>NW_027331923.1:331666-663333 GCF_048418815.1 Hemitrygon akajei
GTACGCAGGTCGGGTTCTGTCCATGCTGCGAAGTGGGTATGGGGGCCAGGTTGCCGAGCCTCTTGCGTAGTCTGCTCAGGACTGCTGCGGGTTCTTCCTCTTGCCCCCTTGGGGCTGGTATGAACTCCCCGGGGACGACCAGGGGCGTGCCGTACACCAACTCAACCGACGGGGTGTGCAGATCTTCTCTGAGCGCCGTGCGGATTCCAAGCAGGACCCAGGGAAGCTCGTCTGCCCAATTAGGCCCTTTGAGGCGGGCCATGAGAGCCCCTGTCTGAGGAGTCAAGGGCCAGGGGTCTCTCTGCTCTCGGTCCAGCGTAAAACCCTTGGGGAGACATTAGATGTCCATCCACTTTCGTCGAGTCAAACCACAGGAAAGGTTCGTGTCGGCCACCCGACCGCGCCTGAGGCCCAGCGGCCTTTCCCCGATCCCCGGGGCCCCACTGCCCGAGTCTCCCCCGATCCCCAGTGCTGCTCGAGTCTCCCATCCCCGATCCCCGGGGCCCCGCTGCCCGAGTCTCCCCCCGATCCCCGGGGCCCCGCTGCCCGAGTCTCCCCCCGATCCCCGGGGCCCGGCTGCCCGAGTCTCCCCCCCGATCCCCGGGGCCGCGCTGCCCGAGTCTCCCCCCGATCCCCGGGGCCGCGCTGCCCGAGTCTCCCCCCGATCCCCGGGGCCGCGCCGCCCGAGTCTCCCCCCGATCCCCGGGGCCCGGCTGCCCGAGTCTCCCCCCGATCCCCGGGGCCGCGCTGCCCGAGTCTTCCCCCCGATCCCCAGCGCTGCTCGAGTCTCCCATCCCCGATCCCCGGGGCCCCGCTGCCCGAGTCTCCCCCCGATCCCCGGTGCCCCGCTGCCCGAGTCTCCCCCCGATCCCCGGGGCCCCGCTGCCCTGTAGATCAACACAGTCCAATGAATATAACAGCAACGAGATAATGCTGAGGCTTTATAAGACACGAGTCAGGCCGCACTTGGAGTATTGTCAACAGTGTGGGGCCCCTCATCTCAGACAGGATGTGTTGTCATTGGAGAGAGTCCAGAGGAGGTTCAGAAAGATGATTTTGGGAATGAAGAGCACTTGGCAGCTTTGACCCTGTGCTCACTGGAATTCTGAAAAATGTGGGGGCATCTCATTGAAACCTACCGAATGTTGAAAGGACTGGATAAGGTGGATGTGGAGAAGGTATTTCCTGTGGTGGGGCACAGCCACAAAGTCGAGGGGCCACCTTTACAAACAGAGGTAAGTAGCTTATTTTTTTATTAGCCAAGGTGTATTGGATCTGTGGAATGCTCTGCCACAGACTGCGGTGGAGGCCGAGTGAGTGGGTATATTCAAGGCGGAAGTTGGTCGTTTCCTGATCAGTCAGGGCATCAAAGGATATGGCGGGAGGTCAGATATCTGGAATTGAGTGCGATCTGGGATCAGCCATGATGGAAAGGTGGCTGACTCAATGGGCTGAATGGCCTAATTCTGTTCCTATGCCTTAAGGACTTATGAACAGAAGCCCCCTCAATCATGATGAATCTCCTCTGCACTCTTCCAGCACAAAACATCCTTTGTACAGAATGCTAAGCGGAACTGAATGCAACTTTTCAAGAACGTTGTCAAGTCAGGCAGCATCTGTTGAGGGGAATAGAGTCGATGGTAGGGACAGAACCCCTCCCTTACGGCACTAACACAGGCCCTTCGGCCCAACCTTTCCATGCTGTCCTCCTGTCCTTTTAAACTTATCCCTCTGCCTGTCTTTGACACAGAACACAGAAATCTACAGCACATTACAGGCTCTTCAGCCCACAATGTTGTACCGACCATGTAACCTACTCTAGAGACTGCCTAGGATTTCCTGATCGTATATCTCTCTATGTTTCTAAGCTCCATGAACCTATCTAAGAGTCTCTGAAAATATCCTATTGTATCCACCTCCACCATCGCTGCAGGCAGTGCATTCCATGCACCCACCACTCTCTGTGTAAGAAACTTACCCCTGACATTCCCTCGGTACCGACTTCCAAGCAGCTTAAAACTACGTCCCCTCGTGTTAGTCACTTCAAGCCTGGGAAAATGCCTCTGGTTATCCACATGGTCAAAGCCTCTCATCATCTTATTACAATTACTTATGTACAGGTTGGGAGAAATATAGCTTCAACATCACCTCACAGCTCTTGAACTCAATCCCACGGTTGATGAAGGCCATCACACCAGACGCCTTCCTAACAACACTGCCAACTTCCACAGCAGCTTTGAATGTCGTATGGACATGGACCCCAAGATCTCTCTGACCCTCCACACTGCCAAGAGTCTTACCATTAATATTTTATTCTGTGTTTAAACTTGACCTGCAGAAATGAACCTCTTCATCTGTGTTGAACTCCCTCTGCCACTTCCCAGTTCTGCATCCGAGGCGAGGAAATAGATTGCTGAGCCTCTGGCTAGGATCATTATGTCCTCATTGTCCACGGGAATGGTACCGGAGGATTGGAGGGAGGCGAATGTTGTCCCCTTGTTCAAAAAGGGTCGTAGGGATAGTCTGGATAATTATAGACCATTGATCCTTACATCTGTGGTGGGAAAGCTGTTGGAAAAGATTCACAAAGATAGGATTTATTGGCATTTAGAGAATCATGGTCTGATCAGTGACAGTCAACATGGCTTTCTGAAGGGCAGATCGTGTCTAACAAGCCTGATGGAGTTCTTTTAGGAGGTGACCAGGTATATAGATAAGGGTAGTGCAGTGGATGTGATCTACATGGATTTAGTAATGCATTTGATAAGGTTCCACACGGTAGGCTTAATCAGAAAGTCAGAAGGCATGGGATCCGGGGATGTTTGACCAGGTGGATTCAGAATTGGCTTGCCTGCTGAAAGCAGAGAGTTGTGGTGGAGGGAGTACATTTGGATTGGAGGGTTGTGACTAGTGGTGTCCCACAAGGATCAGTTCTGGGACCCCTACTTTTCGAGATTTTTATTAACGACCTGGATGTGGGGGTAGAAGGATGGGTTGGCAAGTTTTCAGAAGACACAAAGGTTGGTGGTGTTGTGGATAGTGCAGAGGATTTTCAAAGATTGCAGAGAGACATTGATAGGATGCAGGAGTGGGCTGAGAAGTGGCAGATAGAGTTCAACTTGGAGAAGTGTGAGTTGGTACACTTTGGAAGGACAAACTCCAAGGCAGAGTACAAAGTAAATGGCAGGATACTTCGAAGTGTGGAGGAGCAGAGGGATCTGGGGCTACATGTCCACAGATCCCTGAAAGTTGCCTCACAGGTAGACAGAGTATTTAAGAAAGCTTATGGGGTCTTAGCTTTCATAAGTCGAGGGATAGAGTTTAAGAGACGCGATGTAATGATGAAGCTCTATAAAACTCTGGTTGGGCCACACTTGGAGTACTCTGTCCAGTTCTGGTCACCTCACCATAAGAAGGATGTGGAAGCACTGGAAAGGGTACAGAGGAGTTTTACCAGAATGCTGCCTGATTTAGAGAGCATGGATTATGATCAGAGATTAAGGGAGCTAGGGCTTTACTCTCCGGAGAGAAGGAGGATGAGAGGAGAAATGATAGAGATATAGTTGATATTAAGGGGAATAGATAGATAGCCAGCGCCTCTTCCCCAGTGCACCACTGCTCAATACAAGAGGACATGGCTATAAGGTAAGGGGAGGGAAGTTCAAGGAGGATATTATAGGAAGATTTTATACTCAAGAGAGTGGTTGGTGCGTGGAATACACTGCCCGAGTCAGTGGTGGAGGAAAATACACCAGTGAAGTTTAAGAGACTACTGGACAGGTATATGGAGGAATTTAAGCTTAGGGAGGCAGAGTTTAAGGGTCGGCACAACATTGTGGGCCGAAGGGCCTGTACTGTGCTGTATTGTTCTATGTTCTATCTATTCCTCGCTGGAATCTCTTTTAATTTAATTTTTCATTGAAGGCACGACACAGTACAGAAAACGTAATGCATTACATTTTCCTCCATTTTGCTGTTATACCTTACCCGTGAACAACACCTCAACGTCATCAGCGGGGCCTTCTGGGAGTTGTAGTCATTTGTCCTCGCTCGCTCCCTGTCAAAGCATGTTTCGTCAGCCACCACAGACGTCACCGAAACAGACCCACCGAGGCGCGAAGGGGAATCACACCCGTCCTTGTGGGCGCCGAGGCCGGCGACACCGACAGAAGCGAATCGCTGTTCTCCGCCATGGCGATGGAGCGGAAGAGGCGGGGCTGATCATGGGCCGATTTCCTCCAGCCTATCGTAACTCAGATATAACACTGACCCCTGCTTTCATTGGCTGTGCTGACTGTCGCTCAAATGGGAACTCAGCGGGTGATTGGTTTATGTGAACGTCAGTCAGCCTTCCTGGCTCTATGAGTTTGGATTTGGATTTATAACGGGACAGGAAGCAAATTGGGAGAAATGTGAGTTTTTATGTGATGGTGCATCAGTCTCCGTGTTACATTATTAACAATAAAAGGGCAAAGGCCGTGGTGAGGAAGCAGGTGATTTACTGGAGATTATATGGAGATAATATTGGAAGGGATATCAAACTTGGAATTGTTTGGGATATGATTTAGAAAATGGGTTGATTTGTGGGGATCATAATATTCCCAATTGATTAATGTTCTCATTGATTAATGAGGGCAAAATGATTGCTACTGAAACAGGGAAGGTTGTGTTCCTGGCTGGGTCATTTGCTGAGATTCATAATCAGGATAATATAAGTGAAGAAGTTAAACAATGTAGGGATATGTTTTTCAGTGAATACCCTGATGTGCTGGAAGTCAGCTATAGCAATGATAGTATCACTGATGGAGAGATTTCTTTGTATGAATTTAAGAAGTCTATTAATAATGCAGGTCAGGTGTCCCCAGGAAAGAGTGATATTTGAAATTGTAATTGTATATAATTCTCTTTTGTGAAAATATTAAGTGTTTGAATTGTGCATCTACTTTCCTCATGGAAAATGGAAATAGTAGTTCCTATTCTAAAACGTGGCAGATCCCCATTTGATCCTTCTAGTTAAGGGCCTATATCGTGAATGTCTAATTTATGTAAACTTATGGAATGTATGGTAATCAAGCGCTTGAGTTATATTTTGGAAAGAGTGATGATAAAGTGTTTTATTAGAGTGGATTTTGGAAGGGTGAAATGACATTAGATTCAGTTTTAGGTTTGGAAGATGATATTCGGAAAGCATAATTAAATGGAAATATTGTTATAGCAGTATTTCCTCATACTGAAAAGGGAAATGATATGGAAGAGAGGACTTCTGATTAAATTAGGAGTGAGGGGGACATTGTATAATTTTTGAGATTTTTTTATTTGGACGGACTGTGCAAGTACGGGTCAGCATGTTATGTTTGTGTTTCTATGAGATAGAGAATGGGATCCCACAAGGCAGCATTTGTAGCCCTTCATTATTTAATATTATGATTAATGATATTTTCTCTGAGATGGGAAAATGGGATACCCTGGGTAAATCACAATATACAGATGATGTAGCTTTGTCGATTAGAGGTATTAATTGCAATTTACAATAGGTCAAACAGTGGGCAGATTGATGAGAATTTTAAGCTTTCAGTCATTAAAACACATTACGTAGTTTACAAACAGCATTAATAGACTTGCACTTGATTTTAAATTATATGATTAATATCTTGAGGAAGTGTCAGTGGTAAGATTTCTCAGTATGTGGATGGATAATAAGCTGACGTGGAAGCACCTATCAGTAAAATAATTGATAAATGTAATGGAGCTTTAAATCTCCTCAGACATCTATGTGGGTATTCTTGGGTGCAACATGAAAATCTTGTTTGACCAATTATATTTGTTTAATTGGATCTGTTCTTGATTATGTTCTGGTGCAGTAATGTTGTCTCCTGTTTTGGCTTTACTGATTGCAATGGGACAATTGCCCTCAAAGTAACAGAGGTTCGAGTTGATGTCAACATACTGGATTAATTAGCGGGGGCAAGGTAATGATCATCCAGTTAAAGGTGTGCTGGAGGACGGTTGGGGCCATCACAAGAAGAGTGTTTTTTGTTGTGGGTGGCTGGGTTCTTATCAGATGATGTCCCACTGTAGCTTTCTCTGTAATCCCACCTGTTTTTTTCCAATGACTTCAGTTGATTTTAGGTTACACGATCGGATTCGGTTCTGCCTGAGAGTCTGTTGGTTCATCAGTATATTACTGAAATTTATTATCATACAGTAACCATTTTTACAGATGAATCAAAAGATAAGTTAACTGGGGATGTTAGTGTGGCCGTTTTTGTGTGCCTGAATTGCAGGTAATGATAAAGAAATGACTTATAGCCATTTATCAGCATAGGAAGCAGAATTCTTTCCCAACAGTATAGGCTTACAGTGGGTGGAGGAAATTGGTCCTAATAATTAGCTCAGAATACATTTCGGTTTTGATGATTCTTAAACAGGTCATTCTGGCAGTAGGTCAGATTGACTGTGGAAACTTGTCAAACGGTATTTCATATATAAAGTTTGATTTATATGTCTGCACGTTATGGGCCCTGCACACCACACTGTTGAGGGAAATGATGGGGTTGACTGTTTAGCAACAAAAGCTGTTAAATGTTAAGCTTCCATTTAGCAAATTAGAAGCTAAAGGGTTGGTAGTGTTAAGAATTAGGGGCTTATGGCAAGACGTAGGATAATGGACATAAGGACAGACACCTTTACAGAATACATAAACCTGTTGGGTTTATAGAAGAAGGGCTTAAAACAAGGGAATGAATGATATTGACATGACATAGAAATGTCCACACTATGCTTAATTATGCCTTGTAACTAATTGGAAAACTTCATTCTGTGTCGTGTACATTTTGTCATTATGAAACTGTCAAAACACATACTATTTCAATGTGAAGCATATAAGGCTGAAGAAAAATCAAATGCAGTCTTCAGTACAATCTTTGCGAGGGTAGATAGTTTTCAGATAAAAACTTTATTCAATTATGGGACTGAATTTAAATTAATTCACAGTTTGAGCTGGAAAAGGCATGTAATTATTCTGTTAAACCTAAGGAAATGGCATATAAGGTAGCAAAGGTGAGTGGGATGTTGGATTATTGGGATGCTCTTAAAATCCAACAAAAGACAACGAAAAAAGCCATAAGAATGGTCAAGACGAAATATGAGGGCAAACTGGCCAATAATATAAATCAGGATACTAAAAGTTTAGTTTTCAGTTCCATGAAGAGTGAAACGTAGGTGAGAGTTGATACTGGACCACTGGAAAATGATGCTGGTGAAGTAGTAATGTGGGACAAAGAAATGGCAGATGAACTTAATGAACAATCTTCACTGTCTTTTCCAGTCAGCACCGCCCCCACTTGTCCCATTTAACTTGTCTCATTACGGGTGGACTTTAGGACCCTGGGGAGCTCAGGATCCGCCGCCCACAGCTGCTGCTGAATCCCCGGTGTTACTGTTCGGTTGACGGATGCGGTGAACGAGTTAAAATTAATCGATCGATAATTCTCATGTTGTGTTTATTTCACTCCATAGAACCATAGAACACTACAGCACAGATAACAGGCCGTTTGGCGCTTCTAGTCTGTGCAGAAACTTTATTCCGCTCGTCCCATTGACCTGCACCCAGTCCGTAACCCTTCGAACCTCTCCCATCCATATATCTATCCAATTTATTCTTAAAACTTAAGAGTGAGCCCGCATTTACCATGTCAGATGGCAGCTAGTTCCACACTCCCACCACTCTCTGAGTGAAGAAGTTTCCGCTAATATTCCCCAAACCTTTCCCCTTTCACCCTAAAGCCATGTCCTCCCGTTTGTATCTTTCCTAATCTAATCAGTAGATTAGATTTCCTAATCTACTGTCTATACACCTCATAATTTTGTAAACCTCTATCAAATCCCCCCCTCATTCTTCTACACCCAAGGAATAAAGTCCTAACCTGTTCAATCTTTCCCTGTAACTCAACTCCTGAAGACCTGGCAACATCCTAGTAAATCCTCTCTGCACTCTTTCATCTGACTGAAATCCCTCCTATAGTTAGGTGACCAGAACTGCAAATAATACTCCAAATTTGGCCTCACCAATGCCTTATACAACCTCACAATAACATCCCAACTCCTGTACTCAGTACTTTAATTTATGAATGCCAGGATGCCAAAGGCCTTCTTTACAACCCTGTCTATCTGTGACGCCAATTTCAGGGAATTATGAACCTGAACTCCCCGATCCCTTTGTTTCTCCGCACTCCTCAGTGCCCTACCATTTACTGTGTATGTCCTACCTTGGTTTGTCCTTCCAAAATGCAACACCTCACGCTTGTCTGCATTAAATTCCATCTGTCATTTTCTGGCCCATTTTTCCAGTTGATCCAGATCCCTCGGCAAGCTTTGAGAGCCTTCCTCGCTGTCCACAACGCCTCCAATCTTGGTGTCATCAGCAAAATTGCTGATCCAATTGACCACATCTATATCATTGATATAGACAACAAACAACCATAGTCCCAGCACAGATCCCTGAGGCACACCACTAGTCACAGGCCTCCAGTCTGAGAAGCAATCATCCACTACCACTCTCTGTCTTCTCCCACACAGCCAATTTCAAATCCAGTTTACAACCTCTCCATGGACACCTAGTGTCTGAACCTTCTGAAGTAACCTCCCACGTGAGACCTTGTCAAAGGCCTTACTAAATTTCATGTAGGCAACATCCACAGCCTTTCCTTCATCTACTTTCTTGGAAACCTTCTCGAAAAATTCTACAATATTTGTTAAACACGATCTACCACGCACAAAGCCATACTGACTATCCTTAATCAGCCTTTGGCTGTCCAAATACTTGTATATCCGATCTCACATAACACCTTCCAAAAATTTACCTACTACTGATGTCAGGCTCACTGGCCTGTAATTACCTGGCTTACTATTGGAGCCTTTTTTAAACAACGGAATAACAAGAGCTACCCTCCAATCCTCCAGCACTGCACCCGTGGCTGAGAACATTGTAAATATTTCTGTCAGGGCCCCGCAATTTCTACACTAGTCTCTCTCAGGGTGCGAGAAATTATCAAGTCAGGCCTGAGGGATTTATCTACCTTTATGCGCTGTAAGGCAGCAAGCACCTCCTCCTCTTTAATCTACAAATGTTCCATGACACTACTGCTTGTTTCCCTTCCTTCCATATACACTGTGCCAGTTTCCTGAGTAAATACTGATGCAAAAAAACTGGTTAAGATCTCCCCCATCTCGTAAGGCTCCACACATAGACGACCACTCTGATCTTCTAGGGGACCCATTTTGTCCCTTACTATCCTTTTACTCTTAATATACTTGTAGAACCCCTTCAGGTTTTCCTTCACATTATCTGCCAAAGCCATCTCATGTCTTCTTGTTGCCTTCCTGATTTCCTTCTTTAGTATTTTCTTACGTTTTCTATACTCTTTAAGTAACTCATTTGCTCTTTGTTGCCTTTACCTGCTGTACACTTCTCTCTTTTTCTTAACCAGATCGCCAATATCCCTTGAAAACCAAGGTTCCCTATGCCTGTTAACTTTGCCTTTAACCCTGGCAGGAACATGCAAACTCTGCACTCTCAAAATTTCACCTTTGAAGGCCTTCCGCTTACTGAACACATCCTTGTCAGGAAAAAAAACTTATCCCAATCCACTCTTCCTAGATCCTTTTTCATTTCCATAAAATTGACCCTTCTCCAATTTAGAACATCAACTCGAGGACCAGACCCATCCTTATCCATAATTAACTTGAAGCTAATGACATTATGGTCACTGGACCCAAAATGTTCGCCCACACATACTTCTGTCACCCGACCTGTCTGGTTTCCTAATAGGAGATCAAGTATTGCATCCTCTCTCGTAGGTACCTCTATATATTGATTTAGAAAACTTTCCTGAAAACATTCCACAAACTCCAAGCCATCTAGCCTTTTTACAGTTTGGGAGTTCCAGTCAATATGAGGAAAGGTAAAATCCCCTACTATTACAACTTCCTGTTTCTTACATCGGTCTGCTATCTTTATACAGATTTGCTCCTCCAATTCTCTCTGACTATTGGGCGGTCTATAATACACCCCTATTAGTGTGGTCACACCTTTCCCGTTCCTCAGCTCCACCCATATGACCTCTGTAGACAAGCCCTCCGGGCTGTCCTGCACAGCTGTGATATTTTCCCTGACTAGTAATGCCACTCCTCCTCCTTTCATCCCTCCCCCTCTATCACGTCTGAAACAAGGATTATTTCTATCATGTATAAACCTTAGGTGGGAGGTTATCTTTTTGTATTAATGTATTAAAAATAAATTATAAATTCTACCAATGGAACTTCTTACTAAAGGATTCATATTCAAAACAGTATCCAACAAATCAGATTCTTGCATATATGGAAACTTAGATAATTATTTTTGTAAAAAATGTCTAACATGAAGATATTGCAGTAAGTGTGTATGAGAGAGAGAATATTTGCTAATTAACTCTTCATGTCATCAATCGACCATCACAAAATAAAGGAAAATAAAAATAAATAAATGCAAAAAACAGATCCCCTTAATCACTAAAAATTAAACAACATTGGGAGAGAGATAGATAGATAGATACTTTATTCATCCCCATGGGGAAATTCAACTTTTTTTCCAATGTCCCATACACTTGTTGTAGCAAAACTAATTACATACAATACTTAACTCAGTAAAAAAAAAAATGATATGCATCTAAATCACTATCTCAAAAAGCATTAATAATAGCTTTTAAAAAGTTCTTAAGTCCTGGCGGTTGAATTGTAAAGCCTAATGGCATTGGGGAGTATTGACCTCTTCATCCTGTCTGAGGAGCATTGCATCGATAGTAACCTGTCGCTGAAACTGCTTCTCTGTCTCTGGATGGTGCTATGTAGAGGATGTTCAGAGTCATCCATAATTGACCGTAGCCTACTCAGCGCCCTTCGCTCAGCTACCGATGTTAAACTCTCCAGTACTTTGCCCACGACAGAGCCCGCCTTCCTTACCAGCTTATTAAGACGTGAGGCGTCCCTCTTCTTAATGCTTCCTCCCCAACACGCCTAATGGCATTGGCCTTTGTTAATGAAGATGGTCAATTCTGCTTTGATATGTGCCAATCAGTGTTTAATTCAATTTAAGATTGTTCACTGTTACTATTAAACAAAGGAGAGACTGTAGTGGTGTGGCTACACGCAGCGCTGCAATAAACGACACGGAGTCGATAAGCTGCAGTTGCAAAAGAGGTTTATTCAAACCGCGGCCTCGCTTTAAAGCCTTCCTGGTCACGCCCTGCCCGGGCGGGAATGCTGTAGGGGGCGCGTATTCACAGTCCCGTCCCGCGCGGATGCTGTAGGGGGCGCGTATTCACAGTCCCGTCCCGTGCGGGAATGCTGTAGGGGGCGCGTATTCACAGTCCCGTCCCACGCGGGAATGCTGTAGCGGGCGCGTATTCACAGTCCCGTCCCACGCGCGGATGCTGTAGGGGGCGCGTATTCACAGTCCCGACCCACGCGGGAATGCTGTAGGGGGAGCGTATTCACAGTCCCATCCCACGCGCGGATGCTGTAGGGGGCGCGTATTCACAGTCCCGTCCCACGCGCGGATGCTGTAGGGGGCGCGTATTCACAGTCCCTTCCCTCGCGCGGATGCTGTAGGGGGCGCGTATTCACAGTCCCGTCCCACGCGGGAATGCTGTAGGGGGCGAGTATTCACAGTCCCCTCCCACGCGGGAATGCTGTAGGGGGCGCGTATTCACAGTCCCGTCCCACGCGCGGATGCTGTAGGGGGCGCGTATTCACAGTCCCGTCCCACGCGGGAATGCTGTAGGGGGCGCGTATTCACAGTCCCGTCCCACGCGGGAATGCTGTAGGGGGCGCGTATTCACAGTCCCGTCCCACGCGGGAATGCTGTAGGGGGCGCGTATTCACAGTCCCGTCCCACGCGGGAATGCTGTAGGGGGCGCGTATTCACAGTCCCGTCCCACGCGGGAATGCTGTAGGGGGCGCGTATTCACAGTCCCGTCCCACGCGGGAATGCTGTAGGGGGCGCGTATTCACAGTCCCGTCCCACGCGGGAATGCTGTAGGGGGGCGCGTATTCACAGTCCCGTCCCACGCGGGAATGCTGTAGGGGGCGCGTATTCACAGTCCCGTTCCACGCGCGGATGCTGTAGGGGGCGCGTATTCACAGTCCCGTTCCACGCGGGAATGCTGTAGGGGGCGCGTATTCACAGTCCCATCCCACGCGCGGATGCTGTAGGGGGCGCGTATTCACAGTCCCGTTCCACGCGGGAATGCTGTAGGGGGCGCGTATTCACAGTCCCGTCCCACGCGGGAATGCTGTAGGGGGCGCGTATTCACAGTCCCGTCCCACGCGCGGATGCTGTTGGGGGCGCGTATACACAGTCCCGTCCCACGCGCGGATGCTGTAGGGGGCGCGTATTCACAGTCCCGTCCCACGCGGGAATGCTGTAGGGGGCGCGTATTCACAGTCCTGTCCCACGCGGGAATGCTGTAGGGGGCGCGTATTCACAGTCCCGTCCCACGCGCGGATGCTGTAGGGGGCGCGTATTCACAGTCCCGTTCCACGCGGGAATGCTGTAGGGGGCGCGTATTCACAGTCCCGTCCCACGCGGGAATGCTGTAGGGGGCGCGTATTCACAGTCCCGTCCCACGCGCGGATGCTGTTGGGGGCGCGTATTCACAGTCCTGTCCCACGCGGGAATGCTGTAGGGGGCGCGTATTCACAGTCCTGTCCCACGCGCGGATGCTGTAGGGGGCGCGTATTCACAGTCCCGTCCCACGCGCGGATGCTGTAGGGGGCGCGTATTCACAGTCCCGTCCCACGCGCGGATGCTGTAGGGGGCGCGTATTCACAGTCCCGTTCCACGCGGGAATGCTGTAGGGGGCGCGTATTCACAGTCCCGTCCCACGCGGGAATGCTGTAGGGGGCGAGTATTCACAGTCCCGTCCCACGCGGGAATGCTGTAGGGGGCGCGTATTCACAGTCCTGTCCCACGCGCGGATGCTGTAGGGGGCGCGTATTCACAGTCCCATCCCACGCGGGAATGCTGTAGGGGGCGCGTATTCACAGTCCCGTCCCACGCGCGGATGCTGTAGGCGGCGCGTATTCACAGTCCCGTCCCACGCGCGGATGCTGTAGGGGGCGCGTATTCACAGTCCCGTCCCACGCGGGAATGCTGTAGGGGGCGCGTATTCACAGTCCCGTCCCACGCGGGAATGCTGTAGGGGGCGCGTATTCACAGTCCCGTCCCACGCGGGAATGCTGTAGGGGGGCGCGTATTCACAGTCCCGTCCCACGCGGGAATGCTGTAGGGGGCGCGTATTCACAGTCCCGTCCCACGCGGGAATGCTGTAGGGGGCGCGTATTCACAGTCCCGTCCCACGCGGGAATGCTGTAGGGGGCGCGTATTCACAGTCCCGTTCCACGCGCGGATGCTGTAGGGGGCGCGTATTCACAGTCCCGTTCCACGCGGGAATGCTGTAGGGGGCGCGTATTCACAGTCCCATCCCACGCGCGGATGCTGTAGGGGGCGCGTATTCACAGTCCCGTTCCACGCGGGAATGCTGTAGGGGGCGCGTATTCACAGTCCCGTCCCACGCGGGAATGCTGTAGGGGGCGCGTATTCACAGTCCCGTCCCACGCGCGGATGCTGTTGGGGGCGCGTATACACAGTCCCGTCCCACGCGCGGATGCTGTAGGGGGCGCGTATTCACAGTCCCGTCCCACGCGGGAATGCTGTAGGGGGCGCGTATTCACAGTCCTGTCCCACGCGGGGAATGCTGTAGGGGGCGCGTATTCACAGTCCCGTCCCACGCGCGGATGCTGTAGGGGGCGCGTATTCACAGTCCCGTTCCACGCGGGAATGCTGTAGGGGGCGCGTATTCACAGTCCCGTCCCACGCGGGAATGCTGTAGGGGGCGCGTATTCACAGTCCCGTCCCACGCGCGGATGCTGTTGGGGGCGCGTATTCACAGTCCTGTCCCACGCGGGAATGCTGTAGGGGGCGCGTATTCACAGTCCTGTCCCACGCGCGGATGCTGTAGGGGGCGCGTATTCACAGTCCCGTCCCACGCGCGGATGCTGTAGGGGGCGCGTATTCACAGTCCCGTCCCACGCGCGGATGCTGTAGGGGGCGCGTATTCACAGTCCCGTTCCACGCGGGAATGCTGTAGGGGGCGCGTATTCACAGTCCCGTCCCACGCGGGAATGCTGTAGGGGGCGAGTATTCACAGTCCCGTCCCACGCGGGAATGCTGTAGGGGGCGCGTATTCACAGTCCTGTCCCACGCGCGGATGCTGTAGGGGGCGCGTATTCACAGTCCCATCCCACGCGGGAATGCTGTAGGGGGCGCGTATTCACAGTCCCGTCCCACGCGCGGATGCTGTAGGCGGCGCGTATTCACAGTCCCGTCCCACGCGCGGATGCTGTAGGGGGGCGCGTATTCACAGTCCCGTTCCACGCGGGAATGCTGTAGGGGGCGCGTATTCACAGTCCCGTCCCACGCGGGAATGCTGTAGGGGGCGAGTATTCACAGTCCCGTCCCACGCGGGAATGCTGTAGGGGGCACATATTCACAGTCCTGTCCCACGCGCGGATGCTGTAGGGGGCGCGTATTCACAGTCCCGTTCCACGCGGGAATGCTGTAGGGGGCGCGTATTCACAGTCCCGTTCCACGCGGGAATGCTGTAGGGGGCGCGTATTCACAGTCCCGTCCCACGCGCGGATGCTGTAGGGGGCGCGTATTCACAGTCCCGTCCCACGCGGGAATGCTGTAGGGGGCACATATTCACAGTCCTGTCCCACGCGCGGATGCTGTAGGGGGCGCGTATTCACAGTCCCGTTCCACGCGGGAATGCTGTAGGGGGCGCGTATTCACAGTCCCGTTCCACGCGGGAATGCTGTAGGGGGCGCGTATTCACAGTCCCGTCCCACGCGCGGATGCTGTAGGGGGCGCGTATTCACAGTCCCGTCCCACGCGCGGATGCTGTAGGGGTCACGTATTCACAGTCCCGTCCCACGCGGGAATGCTGTAGGGGGCGCGTATTCACAGTCCCGTTCCACGCGGGAATGCTGTAGGGGGCGCGTATTCACAGTCCCGTCCCACGCGGGAATGCTGTAGGGGGCGAGTATTCACAGTCCTGTCCCACGCGCGGATGCTGTAGGGGGGGGCGTATTCACAGTCCCGTCCCACGCGCGGATGCTGTAGGGGGCGCGTATTCACAGTCCCGTCCCGCGCGGGAATGCTGTAGGGGGCGCGTATTCACAGTCCCTTCCCACGCGCGGATGCTGTAGGGGGCGCGTATTCACAGTCCCGTCCCACGCGGGAATGCTGTAGGGGGCGTGTATTCACAGTCCCGTCCCACGCGCGGATGCTGTAGGGGGCGCGTATTCACAGTCCCGTCCCATGCGTGGATGCTGTAGGGGGCGCGTATTCACAGTCCCGTCCCACGTGCGGATGCTGTAGGGGGCGCGTATTCACAGTCCCGTCCCACGCGTGGATGCTGTAGGGGGCGCGTATTCACAGTCCCTTCCCACGCGCGGATGCTGTAGGGGGCGCGTATTCACAGTCCCGTCCCACGCGCGGATGCTGTAGGGGGCGCGTATTCACAGTCCCGTCCCACGCGCGGATGCTGTAGGGGGCGCGTATTCACAGTCCCGTCCCGCGCGCGGATGCTGTAGGGGGCGCGTATTCACAGTCCCGTCCCACGCGCGGATGCTGTAGGGGGCGCGTATTCACAGTCCCGTCCCGCGCGGGAATGCTGTAGGGGGCGCGTATTCACAGTCCCGTCCCACGCGCGGATGCTGTAGGGGGCGCGTATTCACAGTCCCGTCCCACGCGCGGATGCTGTAGGGGGCGCGTATTCACAGTCCCATCCCACGCGCGGATGCTGTAGGGGGCGCGTATTCACAGTCCCGTCCCACGCGCGGATGCTGTAGGGGTCACGTATTCACAGTCCCGTCCCACGCGGGAATGCTGTAGGGGCGCGTATTCACAGTCCCGTCCCGTGCGGGAATGCTGTAGGGGGCGCGTATTCACAGTCCCGTCCCACGCGGGAATGCTGTAGCGGCGCGTATTCACAGTCCCGTCCCGTGCGGGAATGCTGTAGGGGACGCGTATTCACAGTCCCGTCCCACGCGCGGATGCTGTAGGGGGCGCGTATTCACAGTCCCGTTCCACGCGCGGATGCTGTAGGGGGCGCGTATTCACAGTCCCGTCCCGGGCGGGAATGCTGTAGGGGACGCGTATTCACAGTCCCGTCCCGCGCGGGAATGCTGTAGGGGGCGCGTATTCACAGTCCCATCCCGCGCGGGAATGCTGTAGGGGGCGCGTATTCACAGTCCCGTCCCGCGCGGGAATGCTGTAGGGGGCGCGTATTCACAGTCCCATCCCGCGCGGGAATGCTGTAGGGGGCGCGTATTCACAGTCCCGTCCCACGCGCGGATGCTGTAGGGGGCGCGTATTCACAGTCCCGTCCAACGCGCGGATGCTGTAGGGGGCGAGTATTCACAGTCCCGTCCCACGCGCGGATGCTGTAGGGGTCAGGTATTCACAGTCCCGTCCCGGGCGGAAATGCTGCAGGGGTCAGGTATTCACAGTCCCGTCCCGGGCGGAAATGCTGCAGGGGGGCGCGTATTCACAGTCCCGACCCACGCGCGGATGCTGTAGGGGGCGCGTACTCACAGTCCCGTCCCACGCGCGGATGCTGTAGCGGGCGCGTATTCACAGTCCCGTCCCACGCGCGGATGCTGTAGGGGGCGCGTATTCACAGTCCCATCCCGCGCGGGAATGCTGTAGGGGTCACGTATTCACAGTCCCGTCCAACGCGCGGATGCTGTAGGGGTCAGGTATTCACAGTCCCGTCCCGCGCGGGAATGCTGTAGGGGGCGCGTATTCACAGTCCCGTCCCACGCGCGGATGCTGTAGGGGGCGCGTATTCACAGTCCCATCCCGCGCGGGAATGCTGTAGGGGGCACGTATTCACAGTCCCGTCCCACGCGCGGATGCTGTAGGGGGCGCGTATTCACAGTCCCGTCCCACGCGCGGATGCTGTAAGGGGCGCGTATTCACAGTCCCGTCCCGGGCGGGAATGCTGTAGGGGGCGCGTATTCACAGTCCTGTCCCACGCGGGAATGCTGTAGGGGGCGCGTATTCACAGTCCCGTCCCACGCGCGGATGCTGTAGGGGGCGCGTATTCACAGTCCCGTTCCACGCGGGAATGCTGTAGGGGGCGCGTATTCACAGTCCCGTCCCACGCGGGAATGCTGTAGGGGGCGAGTATTCACAGTCCCGTCCCACGCGGGAATGCTGTAGGGGGCGCGTATTCACAGTCCTGTCCCACGCGCGGATGCTGTAGGGGGCGCGTATTCACAGTCCCATCCCACGCGGGAATGCTGTAGGGGGCGCGTATTCACAGTCCCGTCCCACGCGCGGATGCTGTAGGCGGCGCGTATTCACAGTCCCGTCCCACGCGCGGATGCTGTAGGGGGCGCGTATTCACAGTCCCGTTCCACGCGGGAATGCTGTAGGGGGCGCGTATTCACAGTCCCGTCCCACGCGGGAATGCTGTAGGGGGCGAGTATTCACAGTCCCGTCCCACGCGGGAATGCTGTAGGGGGCACATATTCACAGTCCTGTCCCACGCGCGGATGCTGTAGGGGGCGCGTATTCACAGTCCCGTTCCACGCGGGAATGCTGTAGGGGGCGCGTATTCACAGTCCCGTTCCACGCGGGAATGCTGTAGGGGGCGCGTATTCACAGTCCCGTCCCACGCGCGGATGCTGTAGGGGGCGCGTATTCACAGTCCCGTCCCACGCGGGAATGCTGTAGGGGGCACATATTCACAGTCCTGTCCCACGCGCGGATGCTGTAGGGGGCGCGTATTCACAGTCCCGTTCCACGCGGGAATGCTGTAGGGGGCGCGTATTCACAGTCCCGTTCCACGCGGGAATGCTGTAGGGGGCGCGTATTCACAGTCCCGTCCCACGCGCGGATGCTGTAGGGGGCGCGTATTCACAGTCCCGTCCCACGCGCGGATGCTGTAGGGGTCACGTATTCACAGTCCCGTCCCACGCGGGAATGCTGTAGGGGGCGCGTATTCACAGTCCCGTTCCACGCGGGAATGCTGTAGGGGGCGCGTATTCACAGTCCCGTCCCACGCGGGAATGCTGTAGGGGGCGAGTATTCACAGTCCTGTCCCACGCGCGGATGCTGTAGGGGGGGGCGTATTCACAGTCCCGTCCCACGCGCGGATGCTGTAGGGGGCGCGTATTCACAGTCCCGTCCCGCGCGGGAATGCTGTAGGGGGCGCGTATTCACAGTCCCGTCCCACGCGGGAATGCTGTAGGGGGCGTGTATTCACAGTCCCGTCCCACGCGCGGATGCTGTAGGGGGCGCGTATTCACAGTCCCGTCCCACGTGCGGATGCTGTAGGGGGCGCGTATTCACAGTCCCGTCCCACGCGTGGATGCTGTAGGGGGCGCGTATTCACAGTCCCTTCCCACGCGCGGATGCTGTAGGGGGCGCGTATTCACAGTCCCGTCCCACGCGCGGATGCTGTAGGGGGCGCGTATTCACAGTCCCGTCCCACGCGCGGATGCTGTAGGGGTCACGTATTCACAGTCCCGTCCCACGCGGGAATGCTGTAGGGGCGCGTATTCACAGTCCCGTCCCGTGCGGGAATGCTGTAGGGGGCGCGTATTCACAGTCCCGTCCCACGCGGGAATGCTGTAGCGGCGCGTATTCACAGTCCCGTCCCGTGCGGGAATGCTGTAGGGGACGCGTATTCACAGTCCCGTCCCACGCGCGGATGCTGTAGGGGGCGCGTATTCACAGTCCCGTTCCACGCGCGGATGCTGTAGGGGGCGCGTATTCACAGTCCCGTCCCGGGCGGGAATGCTGTAGGGGACGCGTATTCACAGTCCCGTCCCGCGCGGGAATGCTGTAGGGGGCGCGTATTCACAGTCCCATCCCGCGCGGGAATGCTGTAGGGGGCGCGTATTCACAGTCCCGTCCCGCGCGGGAATGCTGTAGGGGGCGCGTATTCACAGCCCCATCCCGCGCGGGAATGCTGTAGGGGGCGCGTATTCACAGTCCCGTCCCACGCGCGGATGCTGTAGGGGGCGCGTATTCACAGTCCCGTCCAACGCGCGGATGCTGTAGGGGGCGAGTATTCACAGTCCCGTCCCACGCGCGGATGCTGTAGGGGTCAGGTATTCACAGTCCCGTCCCGGGCGGAAATGCTGCAGGGGTCAGGTATTCACAGTCCCGTCCCGGGCGGAAATGCTGCAGGGGGCGCGTATTCACAGTCCCGACCCACGCGCGGATGCTGTAGGGGGCGCGTACTCACAGTCCCGTCCCACGCGCGGATGCTGTAGCGGGCGCGTATTCACAGTCCCGTCCCACGCGCGGATGCTGTAGGGGGCGCGTATTCACAGTCCCATCCCGCGCGGGAATGCTGTAGGGGTCACGTATTCACAGTCCCGTCCAACGCGCGGATGCTGTAGGGGTCAGGTATTCACAGTCCCGTCCCGCGCGGGAATGCTGTAGGGGGCGCGTATTCACAGTCCCGTCCCACGCGCGGATGCTGTAGGGGGCGCGTATTCACAGTCCCATCCCGCGCGGGAATGCTGTAGGGGGCACGTATTCACAGTCCCGTCCCACGCGCGGATGCTGTAGGGGGCGCGTATTCACAGTCCCGTCCCACGCGCGGATGCTGTAAGGGGCGCGTATTCACAGTCCCGTCCCGGGCGGGAATGCTGTAGGGGGCGCGTATTCACAGTCCCGTCCCGGGCGGGAATGCTGTAGGGGACACGTATTCACAGTCCCGTCCCACGCGGGAATGCTGTAGGGGGCGCGTATTCACAGTCCCGACCCACGCGGGAATGCTGTAGGGGGCGCGTATTCACAGTCCCGTCCCACGCGGGAATGCTGTAGGGGGCGCGTATTCACAGTCCCGTCCCACGCGGGAATGCTGTAGGGGGCGCGTATTCACAGTCCCGTCCCACGCGGGAATGCTGTAGGGGGCGCGTATTCACAGTCCCGTTCCACGCGGGAATGCTGCAGGGGGCGCGTATTCACAGTCCCGTTCCACGCGGGAATGCTGCAGGGGGCGCGTATTCACAGTCCCGTCCCACGCGCGGATGCTGTAGGGGGCGCGTATTCACAGTCCCGTCCCACGCGCGGATGCTGTAGGGGGCGCGTATTCACAGTCCCGTCCCACGCCGGATGCTGTAGGGGGCGCGTATTCACAGTCCCGTCCCGCGCGCGGATGCTGTAGGGGGCGCGTATTCACAGTCCCGTCCCACGCGGGAATGCTGTAGGGGGCGCGTATTCACAGTCCCGTCCCACGCGGGAATGCTGTAGGGGGCGCGTATTCACAGTCCCGTCCCACGCGCGGATGCTGTAGGGGGCGCGTATTCACAGTCCCGTCCCGGGCGGGAATGCTGTAGGGGGCGCGTATTCACAGTCCCGTCCCATGCGGGAATGCTGTAGGGGGCGCGTATTCACTGTCCCGTCCCACGCGCGGATGCTGTAGGGGGCGCGTATTCACAGTCCCGTCCCACGCGGGAATGCTGTAGGGGGCGCGTATTCACAGTCCCGTCCCACGCGGGAATGCTGTAGGGGGCGCGTATTCACAGTCCCGTCCCACGCGCGGATGCTGTAGGGGGCGCGTATTCACAGTCCCGTCCCACGCGCGGATGCTGTAGGGGTCACGTATTCACAGTCCCGTCCCACGCGGGAATGCTGTAGGGGGCGCGTATTCACAGGCCCGTTCCACGCGGGAATGCAGTAGGGGGCGCGTATTCACAGTCCCGTCCCACGCGGGAATGCTGTAGGGGGCGAGTATTCACAGTCCTGTCCCACGCGCGGATGCTGTAGGGGGGGGCGTATTCACAGTCCCGTCCCACGCGCGGATGCTGTAGGGGGCGCGTATTCACAGTCCCGTCCCACGCGCGGATGCTGTAGGGGGCGCGTATTCACAGTCCCGTCCCACGCCGGATGCTGTAGGGGGCGCGTATTCACAGTCCCGTCCCGCGCGCGGATGCTGTAGGGGGCGCGTATTCACAGTCCCGTCCCACGCGGGAATGCTGTAGGGGGCGCGTATTCACAGTCCCGTCCCACGCGGGAATGCTGTAGGGGGCGCGTATTCACAGTCCCGTCCCACGCGCGGATGCTGTAGGGGGCGCGTATTCACAGTCCCGTCCCGGGCGGGAATGCTGTAGGGGGCGCGTATTCACAGTCCCGTCCCATGCGGGAATGCTGTAGGGGGCGCGTATTCACTGTCCCGTCCCACGCGCGGATGCTGTAGGGGGCGCGTATTCACAGTCCCGTCCCACGCGGGAATGCTGTAGGGGGCGCGTATTCACAGTCCCGTCCCACGCGGGAATGCTGTAGGGGGCGCGTATTCACAGTCCCGTTCCACGCGGGAATGCAGTAGGGGGCGCGTATTCACAGTCCCGTCCCACGCGGGAATGCTGTAGGGGGCGAGTATTCACAGTCCTGTCCCACGCGCGGATGCTGTAGGGGGGGGCGTATTCACAGTCCCGTCCCACGCGCGGATGCTGTAGGGGGCGCGTATTCACAGTCCCGTCCCGCGCGGGAATGCTGTAGGGGGCGCGTATTCACAGTCCCTTCCCACGCGCGGATGCTGTAGGGGGCGCGTATTCACAGTCCCGTCCCACGCGGGAATGCTGTAGGGGGCGTGTATTCACAGTCCCGTCCCACGCGCGGATGCTGTAGGGGGCGCGTATTCACAGTCCCGTCCCATGCGTGGATGCTGTAGGGGGCGCGTACTCACAGTCCCGTCCCACGCGCGGATGCTGTAGCGGGCGCGTATTCACAGTCCCGTCCCACGCGCGGATGCTGTAGGGGGCGCGTATTCACAGTCCCATCCCGCGCGGGAATGCTGTAGGGGTCACGTATTCACAGTCCCGTCCAACGCGCGGATGCTGTAGGGGTCAGGTATTCACAGTCCCGTCCCGCGCGGGAATGCTGTAGGGGGCGCGTATTCACAGTCCCGTCCCACGCGGGAATGCTGTAGGGGGCGTGTATTCACAGTCCCGTCCCACGCGCGGATGCTGTAGGGGGCGCGTATTCACAGTCCCGTCCCACGTGCGGATGCTGTAGGGGGCGCGTATTCACAGTCCCGTCCCACGCGTGGATGCTGTAGGGGGCGCGTATTCACAGTCCCTTCCCACGCGCGGATGCTGTAGGGGGCGCGTATTCACAGTCCCGTCCCACGCGCGGATGCTGTAGGGGGCGCGTATTCACAGTCCCGTCCCACGCGCGGATGCTGTAGGGGGCGCGTATTCACAGTCCCGTCCCGCGCGCGGATGCTGTAGGGGGCGCGTATTCACAGTCCCGTCCCACGCGCGGATGCTGTAGGGGGCGCGTATTCACAGTCCCGTCCCGCGCGGGAATGCTGTAGGGGGCGCGTATTCACAGTCCCGTCCCACGCGCGGATGCTGTAGGGGGCGCGTATTCACAGTCCCGTCCCACGCGCGGATGCTGTAGGGGGCGCGTATTCACAGTCCCATCCCACGCGCGGATGCTGTAGGGGGCGCGTATTCACAGTCCCGTCCCACGCGCGGATGCTGTAGGGGTCACGTATTCACAGTCCCGTCCCACGCGGGAATGCTGTAGGGGCGCGTATTCACAGTCCCGTCCCGTGCGGGAATGCTGTAGGGGGCGCGTATTCACAGTCCCGTCCCACGCGGGAATGCTGTAGCGGCGCGTATTCACAGTCCCGTCCCGTGCGGGAATGCTGTAGGGGACGCGTATTCACAGTCCCGTCCCACGCGCGGATGCTGTAGGGGGCGCGTATTCACAGTCCCGTTCCACGCGCGGATGCTGTAGGGGGCGCGTATTCACAGTCCCGTCCCGGGCGGGAATGCTGTAGGGGACGCGTATTCACAGTCCCGTCCCGCGCGGGAATGCTGTAGGGGGCGCGTATTCACAGTCCCATCCCGCGCGGGAATGCTGTAGGGGGCGCGTATTCACAGTCCCGTCCCGCGCGGGAATGCTGTAGGGGGCGCGTATTCACAGCCCCATCCCGCGCGGGAATGCTGTAGGGGGCGCGTATTCACAGTCCCGTCCCACGCGCGGATGCTGTAGGGGGCGCGTATTCACAGTCCCGTCCAACGCGCGGATGCTGTAGGGGGCGAGTATTCACAGTCCCGTCCCACGCGCGGATGCTGTAGGGGTCAGGTATTCACAGTCCCGTCCCGGGCGGAAATGCTGCAGGGGTCAGGTATTCACAGTCCCGTCCCGGGCGGAAATGCTGCAGGGGGCGCGTATTCACAGTCCCGACCCACGCGCGGATGCTGTAGGGGGCGCGTACTCACAGTCCCGTCCCACGCGCGGATGCTGTAGCGGGCGCGTATTCACAGTCCCGTCCCACGCGCGGATGCTGTAGGGGGCGCGTATTCACAGTCCCATCCCGCGCGGGAATGCTGTAGGGGTCACGTATTCACAGTCCCGTCCAACGCGCGGATGCTGTAGGGGTCAGGTATTCACAGTCCCGTCCCGCGCGGGAATGCTGTAGGGGGCGCGTATTCACAGTCCCGTCCCACGCGCGGATGCTGTAGGGGGCGCGTATTCACAGTCCCATCCCGCGCGGGAATGCTGTAGGGGGCACGTATTCACAGTCCCGTCCCACGCGCGGATGCTGTAGGGGGCGCGTATTCACAGTCCCGTCCCACGCGCGGATGCTGTAAGGGGCGCGTATTCACAGTCCCGTCCCGGGCGGGAATGCTGTAGGGGGCGCGTATTCACAGTCCCGTCCCGGGCGGGAATGCTGTAGGGGACACGTATTCACAGTCCCGTCCCACGCGGGAATGCTGTAGGGGGCGCGTATTCACAGTCCCGACCCACGCGGGAATGCTGTAGGGGGCGCGTATTCACAGTCCCGTCCCACGCGGGAATGCTGTAGGGGGCGCGTATTCACAGTCCCGTCCCACGCGGGAATGCTGTAGGGGGCGCGTATTCACAGTCCCGTCCCACGCGGGAATGCTGTAGGGGGCGCGTATTCACAGTCCCGTTCCACGCGGGAATGCTGCAGGGGGCGCGTATTCACAGTCCCGTTCCACGCGGGAATGCTGCAGGGGGCGCGTATTCACAGTCCCGTCCCACGCGCGGATGCTGTAGGGGGCGCGTATTCACAGTCCCGTCCCACGCGCGGATGCTGTAGGGGGCGCGTATTCACAGTCCCGTCCCACGCCGGATGCTGTAGGGGGCGCGTATTCACAGTCCCGTCCCGCGCGCGGATGCTGTAGGGGGCGCGTATTCACAGTCCCGTCCCACGCGGGAATGCTGTAGGGGGCGCGTATTCACAGTCCCGTCCCACGCGGGAATGCTGTAGGGGGCGCGTATTCACAGTCCCGTCCCACGCGCGGATGCTGTAGGGGGCGCGTATTCACAGTCCCGTCCCGGGCGGGAATGCTGTAGGGGGCGCGTATTCACAGTCCCGTCCCATGCGGGAATGCTGTAGGGGGCGCGTATTCACTGTCCCGTCCCACGCGCGGATGCTGTAGGGGGCGCGTATTCACAGTCCCGTCCCACGCGGGAATGCTGTAGGGGGCGCGTATTCACAGTCCCGTCCCACGCGGGAATGCTGTAGGGGGCGCGTATTCACAGTCCCGTCCCACGCGCGGATGCTGTAGGGGGCGCGTATTCACAGTCCCGTCCCACGCGCGGATGCTGTAGGGGTCACGTATTCACAGTCCCGTCCCACGCGGGAATGCTGTAGGGGGCGCGTATTCACAGGCCCGTTCCACGCGGGAATGCAGTAGGGGGCGCGTATTCACAGTCCCGTCCCACGCGGGAATGCTGTAGGGGGCGAGTATTCACAGTCCTGTCCCACGCGCGGATGCTGTAGGGGGGGGCGTATTCACAGTCCCGTCCCACGCGCGGATGCTGTAGGGGGCGCGTATTCACAGTCCCGTCCCACGCGCGGATGCTGTAGGGGGCGCGTATTCACAGTCCCGTCCCACGCCGGATGCTGTAGGGGGCGCGTATTCACAGTCCCGTCCCGCGCGCGGATGCTGTAGGGGGCGCGTATTCACAGTCCCGTCCCACGCGGGAATGCTGTAGGGGGCGCGTATTCACAGTCCCGTCCCACGCGGGAATGCTGTAGGGGGCGCGTATTCACAGTCCCGTCCCACGCGCGGATGCTGTAGGGGGCGCGTATTCACAGTCCCGTCCCGGGCGGGAATGCTGTAGGGGGCGCGTATTCACAGTCCCGTCCCATGCGGGAATGCTGTAGGGGGCGCGTATTCACTGTCCCGTCCCACGCGCGGATGCTGTAGGGGGCGCGTATTCACAGTCCCGTCCCACGCGGGAATGCTGTAGGGGGCGCGTATTCACAGTCCCGTCCCACGCGGGAATGCTGTAGGGGGCGCGTATTCACAGTCCCGTTCCACGCGGGAATGCAGTAGGGGGCGCGTATTCACAGTCCCGTCCCACGCGGGAATGCTGTAGGGGGCGAGTATTCACAGTCCTGTCCCACGCGCGGATGCTGTAGGGGGGGGCGTATTCACAGTCCCGTCCCACGCGCGGATGCTGTAGGGGGCGCGTATTCACAGTCCCGTCCCGCGCGGGAATGCTGTAGGGGGCGCGTATTCACAGTCCCTTCCCACGCGCGGATGCTGTAGGGGGCGCGTATTCACAGTCCCGTCCCACGCGGGAATGCTGTAGGGGGCGTGTATTCACAGTCCCGTCCCACGCGCGGATGCTGTAGGGGGCGCGTATTCACAGTCCCGTCCCATGCGTGGATGCTGTAGGGGGCGCGTACTCACAGTCCCGTCCCACGCGCGGATGCTGTAGCGGGCGCGTATTCACAGTCCCGTCCCACGCGCGGATGCTGTAGGGGGCGCGTATTCACAGTCCCATCCCGCGCGGGAATGCTGTAGGGGTCACGTATTCACAGTCCCGTCCAACGCGCGGATGCTGTAGGGGTCAGGTATTCACAGTCCCGTCCCGCGCGGGAATGCTGTAGGGGGCGCGTATTCACAGTCCCGTCCCACGCGCGGATGCTGTAGGGGGCGCGTATTCACAGTCCCATCCCGCGCGGGAATGCTGTAGGGGGCACGTATTCACAGTCCCGTCCCACGCGCGGATGCTGTAGGGGGCGCGTATTCACAGTCCCGTCCCACGCGCGGATGCTGTAAGGGGCGCGTATTCACAGTCCCGTCCCGGGCGGGAATGCTGTAGGGGGCGCGTATTCACAGTCCCGTCCCGGGCGGGAATGCTGTAGGGGACACGTATTCACAGTCCCGTCCCACGCGGGAATGCTGTAGGGGGCGCGTATTCACAGTCCCGACCCACGCGGGAATGCTGTAGGGGGCGCGTATTCACAGTCCCGTCCCACGCGGGAATGCTGTAGGGGGCGCGTATTCACAGTCCCGTCCCACGCGGGAATGCTGTAGGGGGCGCGTATTCACAGTCCCGTCCCACGCGGGAATGCTGTAGGGGGCGCGTATTCACAGTCCCGTTCCACGCGGGAATGCTGCAGGGGGCGCGTATTCACAGTCCCGTTCCACGCGGGAATGCTGCAGGGGGCGCGTATTCACAGTCCCGTCCCACGCGCGGATGCTGTAGGGGGCGCGTATTCACAGTCCCGTCCCACGCGCGGATGCTGTAGGGGGCGCGTATTCACAGTCCCGTCCCACGCCGGATGCTGTAGGGGGCGCGTATTCACAGTCCCGTCCCGCGCGCGGATGCTGTAGGGGGCGCGTATTCACAGTCCCGTCCCACGCGGGAATGCTGTAGGGGGCGCGTATTCACAGTCCCGTCCCACGCGGGAATGCTGTAGGGGGCGCGTATTCACAGTCCCGTCCCACGCGCGGATGCTGTAGGGGGCGCGTATTCACAGTCCCGTCCCGGGCGGGAATGCTGTAGGGGGCGCGTATTCACAGTCCCGTCCCATGCGGGAATGCTGTAGGGGGCGCGTATTCACTGTCCCGTCCCACGCGCGGATGCTGTAGGGGGCGCGTATTCACAGTCCCGTCCCACGCGGGAATGCTGTAGGGGGCGCGTATTCACAGTCCCGTCCCACGCGGGAATGCTGTAGGGGGCGCGTATTCACAGTCCCGTCCCACGCGCGGATGCTGTAGGGGGCGCGTATTCACAGTCCCGTCCCACGCGCGGATGCTGTAGGGGTCACGTATTCACAGTCCCGTCCCACGCGGGAATGCTGTAGGGGGCGCGTATTCACAGGCCCGTTCCACGCGGGAATGCAGTAGGGGGCGCGTATTCACAGTCCCGTCCCACGCGGGAATGCTGTAGGGGGCGAGTATTCACAGTCCTGTCCCACGCGCGGATGCTGTAGGGGGGGGCGTATTCACAGTCCCGTCCCACGCGCGGATGCTGTAGGGGGCGCGTATTCACAGTCCCGTCCCACGCGCGGATGCTGTAGGGGGCGCGTATTCACAGTCCCGTCCCACGCCGGATGCTGTAGGGGGCGCGTATTCACAGTCCCGTCCCGCGCGCGGATGCTGTAGGGGGCGCGTATTCACAGTCCCGTCCCACGCGGGAATGCTGTAGGGGGCGCGTATTCACAGTCCCGTCCCACGCGGGAATGCTGTAGGGGGCGCGTATTCACAGTCCCGTCCCACGCGCGGATGCTGTAGGGGGCGCGTATTCACAGTCCCGTCCCGGGCGGGAATGCTGTAGGGGGCGCGTATTCACAGTCCCGTCCCATGCGGGAATGCTGTAGGGGGCGCGTATTCACTGTCCCGTCCCACGCGCGGATGCTGTAGGGGGCGCGTATTCACAGTCCCGTCCCACGCGGGAATGCTGTAGGGGGCGCGTATTCACAGTCCCGTCCCACGCGGGAATGCTGTAGGGGGCGCGTATTCACAGTCCCGTTCCACGCGGGAATGCAGTAGGGGGCGCGTATTCACAGTCCCGTCCCACGCGGGAATGCTGTAGGGGGCGAGTATTCACAGTCCTGTCCCACGCGCGGATGCTGTAGGGGGGGGCGTATTCACAGTCCCGTCCCACGCGCGGATGCTGTAGGGGGCGCGTATTCACAGTCCCGTCCCGCGCGGGAATGCTGTAGGGGGCGCGTATTCACAGTCCCTTCCCACGCGCGGATGCTGTAGGGGGCGCGTATTCACAGTCCCGTCCCACGCGGGAATGCTGTAGGGGGCGTGTATTCACAGTCCCGTCCCACGCGCGGATGCTGTAGGGGGCGCGTATTCACAGTCCCGTCCCATGCGTGGATGCTGTAGGGGGCGCGTATTCACAGTCCCGTCCCACGTGCGGATGCTGTAGGGGGCGCGTATTCACAGTCCCGTCCCACGCGTGGATGCTGTAGGGGGCGCGTATTCACAGTCCCTTCCCACGCGCGGATGCTGTAGGGGGCGCGTATTCACAGTCCCGTCCCACGCGCGGATGCTGTAGGGGGCGCGTATTCACAGTCCCGTCCCACGCGCGGATGCTGTAGGGGGCGCGTATTCACAGTCCCGTCCAGAGCGCGGATGCTGTAGGGGGCGCGTATTCACAGTCCCGTCCCACGCGCGGATGCTGTAGGGGGCGCGTATTCACAATCCCGTCCCGCGCGGGAATGCTGTAGGGGGCGCGTATTCACAGTCCCGTCCCACGCGCGGATGCTGTAGGGGGCGCGTATTCACAGTCCCGTCCCACGCGCGGATGCTGTAGGGGGCGCGTATTCACAGTCCCATCCCACGCGCGGATGCTGTAGGGGGCGCGTATTCACAGTCCCGTCCCACGCGCGGATGCTGTAGGGGTCACGTATTCACAGTCCCGTCCCACGCGGGAATGCTGTAGGGGCGCGTATTCACAGTCCCGTCCCGTGCGGGAATGCTGTAGGGGGCGCGTATTCACAGTCCCGTCCCACGCGGGAATGCTGTAGCGGCGCGTATTCACAGTCCCGTCCCGTGCGGGAATGCTGTAGGGGACGCGTATTCACAGTCCCGTCCCACGCGCGGATGCTGTAGGGGGCGCGTATTCACAGTCCCGTTCCACGCGGGAATGCTGTAGGGGGCGCGTATTCACAGTCCCGTCCCGCGCGGGAATGCTGTAGGGGGCGCGTATTCACAGTCCCATCCCGCGCGGGAATGCTGTAGGGGGCGCGTATTCACAGTCCCGTCCCGCGCGGGAATGCTGTAGGGGGCGCGTATTCACAGTCCCATCCCGCGCGGGAATGCTGTAGGGGGCGCGTATTCACAGTCCCGTCCCACGCGCGGATGCTGTAGGGGGCGCGTATTCACAGTCCCGTCCAACGCGCGGATGCTGTAGGGGTCAGGTATTCACAGTCCCGTCCCGGGCGGAAATGCTGCAGGGGTCAGGTATTCACAGTCCCGTCCCGGGCGGAAATGCTGCAGGGGGCGCGTATTCACAGTCCCGTCCCACGCGCGGATGCTGTAGCGGGCGCGTATTCACAGTCCCGTCCCACGCGCGGATGCTGTAGGGGGCGCGTATTCACAGTCCCATCCCGCGCGGGAATGCTGTAGGGGTCACGTATTCACAGTCCCGTCCAACGCGCGGATGCTGTAGGGGGCACGTATTCACAGTCCCGTCCCGCGCGGGAATGCTGTAGGGGGCGCGTATTCACAGTCCCGTCCCACGCGCGGATGCTGTAGGGGGCGCGTATTCACAGTCCCATCCCGCGCGGGAATGCTGTAGGGGGCACGTATTCACAGTCCCGTCCCACGCGCGGATGCTGTAGGGGGCGCGTATTCACAGTCCCGTCCCACGCGCGGATGCTGTAAGGGGCGCGTATTCACAGTCCCGTCCCGGGCGGGAATGCTGTAGGGGGCGCGTATTCACAGTCCCGTCCCGGGCGGGAATGCTGTAGGGGACACGTATTCACAGTCCCGTCCCACGCGGGAATGCTGTAGGGGGCGCGTATTCACAGTCCCGTCCCGGGCGGGAATGCTGTAGGGGGCGCGTATTCACAGTCCCGACCCACGCGGGAATGCTGTAGGGGGCGCGTATTCACAGTCCCGTCCCACGCGGGAATGCTGTAGGGGGCGCGTATTCACAGTCCCGTCCCACGCGGGAATGCTGTAGGGGGCGCGTATTCACAGTCCCGTCCCACGCGGGAATGCTGTAGGGGGCGCGTATTCACAGTCCCGTTCCACGCGGGAATGCTGCAGGGGGCGCGTATTCACAGTCCCGTTCCACGCGGGAATGCTGCAGGGGGCGCGTATTCACAGTCCCGTCCCACGCGCGGATGCTGTAGGGGGCGCGTATTCACAGTCCCGTCCCACGCGCGGATGCTGTAGGGGGCGCGTATTCACAGTCCCGTCCCACGCCGGATGCTGTAGGGGGCGCGTATTCACAGTCCCGTCCCGCGCGCGGATGCTGTAGGGGGCGCGTATTCACAGTCCCGTCCCACGCGGGAATGCTGTAGGGGGCGCGTATTCACAGTCCCGTCCCACGCGGGAATGCTGTAGGGGGCGCGTATTCACAGTCCCGTCCCACGCGCGGATGCTGTAGGGGGCGCGTATTCACAGTCCCGTCCCGGGCGGGAATGCTGTAGGGGGCGCGTATTCACAGTCCCGTCCCATGCGGGAATGCTGTAGGGGGCGCGTATTCACAGTCCCGTCCCACGCGCGGATGCTGTAGGGGGCGCGTATTCACAGTCCCGTCCCACGCGGGAATGCTGTAGGGGGCGCGTATTCACAGTCCCGTCCCACGCGGGAATGCTGTAGGGGGCGCGTATTCACAGTCCCGTCCCACGCGGGAATGCTGTAGGGGGCGCGTATTCACAGTCCCGTCCCACGCGCGGATGCTGTAGGGGGCGCGTATTCACAGTCCCGTCCCACGCGGGAATGCTGTAGGGGGCGCGTATTCACAGTCCCGTCCCACGCGCGGATGCTGTAGGGGGCGCGTATTCACAGTCCCGTCCCACGCGGGAATGCTGTAGGGGGCGCGTATTCACAGTCCCGTCCCACGCGCGGATGCTGTAGGGGGGGCGTATTCACAGTCCCGTCCCACGCGGGAATGCTGTAGGGGGCGCGTATTCACAGTCCCGTCCCACGCGGGAATGCTGTAGGGGGCGCGTATTCACAGTCCCGTCCCACGCGCGGATGCTGTAGGGGGCGCGTATTCACAGTCCCGTCCCACGCGCGGGAATGCTGTAGGGGGCGCGTATTCACAGTCCCGTCCCACGCGGGAATGCTGTAGGGGGCGCGTATTCACAGTCCCGTCCCGCGCGCGGATGCTGTAGGGGGCGCGTATTCACAGTCCCGTCCCACGCGGGAATGCTGTAGGGGGCGCGTATTCACAGTCCCGTCCCACGCGGGAATGCTGTAGGGGGCGCGTATTCACAGTCCCGTCCCGCGCGCGGATGCTGTAGGGGGCGCGTATTCACAGTCCCGTCCCACGCGCGGATGCTGTAGGGGGCGCGCATTCACAGTCCCGTCCCACGCGGGAATGCTGTAGGGGGCGCGTATTCACAGTCCCGTCCCACGCGGGAATGCTGTAGGGGGCGCGTATTCACAGTCCCGTCCCGCGCGGGAATGCTGTAGGGGGCACGTATTCACATTCCGTCCCACGCGCGGATGCTGTAGGGGGCGCGTATTCACAGTCCCGTCCCGGGCGGGAATGCTGTAGGGGGCGCATATTCACAGTCCCGTCCCACGCGCGGATGCTGTAGGGGGCGCATATTCACAGTCCCGTCCCGGGCGGGAATGCTGTAGGGGGCGCGTATTCACAGTCCCGTCCCGGGCGGGAATGCTGTAGGGGGCGCGTATTCACAGTCCCGTCCCACGCGCGGATGCTGTAGGGGGCGTGTATTCACAGTCCCGTCCCACGCGGGAATGCTGCAGAGGGCGCGTATTCACAGTCCCATCCCACGCGCGGATGCTGTAGGGGGCGCGTATTCACAGTCCCGTCCCACGCGCGGATGCTGTAGGGGGCGCGTATTCACAGTCCCGTCCCACGCGGGAATGCTGCAGGGGGCGTGTATTCACAGTCCCGTCCCACGCGCGGATGCTGTAGGGGGCGCGTATTCACAGTCCCGTCCCACGCGGGAATGCTGTAGGGGGCGCGTATTCACAGTCCCGTCCCACGCGGGAATGCTGCAGGGGGCGCGTATTCACAGTCCCGTCCCACGCGGGAATGCTGTAGGGGGCGCGTATTCACAGTCCTGTCCCACGCGGGAATGCTGTAGGGGGAGCGTATTCACAGTCCCGTCCCACGCGCGGATGCTGTAGGGGGCGCGTATTCACAGTCCCGTCCCACGCGGGAATGCTGTAGGGGGCGCGTATTCACAGTCCTGTCCCACGCGGGAATGCTGTAGGGGGCGCGTATTCACAGTCCCGTCCCACGCGGGAATGCTGCAGGGGGCGTGTATTCACAGTCCCGTCCCACGCGCGGATGCTGTAGGGGGCGCGTATTCACAGTCCCGTCCCACGCGCGGATGCTGTAGGGGGCGCGTATTCACAGTCCCGTCCCACGCGCGGATGCTGTAGGGGGCGCGTATTCACAGTCCCTTCCCGCGCGCGGATGCTGTAGGGGGCGCGTATTCACAGTACCGTCCCACGCGCGGATGCTGTAGGGGGCACGTATTCACAGTCCCGTCCCGGGCGGGAATGCTGTAGGGGGCGCGTATTCACAGTCCCGTCCCACGCGGGAATGCTGTAGGGGGCGCGTATTCACAGTCCCGTCCCACGCGCGGATGCTGTAGGGGGCGCGTATTCACAGTCCCGTCCCACGCGCGGATGCTGTAGGGGGCGCGTATTCACAGTCCTGTCCCACGCGCGGATGATGTAGGGGGCGCGTATTCACAGTCCCATCCCACACGCGGATGCTCTAGGGGGCGCGTATTCACAGTCCCGTCCCACGTGCGGATGCTGTAGGGGGCGCGTATTCACAGTCCCGTCCCGGGCGGGAATGCTGTAGGGGGCGCGTATTCACAGTCCCGTCCCGGGCGGGAATGCTGTAGGGGGCGCGTATTCACAGTCCCATCCCACGCGCGGATGCTGTAGGGGGCGCGTATTCACAGTACCGTCCCACGCGCGGATGCTGTAGGGGGCGCGTATTCACAGTCCCGTCCCGGGCGGGAATGCTGTAGGGGGCGCGTATTCACAGTCCCGTCCCACGCGGGAATGCTGTAGGGGGCGCGTATTCACAGTCCTGTCCCACGCGCGGATGCTGTAGGGGGCGCGTATTCACAGTCCCGTCCCACGCGCGGATGCTGTAGGGGGCGCGTATTCACAGTCCCGTCCCACGCGCGGATGCTGTATGGGGCGCGTATTCACAGTCCCGTCCCACGCGCGGATGCTGTAGGGGGCGCGTATTCACAGTCCCATCCCACGCGCGGATGCTGTAGGGGGCGCGTATTCACAGTCCCATCCGACGCGCGGATGCTGTAGGGGGCGCGTATTCACAGTCCCGTCCCACGCGGGAATGCTGTAGGGGGCGCGTATTCACAGTCCCGTCCCGCGCGCGGGCTTTTCCCCAGCAGGCTTGGCGCCCTTTTTGGGACCGGCCTCAATGCACCACTTTGTGAGCCTGTTCGAGTGCGCTGGGAAGTGGGTCGCCACATACCCCACCCCCCAGAACCGGCGATACACACCCCGATGTCCACAGTCTGGGCCGGACTCTGTTTGGGAGGTCTGCCTCTGCGCCGCGATGCCGGAATCTCGACCGGCTGCGCCACGTCTACATGGGCCGGTTTAAGTCGGTCCACCGAGAAAACCTCCTCTCTCCCCCCAGTGTCCAGCACGAACGTGGACCCGTTGTTCCTGATCACCGTAAACGACCCCTCGTAGGGCAGCAGTAGCGGTGCCTGATGTCCACCCTGTCGTACAAAAACAAACTTACAGTTCTGCAGGTCTTTGGGTACGCAGGTCGGGTTCTGCCCATGCTGCGAAGTGGGTATGGGGGCCAGGTTGCCGAGCCTCTCGCGTAGTCTGCTCAGGACTGCTGCGGGTTCTTCCTCTTGCCCCCTTGGGGCTGGTATGAACTCCCCGGGGACGACCAGGGGCGCGCCGTACACCAACTCAGCCGACAAGGTGCGCAGATCTTCTCTGGGCGCCGTGCGGATTCCAAGCAGGACCCAGGGAAGCTTGTCCACCCAGTTAGGCCCTTTGAGGCGGGCCATGAGAGCCCCTGTCTGAGGAGTCAAGGGCCAGGGGTCTCTCTGCACTCGGTCCAGCGTAAAACCCTTGGGGAGACATTAGATGTCCATCCACTTTCGTTGAGTCAAACCACGGGAAAGGTTCGTGTCGGCCACCCGACCGCGCCTGAGGCCCAGCGGCCTTTCCCCGATCCCCGGGGCCGCGCTGCCCGCGTCTCCCCCCGATCCCCAGCGCTGCTCGAGTCTCCCACCCCCGATCCCCGGGGCCCCGCTGCCCGAGTCTCCGCCGATCCCCGAGGCCCCGCTGCCCGAGTCTCCCCCCGATCCCCGGGGCCGCGCCGCCCGAGTCTCCCCCCGATCCCCGGGGCCCCGCCGCCCGAGTCTCCCCCCGATCCCCGGGGCCCCGCTGCCCGAGTCTCCCCCCGATCCCCGGGGCCCCGCCGCCCGAGTCTCCCACGGATCCCCGGGGCCGCGCCGCCCGAGTCTCCCCCCGATCCCCAGGGCCCCGCCGCCCGAGTCTCCCCCCGATCCCCGGGGCCCCGCCGCCCGAGTCTCCCCCCGATCCCCGGGGCCCCGTTGATTAACACAGTCCAATCTCACCCCATGAATATAACAGCAAAGAGATAATGCTGAGGCTTTATAAGACACGAGTCAGGCCACACTTGGAGTATTGTCAGCAGTGTTGGGCCCCACATCTCAGACAGGATGTGTTGTCATTGGAGAGAGTCCAGAGGAGGTTCAGAAGGATGATTTCAGGAATGAAGGGGTTAAAACATGAGGAGCACTTGGCAGCTTTGACCCTGTGCTCACTGGAACTCAGAAAAATGCGGGGCATCTCATTGAAACCTACCGAATGTTGAAAGGACTGGATAAGGTGGATGTGGAGAAGGTATTTCCTGTGGTGGGGCACAGCCACAAAGTCGAGGGGCCACCTTTTCAAACAGAGGTAAGCAGCTTATTTTTTTTATTAGCCAAGGTGCATTGGATCTGTGGAATGCTCTGCCACAGACTGCGGTGGAGACCGAGTGTGTGGGTATATTCAAGGCGGAAGTTGATCGTTTCCTGATCAGTCAGGGTATCAAAGGATATGGCGGGAGGTCAGATATCTGGAATTGAGTGCGATCTGGGATCAGCCATGATGGAAAGGTGGCTGACTCAATGGGCTGAATGGCCTAATTCTGTTCCTATGCCTTATGGACTTATGAACACAAGCCCCCTCAATCATGATGAATCTCCTCTGCACTCTTCCAGCACAAAACATCCTTTGTACAGAATGCTAAGCGGAACAGAATGCAACTTTTCAAGAACGTTGTCAAGTCAGGCAGCATCTGTTGAGGGGAATAGAGTCGATGTTTGGGACAGAACCGCTCCCTTACGGCACTAACACAGACCTTTGGCCCAACCTTTCCATGCTGTCCTCCTGTCCATTTAAGCTAATTCCTCTGCCTGTCTTTGACACAGAACACAGAAATCTACAGCACATTACAGGCTCTTCAGCCCACAATGTTTTAGCGACCATGTAACCTACTCTAGAGACTGCCTAGGATTTCCTGATCGTATATCGCTCTATGTTTCTAAGCTCCATGAACCTATCTAAGAGACTCTTAAAATATCCTATTGTATCCACCTCCACCATCGCTGCAGGCAGTGCATTCCATGCACCCACCACTCTCTGTGTAAGAAACTTACCCCTGACATTCCCTCGGTACCGACTTCCAAGCAGCTTAAAACTACATCCCCTCGTGTTAGTCACTTCAAGCCTGGGAAAATGCCTCTGGTTATCCACATGGTCAAAGCCTCTCATCATCTTATTACAATTACTTATGTACAGGTTAGGAGAAATATAGCTTCAACATCACCTCACAGCTCTTGAACTCAATCCCACGGTTGATGAAGGCCATCACACCAGACGCCTTCCTAACAACACTGCCAACCTCCACAGCAGCTTTGAGTGTCGTATGGACATGGACCACAAGATCTCTCTGACCCTCCACACTGCCAAGAGTCTCACCATTAATATTATATTCTGCGTTTAAATTTGACCTGCAGAAATGAACCTCTTCATCTGTGTTGAACTCCATCTGCCACTTCCCAGTTCTGCATCCGAGGCGAGGAAATAGATTGCTGAGCCTCTGGCTAGGATCATTATGTCCTCATTGTCCATGGGAATGGTACTGGAGGATTGGAGGGAGGCGAATGTTGTCCCCTTGTTCCAAAAGGGTAGTAGGGATAGTCTGGACAATTATAGACCATTGAGCCTTACATCTGTGGTAGGAAAGCTGTTGGAAAAGATTCACAAAAATAGGATTTATTGGCATTTAGAGAATCATGGTCTGATCAGTGATAGTCAGCGTGGCTTTCTGAAGGGCAGATTGTGTCTAACAAGCCTGATGGAGTTCTTTTAGGAGGTGACCAGGTATATAGATAAGGGTAGTGCAGTGGATGTAATCTACATGGATTTTAGTAATGCATTTGATAAGGTTCCACACGGTAGGCTTAATCAGAAAGTCAGAAGGCATGGGATCCAGGGATGTTTGACCAGGTGGATTCAGAATTGGCTTGCCTGCTGAAAGCAGAGAGTTGTGGTGGAGGGAGTACATTTGGATTGGAGGGTTGTGACTAGTGGTGTCCCACAAGGATCAGTTCTGGGACCCCTACTTTTCGAGATTTTTATTAACGACCTGGATGTGGGGATAGAAGGATGGGTTGGCAAGATTGCAGAAGGCACAAAGGTTGGTGGTGTTGTGGATAGTGCAGAGGATTTTCAAACATTGCAGAGAGACATTGATAGGATGCAGGAGTGGGCTGAGAAGTGGCAGATAGAGTTCAACCTGGAGAAGTGTGAGGTGGTACACTTTGGAACGACAAATTCCAAGGCAGAGTACAAAGTAAATGGCAGGATACTTCGAAGTGTGGAGGAGCAGAGGGATCTGGGGCTACATGACCACAGATCCCTGAAATTTGCCTCAAAGGTAGACAGATTATTTAAGAAAGCTTATGGGGTGTTAGCTTTCATAAGTCGAGGGATGGAGTTTAAGATTCGCGATGTAATGATGCAGCTCTCTAAAACTCTGGTTGGGCCACAGTTGGAGGACTCTGTCCAGTTCTAGTCACCTCACTATACGAAGGATGTGGAAGCATTGGAAAGGGTACAGGAGAGATTTACCAGAATGATGCCTGGTTTAGAGGGTATGGATTATGATCAGAGATTATGGGAGCTAGGGCTTTACTCTCTGGAGAGGAGGATGAGAGGAGAAATGATAGAGATATAGTTGATATTAAGGGGAATAGATAAATAGCCAGCGCCTCTTCCCCAGGGCACCACTGCTCAATACAAGAGGACATGGCTTTAAGGTAAGGGGAGGGAAGTTCAAGGGGGATATTAGAGGAAGATTTTATACTCAGAGAGTGGTTGGTGCCTGGAATGCACTGCCCGAGTCAGTGGTGGAGGCAGATACACTAGTGAAGTTTAAGAGTCTACCAGACAGGTATATGGAGGAATTTAAGCTTAGGGAGGCAGAGTTTAAGGGTCGGCACAACATTGTGGGCCGAAGGGCCTGTACTGTGCTGTATTGTCCTATGTTCTATCTATTTCTAGCTGGAATCTCTTTTTTAATTTAATTTTTTTATTGAAGGCACGACACAGTACAGAAAAAGTAATGCATTACATTTTCCTCCATTTTGCTTTTATACCTTACCCGTCAACACCACCACAACGTCATCAGTGGGGCCTTCTGGGAGTTGTAGTCATTGTTCCTCGCTCGCTCCCTGTCAAAGCATGTTTCGTCAGCCACCACAGACGTCACCGAAACAGACCCACCGAGGCGCGAAAGGGAATCACACCCGTCCTTGTGGCGCCGAGGCCTGCGACACCGACAGAAGCGAATCGCTGATCTCCGCCATGGCGATGGAGCGGAAGAGGAGGCCGCTCCATCGGAAGAGGATCATGGGCCGATTTCTTCCAGCCTATCGTAGCTCAGACTTAACACTCACCCCTGCTGCCATTGGCTGTAGAGACTGTCGCTCAAATGGGAACTCGGAGGGTGATTAGTTTATGTGAACGTCAGTCAGCCTTCCTGTCTTCATGAGTTTGGATTTGGATTTATAACAGGACAGGAAGCAAATTGGGGGAAATGTGAGTTTTTATGTGATGGTGCATCACTCTCCGAGTTACATTATTAACAATAAAAGGGCAAAGGCCGTGGTGAGGAAGGAGGTTATCTACTGGAGTTTATATGGAGATAATATTGGAAGGGATATCAAACTTGGAATTGTTTGGTATATGATTTATAAAATGAGGGGGATTTGTGGGGATCATAATATTCCAGTGATGATTAATGAGGGCAAAATGATTGTTACTGAAACAGAGAAGGTTGTGTTACTGGCTGGGTCATTTGCTGAGATTCACAATCAGGATAATTAATGTGAAGAAGTTAAACAATGTAGGGATATGTTTTTCAGTGAATACCTTGATGTACTGGAAGTCAGCTGTAGCAATGATAGCATCACTGATGGAGAGATTTCTTTGTATGAATTTAAGAAGTCTATTAATAATGCAGGTCTGGTGTCCCCAGGAAAGAGTGATATTTGAAATTGTAATTGTATATAATTCTCTTCTGTGAAAATGTTAAATGTTTGAATTGTGCATCTACTTTCCTCATGGAAAATGGAAATAGTAGTGTCTATTCTGAAACCTGGCAGATCCCCATTTGATCCTTCTAGTTAAGGGCCTATATCGTGAATGTCTCATTTATGTAAACTTATGGAATGTATGGTAATCAAGCGCTTGAGTAATATTTTGGAAAGAGTGGTGATAAAGTGTTTTATTAGAGTGGATTTTGGAAGGGTGAAATGTTATTAGATTCAGTTTTAGGTTTGGAAGATGATATTCGGAAAGCACAATTAAATAAAGATGTTGTAATAGCAGTATTTCTTGATACTGAAAAGGGAAATGATATGGAAGAAAGGACTTTTGATTAAATTAGGAGTAAGAGGGACATTGTATAATTTTTTTGATTTTTTTTGGATGGACTGTCCAAGTATCGGTCGGCATGTTATGTTTGTGTTTCTATGAAATAGAAAATGGGATCCCACAAGGCAGTATGTGTAGCCATTCATTATTTTATATTATGATTTAATATTTTCTCTGAGATGGGAAAGTGGGATACCCTGGGTAAATCACAATATACAGATGATGTAGCTTTATAGATTAGAGGTATTAATTACAATTTACAATTAATAGGTCAAACAGTGGGCAGATTGATGAGGATTTTAAGCTTTCAGTCGTTAAAACACATTATGTGGTTTACAAACAACTAATGAAATTTATTATCATACAGTAACCATTTTTACAGATGAATCAAAAGATAAGTTAACTGGGGATGTTGGTGTGGCTGTTTTTGTGTGCCTGAATTGCAGGTAATGATAAAGAAATGACTTATGTCATTTATCAGCATAGAAAGAAGAATTCTTTGCCAACAGTTTAGGCTTACAGTGGGTGGAGGAAATTGGTCCTTATAATTTGCTCATAATACAATTCGGTTTTGATGAGTCTTAAATAGGTCATTCTGGCAGTAGGTCAGATTGACTGTTGAAAACTCCTCAAATCGTATTTCATATATAAAGTTTGATTTATATGTCTGCACATTATGGGACCTGCACATCACACTGTTGAGGGAAATGATGGGGTTGACTGTTTAGCACCAAAAGCTGTTAAATGTTAAGCTGTGGATATAGACCTTCCACTTAGCAAATTAGAAGCTAAAGGGTTGGTGGTGTTAAGAATTGGGGGCTTATGGCAAGATGTAGGATAATGGACATAAGGACAGACACGTTTACAAAATACATAAACCTGTCGGGTTTATAGAAGAAGGGCTTAAAACAAGGGAAGGAATGATATTGACATGACATAGAAATGCCCACACTATGCTTAATTATGCCTTATAACTAATTGGAAAACTTCATTCTGTGCCATGTACATTTTGTCATTATGAAACTGTCGAAACACATACGATTTCAATGTGAAGCATACGAGGCTGAAGAAAAATCAAATGCAGTCTTCAGTACAATCTTTGCGAGGGTAGATAGTTTTCAGATAAAAACTTTATTAAATTATGGGACTGACTTTAAATTAATTCACAGTTTTGAGCTGGAAAAGGCATGTAATAATTGTGTTAAGCCTAAGGAAATGGCATATAAGGTAGCAAGGGTGAGTGGGATGTTGGATTATTGGGATGCTCTTATAATCCAACAAAAGGCAACGAAAAAAGCCATAAGAATGGTCAAGACGAAATATGAGGGCAAACTGGCCAACAATATAAATCAGGATACAAAAAGTTTAGTTTTCAGTTCCATGAAGAGTGAAAGGGAGATGAGAGTTGATACTGGACCACTGGAAAATGATGCTGGTGAAGTAGTAATGGGGGACAAAGAAATGGCAGATGAACTTAATGAACAATCTTCACTGTCTTTTCCGGTCAGCACCGCCCCCACTTGTCCCATTTAACCTGTCTTATTACGGGTGGACTCTAGAACCCAGGGGAGCTCAGGTCCCGCCGCCCGCGGCTGCTGCTGAATCCCCGGTGTTTCTGTTCGGTTGACGGATGCGGTGAACGAGTTAAAATTAATCGATCTAATTCTCATCTCATGTTTATTTCACTCCATAGAACCATAGAACACTACAGCACAGAAAACAGGCCATTTGGCGCTTCTAGTCTGTGCGGAAACTTTATTCCGCTCGTCCCACTGACCTGCACCCACTCCGTAACCCTCAAGACCTCTCCCATCCATGTATCTATCCAATTTATTCTTAAATCTTAAGAGTGAGCCCGCATTTACCACATCATATGGCAGCTCGTTCCACACTCCCACCACTCTCTGAGTGAAGAAGTTCCTCCTAATGTTCCCCCTAAAGCTTTCCCCTTTCACCCTAAAACCATGTCCTCTCATATTTATCGTTCCTAATCTAAATGGAAAGAACCTACTCGCATTTACTGTCTATACCCCACATAATTTTGTAAACCTCTATCAAATCTCCCCTCATTCTTCTATGCTCCAAGGAATAAAGTCCCAACCTGTTCAATCTTTCCCTGTAACTCAACTCCTGAAGACCTGGCAGCATCCTAGTAAATCTCTGCACTCTTTCAATCTCTCCAACCTCTCCATGGATACCTCATGTCTGAACATTCTGAACTAACCTCCCATGTGGGACCTTGTCAAAGGCCTAACTACAGTCCTTACTATCCTTTTACGCTTAATATACTTGTAGAAACCCTTCAGGTTTTCCTTCACATTATCTGCCAAAGCCACCTCATGTCTTCTTTTTTTCCTTCCTGATTTCCTTCTTTAGTATTTTCTTACGTTTTCTATACTCTTTAAGTAACTCTTTTGCTCTTTGTTGCCTATACCTGCTATACACCTCTCCCTTTTTCTTAACCAGATCGCCAATATCCCTGGAAAACCAAGGTTCCCTATGCCTGTTAACTTTGTCTTTTATCCTGGCAGGAAAATGCAAACTCTGCACCCTCAAAATTTCACATTTGGAGGCCTTCCACTTACTGAACACATCCTTGTCAGGAAAAAAAAACTTATCCCAATCCACTCTTCCTAGATCCTTTTTCATTTCCACAAAATTGGCCCTTCTTTAATTTAGAACCTCAACTCGAGGACCAGGCCTATCCTTATCCATAATTAATTTGAAACTAATGACATTATGGTCACTGGACCCAAAATGTTCGCCCACACACACTTCTGTCACCTGACCTGTCTGGTTTCCTAATAGGAGATCAAGTATTGCATCCTCTCTCGTAAGTACCTCTATATATTGATTTAGAAAACTTTCCTGAAAACATTTCACAAACTCCAAGCCATCTAGCCCTATTACAGTTTGGGAGTTCCAGTCAATATGTGGAAAGTTAAAATCCCCTACTATTACAACTTCCTGTTTCTTACATCGGTCTACTATCTTTATACAGGTTTGCTCCTCCAATTCTCTCTGACTATTGGGCGTTCTATAATACACCCCTATTAGTGTGGTCACACCTTTCCCGTTCCTCAGCTACACCCATATGGCCTCTGTAGACAAGCCCTCCGGGCTGTCCTGCACAGCTGTGATATTTTCCCTGACTAGTAATGCCACTCCTCCCCCTTTCATCCCTCCCCCTCTATCACGTCTGAAACAACGAATATTTCTATCATGTATAAACCTTAGGTGGGAGGTTATCTTTTTGTATTAATGTATTAAAAATAAATTATAAATTCTACCAATGAGAATTACAAATTCTCTTACTGAAGGATTCATATTTAAAATAGTATCCAACAAATCAGAATCTTGCATATATGGGAACTTAGATAATTATGTTTTGTAAAAAAATGTCTAACCTGAAGATATTGCAGTAAGTGTGTATGAGAGAGAGAATATTTGCTAATTAACTATCAGTGTTTAATTCAATTTAAAATTGTTCACTGTTACTATTTAACAAAGGAGAGACTATCCAAAATATTTCCTAACATAGACAATTATTGCGATAGGTGTAAAACTGAAGTAGCCACTTTTTCACATATGTTCTGGTCATGTTCTTCATCAAAATCTTTCTGGAAATCTTTATTTTCTACAATTTCTAAAGCTCTGAAAATTAATTTACAACCTAATGTACAAACCTTTGATTTCTGTCTATACATGCAGTCCTCGCATGACCTTTATCCTCCTCCACCTCACTATCTGCTCCAACACTCTGGTTCCCCTCCCTCCGCAAATCTTTTTTACCCACTCCCCCCCCCCCCTCCCCCCGAGCAGCAGTGGCAAATCTACCAGCAAGGACGTTAGTCCCCCTCCAGTTCAGGGGCAAACCGTCCCGTCGGAACAGGCCCCACCTTCCCGGGAACAAAGCCCAATTGTCCAGAAACATGAAGCCCTCCCTCCTCACCATCTCCTTAGCCACGTATTTAGCTGCACTCTCCGCACATTTATATTTACAGGGACTTTACTCCTGACGCCGGTCCCGGGACCCGACCCGTTTACAGACCCGGAGCGGAACCGGAGCAGATTCTCAGCCACTGGTTTTCATACCAGGTCGAGAAGAAAGGATAAAGTTTCCCCATGAATTTATTCCCAGTGAAGGTGTGGAGATGGGACTTGGTCTCCGCGTTGTAAAATGAAACTGTCCCGGACTCGTAAATGAGATAAACTCCCACCCTCCCGGGGATGGGACCGGCAGCGAGACGGGACTCGGGGGAGGGGAGATCACCGTACACGTCACAATCCCGATGTAACACGTCATCAAACTGCCCGATGAACCAGAATCCAGTCTCCGGACTCAGACTGACCCGTCCCTTCCTCTCCACAGACTCTGCGGCGACTCCCAGCCACCAGAACCGATTCCCCGTCACCTCCACCTCCCAGTAATGTCTCCCCGATGTGAATCCCTCCGATCCCAGCACACATTCCCAGTATGTGAATCTCTTCCCGGTGTCAGGGAGATCCCTCCAGGTCTCGGTCCATCTCACACTCTTGCGATCCTCAGACAGCTCGAGCTCCGGACTCGCCGTTTCCACATCCAGGGTGACAGAGACTGGGGGGAGAAGCAGAGAATTAGAGAGTCCCCAGGGATCGGGGGGAGACTCGGGCAGCACGGCCCCGGGGATGGGGAGGAGACTCGGGCAGCGCGGCCCCCGGGGATCGGGGGGAGACTCGGGCAGCGCGGCCCCGGGGATCGGGGGGAGACTCGGGCAGCGCGGCCCCAGGGATCGGGGGGAGACTCGGGCAGCGCGGCCCCGGGGATCGGGGGAGAGACAGGCAGCGCGGCCCCGGGGATCGGGGGGAGACTCGGGCAGCGCGGCCCCGGGGATCGGGGGGGGGGGGGGGGAGACAGGGAGCGCGGCCCCGGGGATCGGGGGGAGACTCGGATAGCAGAGCCCCGGGGATCGGGGGGAGACTCGGGCAGCGGGGGCCCCGGGGATCGGGGGGAGACTCGGGCAGCGCGGCCCCGGGGATCGGGGGGAGACTCGGACAGTGCGGCCCCGGGGATCGGGGGGGAGACTCGGGCAGAGCGCGGCCCCGGGGATCGGGGGGAGACTCGGACAGCGCGGCCCCGGGGATCGGGGGGAGACTCGGGCAGAGCGAGGCCCCGGGGATCGGGGGGAGACTCGGGCAGAGCGCGACCCGGGGATCTGGGGGAGACTCGGGCAGCGCTGCCCCGGGGATCGGGGTGAGACTCGGGCAGCGGAGCCCCGGGGATCGGGGGGGGAGACTCGGGCAGCGCGGCCCCGGGGATCGGGGGGAGACTCCGGCAGCGCGGCCCCGGGGATCGGGGGGAGACTCGGGCAGCGCGGCCCCAGGGATCGGGGGGAGACTCGGGCAGTGCGGTCCCGGGGATCGGGGGAAGACAGGCACCGCGGCCCCGGGGATCGGGGTGAGACTCGGGCAGCGCGGCCCCGGGGATCGGGGGGGGGGGGGAGACACGCTGCGCGGCCCCGGGGATAGGGGGGAGACTGGGGCAGCGCGGCCCCGGGGATGGGGAGGGAGACTCGGGCAGCGCGGCCCCGGGGATCGGGGTGAGACTCGGGCAGCGCGGCCCCGGGGATCGGGGGGAGACTCGGGCAGCGCGGCCCCAGGGATCGGGGGGAGACTCGGGCAGCGCGGCCCCGGGGATCGGGGGAGAGACAGGCAGCGCGGCCCCGGGGATCGGGGGGAGACTCGGGCAGCGCGGCCCCGGGGATCGGGGGGGGGGGGGGGGAGACAGGCAGCGCGGCCCCGGGAATCGGGGGGGGGAGGAGACAGGGAGCGCGGCCCCGGGGATCGGGGGGAGACTCGGATAGCAGAGCCCCGGGGATCGGGGGGAGACTCGGGCAGCGGGGCCCCGGGGATCGGGGGGAGACTCGGGCAGCGCGGCCCCGGGGATCGGGGGGAGACTCGGACAGTGCGGCCCCGGGGATCGGGGGGGAGACTCGGGCAGAGCGCGGCCCCGGGGATCGGGGGGAGACTCGGGCAGCGCGGCCCCGGGGATCGGGGGGAGACTCGGGCAGAGCGCGGCCCCGGGGATCGGGGGGAGACTCGGGCTGAGCGCGACCCGGGGATCTGGGGGAGACTCGGGCAGCGCTGCCCCGGGGATCGGGGTGAGACTCGGGCAGCGGAGCCCCGGGGATCGGGGGGGGAGACTCGGGCAGCGCGGCCCCGGGGATCGGGGGGAGACTCCGGCAGCGCGGCCCCGGGGATCGGGGGGAGACTCGGGCAGCGCGGCCCCATGGATCGGGGGGAGACTCGGGCAGTGCGGTCCCGGGGATCGGGGGAAGACAGGCACCGCGGCCCCGGGGATCGGGGTGAGACTCGGGCAGCGCGGCCCCGGGGATCGGGGGGGGAGACACGCTGCGCGGCCCCGGGGATAGGGGGGAGACTGGGGCAGCGCGGGCCCCGGGGATGGGGAGGGAGACTCGGGCAGCGCGGCCCCGGGGATCGGGGTGAGACTCGGGCAGCGCGGCCCCGGGGATCGGGGGGGAGACAGGCAGCGCGGCCCCGGGGATCGGAGGGAGACTCGGGCAGCGCGGCCCCGGGGATCGGGGGGAGACTCGGACAGCGCGGCCCCGGGGATAGGGGGGAGACTGGGGCAGCGCGGCCCCGGGGATCGGGGGGAGACTCGGGCAGCGCGGCCCCGGGGATCGTGGGGGAGACAGGGAGCGCGGCCCCGGGGATCGGGGGGAGACTCGGGCAGCGCGGCCCCGCGGATCGGGGGGGAGACTCGGAAAGCAGAGCCCCGGGGATCGGGGGGAGACTCGGGCAACGCTGCCCCGGGGATCGGGTGAGACTCGGGGAGCGCGGCCCCGGGGATCGGGGGGGGGGGGGGGAGACAGGCAGCGCGTCCCCGGGAATGCGGGCAGCGGAGCCCCCGGGGATCGGGGGGGGGGGGGGGGAGACTCGGGCAGCGCGGCCCCAGGGTTCGGGGGGAGATTCGGGCAGCGCGGCCCCGGGGATCGGGGGGGAGACTCGGGCAGCGCGGCCCCGGGGATCGGGGGGGGAGACTCGGGCAGCGCGGCCCCGGGGATCGGGGGGGAGACTCGGGCAGCGCGGCCCCGTGGATCAGGGGGAGACTCGGGCAGCGCTGCCCCGGGGATCGGGGGGAGACTCAGGCAGCGCGGCCCCGGGGATCTGGGGGAGACTCGGGCAGCGCGGCCCCGGGGATCGTGGGGAGATTCGGGCAGCGTGGCCCCGGGGATCGGGGGGGGAGACTCGGGCAGCGTGGCCCCGGGGATCAGGGGGGAGACTCGGGCACCGCGGCCCCGGGGATCGGGGGGGGAGACTCGGGCAGCGCGGCCCCGTGGATCAGGGGGAGACTCGCGCAGCGCTGCCCCGGGGATCGGGGGGAGACTCGGGCAGCGCGGCCCCGGGGATCGGGGGGGAGACTCGGGCAGCACGGCCCCGGGGATCGGGGGGTGACTCGGGCAGCGAGACCCCGGGGATCGGGGGAGACTCGGGCAGCGCGGCCCCGGGGATCGGGGGGAGACTCGGGCAGCGCGGCACCGGGGATCGGGGGGAGACTCGGGAAGCGCGGCCCCGGGGATCGGGGGGAGACTCGGGCAGCACGGCCCCGGGGATATGGGGGTGACTCGGGCAGCGAGACCCCGGGGATCATGGGAGACTCGGGCAGCGCGGTCCCGGGGATCGGGGGGAGACTCGGACAGCGCGGCCCCGGGGATCGGAGGAGACTCGGACAGCGCGGCCCCGGGGATCGGGGGGTGACTCGGGCAGCGAGACCCTGGGGATAGGGGGGAGACTCGGACAGTGCGGCCCCGGGGATCGGGGGGAGACTCGGGCAGCACGGCCCCCGCGGATCGGGGGGAGACTCAGACAGCGCGGCCCAGGGGCCGAGGGAAAGGCCGCTTAGCCTGAGGCACGGTCGGGTGGCCGACACGAACCTTTGACTCGACAAAAGCAGATGTCTCCACAAGGGTTTTCCGCTGGACAGGGGAAACATCCTCCCTCACTCCTGCCTGTTGACCCCTGAAAGAATTTTGTGTTTCCATGAGATCTCCTCTCATTCTTCGAAACTGGGAACAGAGAACATAGAACAATAAAAGGCCGGTCATACAATGTTCACATTCATTTGTGAGTGTGAAGTGGGGGAGTGTGATGGTTTGAGACAGTAAAGGAGGTGATAATGGGAACCAATAGGGGAGAGATGAATGGCAGATTGAACCAGCAGGGGGAGGGTGGAAAGCCCGTGGGTGAACTGTGTGTGTAGACGTAATGAGAAGCTAGAGGGGGCAAAGATGGCAGATGAGGATGACTTTGTCCCCTTTCCCACAACCCCATCCCCCGCAGCCCCTCATTAGGACAGGGGATGAATTTGCAGGAACCCTTAAGCAACACAGGTCTTGATGAAGTGTTTCAGTCTGAACCGTGGACTGTTTACTCTTTTCCATAGAAACTTCCCGGCCTGCTGTTCCCCCAACAATTTGTGTGTGTTACTCAATTATTTGGCCTCCACAGCTGCCTGTGGCAGATTCACTATCCAGTGGATAAAGGAATTCCTCCTCATCTCTGTCCTAAATGGACATCCCTATAGTCGGAGGCTGTGCTTACCGTTCTCGACCCACCCACATCCTCCCAACATCAACTCTCTCTGGACAGGTGTCAGAGAGATCTGGTGAGACCCTTCATCAGTACCTGTGTAGCTTGGATTACCAGCATCTGCAGATTTTCTCCTGTTTGATTTTTAAACCAAAAGTTAATAAGTAAACTTCTTGATCAGTCAGAGTCTCAAAAGTTATGGGGAGGAGGCGGGAAAATAGGGTTGAGGGGGATAATAAATCAGCGATTCTTCTAAACTCCCATGAGTACAGGCCCAGAACCATCAAACACACCTCATTTGTTAACTCTTTCATTCCTGGAATCATTCTTGTGAATCTTCTGGACCCCCTCCAATGCCAGTACATGTTTTCCGATAGAAGGGACCCAAAACTGCTCACAATACTCCAAGTGTGGTCTGACCAATGCCTTATAAAACCTCAGAATCACATCCTTGCTCTTGTACTCTAATCCTCTCGAAATGAAAGCAAACATTGAGTTTGCCAATCTTACCACTGACACAAACTGCAAGTTAACCTTCAGGGAATCCTGCACAAGGACACCCATGTCCCTTTGCACCTCTGATTTTTGAATTTTCGCTGTTTACAGAATTGTCTATGCCTTTATTCCTTCGGCCAAAGTCATACCTGCCTAAGTTTGTACCTGCCAAACTCTACCTGTGCTACAAGATCCTTATTACGTATACTGGTGCATTCAAATAAGACCATAAGACAAAGCAGCAGAAGCCGGCCGTTCGGCCCTTCGAATCTGCTCCGCCATTTTATCATGAGCTGATCCATTCTCCCATTCAGTCCCACTCCCCCACCTTCTCACCATGACCTTTGATGTCCTGGCTACTCACATACCTATCAATCTCTGTCTTAAATACACCCAATGACCTGGCCTCCACTGCCACAAGAAATTCACAGATTCACCACCCTCTGGCTAAAAGAATTTCTTCGCATCTCCGTTCTGAATGGTCGCCCTTCAATCCTTAAGTCATGCTCTCTCGTTCTAGACTCCCCCACCATGGGAAACAACTTTGCCACATTCACTCTGTCCATGCCTTTTAACATTCAAAATGTTTCTGTGAGGTTCCCCTTCATTCTTCTAAACTCCACGGAGTTCAGTCCAAGAGCGGTCAAATGTTCCTCATATGTTAACCCTCTCATTCCCGGAATCATTCTAGTGTATCTTCTCTGAACCCTCTCCAATGTCAGAACATCCTTTCTTAAATAAGGAGCCCAAAACTGCACACAGTATTCCAAGTGAGGTCTTACCAGTTCCTTATAGAGCCTCAACATCACATCCCTGCTCCTATACTCTATTCCTCCAGAAATGAATGCCAACATTGCATTCGCCTTCTTCACCACCGACTCAACCTGGAGGTTAACCTTAAGAGTATCCTGCACGAGCACTCCCAAGTCCCATTGCATCTCAGAACTTTGAATTCTCTCTCCATTTAAATAATAGTCTGCCCGTTTATTTCTTCTACCAACGTTCATGACCATACACTTTTCAACATTGTATTTCATTTGCCACTTCTTTGACTATTCTCCTAATCTAACCAAGTCTCTCTGCAGACTCTCTGTTTCCTTAGCACTACCGTCCCCTCCACCTATCTTTGTATCATCAGCAAACTTAGCCACAAAGCCATCTATTCCATAATCCAAATCATTGATATACAACGTAAAAAAAAGCGGCCCCAACACGGACCCCTGTGGAACACCACTGGTAACTGGCAGACAACCAGAATGGGATCCCTTTATTCCCACTCTCTGTTTCCTGCCAATCAGCCAACGCTCTATCCACATATGTAAATTTCCCGTAATTCCATGGGCTCTTATCTTGTTTAGCAGCCTCATATGTGGCACCTTGTCAAAGCCCTTCTGAAAATCCAAATACAGAACATCCACTGCATCTCCCTTGTCCAGCCTGCTTGTAATCTCCTCAAATAATTTCAATGGGTTTGTCAGGCAGGATTTTCCTTTAAGGAAACCATGCTGAGTTTGGCCTATCTTGTTATATGCCTCCAGGTACTCCGTAACCTCATCCTTGACAATTGACTCCAGAAAATTCCCAACCATTTCTCAAGCTAACAGATCAATAATTTACTTTTTGCTTCCTTGCCCCCTTCTTAAATACCAGAGTGGTGTTTGCAATCTTCCACTCCTCCGGACCCATGCCAGAATCTATTGACTTTTGAAAGATCATTGCTAATGCCTCCGCGATCTCCACAGCTACTTCCTTCAAAACACAAGGATGCATTCCATCTGGTCCTGGAGATTTATCTACCCGTTGACTATTCAGCTTCCTGAGTACTTTCTCTGTCGTAATTGTGACTGCGCACACTTCTCTTCCCTGACACCCCTGAGTGTCCAGTATACTGCTGATATTTTCCTCAGTGAGGACTGATGCAAATACTCATTCAGTTCATCAGCCATCTCCTTATCTCCCATTACAATTTCTCCAGCATCATTTTCTATTGGTCCTTTCTCCACTCTCACCTGTTTTTTTCACTCTTTATATACTTGAAAAAGCTTTTATTATCTTCTTTGATATTATTTGCAAGCTTCCTTTTATAGTTCATCTTTTCCCTCTTAATGGCCCTCTTAGTTTCCTTTTGTGAGCTTTTAAAAACTTCCCAATCCTCTGTCTTCCCACTAATTATTGTTTCCATGAATGCCCTCTCCTTTGCTTTTACTTTGGCTTTGACTTCTCTTGTCAGCCACTGTCGCATCCTTTTTCCATTCGAAAATTTCTTCTTTTCTGGAATATATCTGTCTTGCACATTCCTCACTTCTCGCATAAACTCCAGCCACTGCTGCTCTGCCGTCCTTCCTGCTAGTGTCCCTTTCCAGTCAAATTGGGCCAGTTCCTCTCTCGTGCCACTGTAATTTCCTTTACTCCACTGAAATACCGACACATCAGATTTCGGCTTCTCTTTCTCAAATTTGACAGTGAACTCAATCTTGTTATGATCACTGCCTCCTAACGGTTCCTTCACCTCAATCTCTCTAATCACCTCTGGGTCATTACACAATATCCAATCCAGTACCTCTGATCCCCTAGTGGGCTCAACAACAAGCTGTTCTGAAAAGCCATCTCGTAGACATTCTACAAATTCTCTCTCTTGAGATCCAGTGCCGACCTGATTTTCCCAATCCACTCGCATGTTAAAATCCCCCACAATTATCATAACACTGCCCTTCTGGCAAGCCTTTTCTATTTTCTGTTGTAGTTTGTAGTCCACCTCACTGCAGCTGTTAGGAGGCCTGTAGATAACTGCCATCAGGGTCCTTTTACCCCTGCGATTTCTTAGCTCAACCCAGAAAGATTCTGCACCTTCCGATACTATGTCACCTCTTTCTAATGATTTAATATCATTTCTTACCAATAAAGCCATGCCACCCCCTCTGCCTACCTGCCTATCCTTCCGATACACCGTGTATCCTTGGACGTTCAGCTCTCGGAGACATGCATCCTTTAGCCACGTCTGTGATGGCCACAAAATTATACCTGCCAATCTGTAGCTGTACGACAAGATCATCCACCTTATTCCTTATGCTGTGTGTATTTAAGTATAACACCTTAAGTCCAGTATTTGGTACTTTTTGTTTTGATTGCACTGCAACTCATCCTAGTGGCTGCAAATTTGCCCCATCACCTGCCTGTCCTTCCTGACATCTTTACTGCTCACTATCTTAGATTTATTTCTGTTTTCCCCCTCCTCTACTCTATCATTCCGGTTTCCCTTACCCCTGCCAAATTAGTTTAAACCCTCCCTAACAGCTCTATTAAACATTCCCGCTATGGTTCAGGTGTAACCCGTCCTTTTTGAACAGGTAATACTTCCCCCTGAAGAGATACCAATGATCCAAGAATCTGAAGCCCTGCCCCCTGCATCACTCTCTCAGCCACGCATTCATCAGCCTGATCCGACTATTCTTGCCCTCGCTAGCACGTGGCACAGGTAGCAATCCTGAGATTATTACCCTGGAGGTCCTGCTTCTCAGCTTCATTCCTAACTCCTGGAAATCTCTCTTCAGGACCTCCTCCCTTTCCTCTCTATGTCATTGGTACCAACATGTACCAAGACAGCTGGCTGTTCGCCCTCTCCCTTCAGAATATTCTGGACCCGATCCGAGACATCCCGTACCATGGCACCTGGGAGGCAACACACCATGCGGGTATCTCTACCAGGCTCACAGAATCTCCTGTCTGTTCCCCTGACTATGGAATTCCCTATGACTACTGCATTCCTCTTCTCCCTCCTTCCCTCCTGCACAACAGCGCCAGGCTCAGTGCCAGAGACCCGGTCACCGGGGCTGTCCCCTGTCAGGTCATTCCCCTCAACAGCATCCGAAACGATATACTTGTTGCTGAGGGGGCAGCCACAGGGGTGCTCTCCACTATCCGGGCATTTCCCTTCCCTCTCCTGACAGTCACCCAGTTTTCTGACCCCTGTAGCCTGGGGATGACTACCTCCCTGTAGCTCCTATCTATCACCTCTTCATTTTCTCTAATAAGCAGTAGGTCATCAAGCTGCAGCTCCAGATCCCTAACACGGTCTCCGAGGAGCTGAATCTCGGTTCACCTGGTGCAGATGTGGCTATCAGGGAGGCTGGAGGTCTCCCAGGATTCCCACATCTGACACCCTGAACAAAGCACTAACCCTGCAGACATGCTACCTAATTCTACAGGAATGAAACAAAGAAAGATAGGTCAACTCACCCACTTACTTCGCCAAATACACGAACTTTTTAAACCGTTAGCTAATGTGCCCTGCTGTTCCCCCGTCCGTCCAGGCCGATTTGCCAAGGGGAGAAAAAGAGTCGGTGCCTCGCTCTCGCCTCTTCCCGTTACCGCCTAAGCCCGTTGAGCCAAAGCCCTACACTCTGCTGCCACCCACTCCGCTGCCCGCTGTATACGGTGGTCATCTTTTTAAACTCTCCGCGCTGTCCTGTGCAGTCTCGCCATTTTTGTACGTAAAGTTTTTTACAAGACTGCCTTCCTTCAGAATTTAGCTCCCACGCCGCCCTTCTTGTCCCAATCTAAAAAAACACTTTCAGTCGTGTTTTCATCAGCCAATTCCACACTGTCCACATGAAATTCAGCAAGGCTTTTGATGTCGATAATAGACCACACTTGGAGCATTGTCTGCATTTCCGGTTCCCGAATATGGGGAGGATGTCATTACGCTGGACAGGAGGCTTCAGGAGGATGTTACCAGGACTGGGGGCTTCGGTTAAAAGCAGAGAGTGGATAAGCTTGGGCTATTCAGCTGCAGTGTAGGATGTTCAGGTATGACCCCTTATCAAGGTAAATAATTCATAAGGAGCTTAAATAACGTTTCTTTTTCCAAGAAATGGGAGTACAGAACCAGAGGCCTCAGATTGAAAGTGAGACGGAATATTTTTATGAGTGGTCTATCGGGTAACATTCTCACAGAGAGGGAAGTTGGTAAATGGAATTTTCCCTCAAACACTGTAGAAAAAGGTAAAAATAAAATATTTTAAAATAAATTTGGGCAGATACACAGATGGGAGATCCCCCCTCATCTTTCTAAATTCCAGCGAGTACAGACACAGAGCTATCAAACGTTCCTCGTATGAGAACCCTTTCATTCCTGGAATCATCCTTATGAAATGAACCTTCTGCAATGCCAGCACATCTTTTCTTAGATGAGGAGCCCAAAACTGTTGACAATACTCAAGGTGAGGCTTCACCAGTGCCTTATCAAGCCTCAGCATCACATCCCTGCTCTTGAATTGAATGCTGTCAAAACCCCTTGAATTGAATGCTAACATTGGATTTGCCTTCCTCACCACTGACTCTACCTGCAAGTTAACCTTTAGTGTGTTCTGCAGAATGACTGCTAATTCCATTTTCATCTCAGCTTTTTGGGTTTTCTCCCCATCTGAAAAAAAAATCTGCACATTTTTTCTACGACCACAGTGCATGGCCATGCATTTTCCAACATTGTATATCACTTGCCACTTTCTTTCCCATTCTCCTCATTCAAGTCCTTGACCAGCCTAACTGTTTCCTCAACACTACCGGCCCCTCCACCAAACTTCGTATCATCTGCAAACTTGGAAACAAAGCCATCTACTCTAGGACAAGAGAGTATGAATACAGGATTGAAGGATGTCCTTTTAGAACTGAGATGTGGAGAAACTACTTTAGTCAGTGTGTGGAAAATCTGTGGAATTTGTTGCCACAAGTGGCTGTTAAGGCCAAGTCATATTTAAGGCAGAGATATATAGGTTCTTGATTAGCCAGGGGATCAAAGGGTATGGGGTGAAAGCAGGGGAGTGGGGACGACTGGAAGAATTGGATCAGCCCATCACTGAATGGTGGAGCAGACTCGATGAGCCGAATGGCCTACTTCTGGTCCTATATCTTATGGTCTATTCCATCAGCTAAATCTTGATATACAGCATAAAATCAACTAACAGTGACCCCTGTGGAACACGAGTCACTGGCAGCCAACCAGAAAAGGATCCCTTTACTATCATTCGCTGTTCCCCACTAATCAGCCAATGTTCTAACCATGCCTGTAACTTTTCTGTAATACCATGGCCTCTTAACCTGGTTACCACCTTCATGTGTGGCACCTTGTCAAAGGCCTTCCGAGATTCCAAATATACAACATCCACTGCATCCCCTTTATCTATCCTGCTTGTAATCTCCTCAAAGAATCCCAACAGGTTTGTCAGGCAGGATATTCCCTTAACGAAGCCATGCTGACTTGCCCTGTCTTGTCCAATGTCACCAAGTGTTCCATAACCTCATCCTTAACAATTGACTCCAATTTCTTCCCAACCACAGAGGTGAGGCTAACTGGTCTGTAATTTCCTTTCTGTTGCCTTCCTCCTTACTGAAAAGGCTAAGTGACATTTGCCATTTTCCAGTCCTCTGGCACCATGCCAGGGTCCAGTGATTTTTGAAAGATCATTTGAAATGCCTCCATAATTTCTACTGCAACCTCTTTCAGAACACTAGGGTGCGGTTCATCTGGTCCGGGTGACTTATGTACCTTTAGGGCTTTCAGCTTTTTGAGCACCTTCTCCCTTGTAACAGTAACTGCACTCACTTCTCTTCCCTCACACTCTTCAACACCGGGCACAGTGCTAGTGTCTTCCATGGTGAAGACTGATGCAAAATATTTGGTTTATCTGCCATCTCTTTATCCCGTGTTATTATATATCCGGCCTCATTTCCTAGCAGTCCTATATCCACTCTCATCTCTGTTTTACTTTTTTACAATACTTTTTTAAAATTTTTTAAATTGAATTTTCAAATAGGTTACAGAAAGAAAAAAAATTATCAATCCTGCCCCCCTCACCTTAACCCCTCCCCCCTAACATATCCCTATAGAAAAAAAAGAAGAAAAAAGAAAGAAAGAATGCCTGGATATCGGAAGATCCCCACATGCTCCATGGAGTTCATAATAGCTTTAATATGTATATTTATTTCTTTCCGCAGATAACCAATAATTTTATCTTCAGAGCACCTTTATATTTAATCCTATTTTTTGTAAATAAGGGCGCCAAATTTTCAGAAATATTTCATATTTATCTCCTAAATTATAAGTATTTTTTTCAAGTGGAATGCAGTTAAAAATTTCATTCTTCCGACGATCTATACTTAAGTATGAATCCGTTTTCCAAGTAACTGCAATAGCCTTTTTGGCTACTGCCAATGCAATTTTTATGAATTCTTTCTGATATTTATTCAATTTGGATTTTGATTTTATCCCTTCAATATCGCCTAGTAAAAATAATATTGGATTGTGTGGAAGTTGTATTCCAATAATTTGTTCCAGTAAAACTCTTAAATTTGTCCAAAAAGGTTGAATTTTAGAACAAGACCAAGTAGAGTGTATAAAACATATATGTCAAACTCAAGGCCCGCGGGCCAAATCCGGCCCACGGTGGAATTATCTTTGGCCCACGAGATAATATCTAATTACTATTAAAGCTGGCCCCAGTAATCGAAGCACCTATGGCGTATGATATGGCTAATGCGGAGTTTATTCAGGTACCAGGTTTTCAGGGTTTTTAATGTTTATTTGGCAGTCTTGCTCGGCAGTCTTCTTCATAAGAAACGGAATTTGTAAAGTGAAACACTTTGTAGTTATAGCAGAGACTGAGACACATGAGAGCAGGCTGAAAAAACGGAGGCAACGAAAGCTCCGTTCGCACGCATCCGACTGATTCAGCCCGCATGAAGCTGCATTTTGCTCAATCCGGCCGGTGACCTAAAATGAGTTTGACACCCCTGGTATAAAAGTACCAATTTCTTGATTACATCGAAAACATTGATCAGATAAATTTGAGTTTAATCTATTTATTTTTGGTGGTGTAATATATATTTGATGTAAAAAGTTATATTGTACTAATCTTAGTCGAACATTTATTGTGTTTGTCATACTGTCAAGACATAATCTTGACCAACTTGTTTCATCAATTTTAATATTCAAATCAGTTTCCCATTTTTGTCTTGACTTATGAATTCCTTGTTTAATTGCCTGTTTTTGAATCAAATTATACATACCAGAAATATTTTTTTTAATTTTTCCTTTATGAATTAAAGTTTCTATTTCATTAGGTTTCGGCAATAATATTGTTTGACCCAGTTTATCTCTTAAATAAGCCCTTAATTGGAAATAAATGTTATTTGATATTTTATATTTATTCTTTAATTGGTCAAATGACATTAATATACCTCCTTCAAAACAGTCTCCTATATATCTAATCCCTTTGTGAAACCAGTTATATAAAAGTTGATTATCCATTGTAAAAGGGATAAGTTTATTTTGAATTAAAGGTCTCTTTGCTAATAAAGATTTATCTCATCATCAACAATTATCTTATTCCATAAATCAATCAAATGTTTTAGTATAGGACATTCTTTCTTTTCCCCTATCCATTTAGATTCCCATTTATATATAAACTCTTCTGGTATATTTTCTCCTATTTTGTCTAGTTCTATTCTAATCCATGCTGCTTTATCTTCATCAAAAAAATGCAATAAATTTAAGTTGATTTGCTTTGTAATAATTCTTAAAATTTGGTAATTGTAACCCTCCTAGGTCAAATTTCCATGTCAATTTTTCCAACAATATTCTTGACATCTTACCTTTCCAAAGGAATTTCCTCACACATTTATTTAACTCTTGAAAACATTTCTGCGGTAATTGTATTGGTAATGTTTGGAATAAATATTGTAATCTAGGGAATATATTCATTTTTACAGCATTGACTCTACCTATTAATGTTATTGGTAACATTATCCATTTATCAAGATCCTCTTGAATTTTTTTCAATAATGGCAAATAATTTAATTTATATAAATTCTTTATATCATTATAAACTCTTATACCTAAATACTTTATACCATTTATCGGCCATCTAAATTGAGTTATTAATCGACAGTGACTATAATCTCCTTTAGTTAGGGGTAGAATTTCACTTTTATCCCAATTTATTTTGTACCCTGATATTTTCCCATATTCTTCCAATCTAGAAGATAATTTACGCAACAAATGTAATGGGTTAGTTAGATAAATCAGAACATCATCAGCAAATAAGTTAATCTTATATTCCTCCTGATTAACTCTGAAACCCATAATATCTGAGTCAGTTCTAATTAATTCAGCAAATGGTTCTATCGCCAACACAAATAAAGCAGGTGATAATGGACAACCTTGTCTAGTTGACCTTGTTAACTGAAATAATGTTGAAATTTGGCCATTTGTCACCAGTTTAGCTTTGGGGTTAGTATTTACGGTTTTAATCCATTTTATAAAAGATACTCCTAATCCATATTTTTCCAATACCTTAAATAAAAAATCCCATTCCAATCTATCAAATGCTTTTTCTGCATCCAAAGCAGCTGCTACACTCATTTCTTCCCTCTTTTGTTCCAAATGAATTATACTAAGTAACTGAGTTACATTATCTGCCAATTGTCTATTTTTAATAAATCCCGTTTGGTCCATGTGTATTAATTTTGGTAGGTATTTAGACAATCTGCTATATAAAATCTTTGCTATTATTTTATAATCCATGTTCAACAAAGAAATAGGTCTATATGATGTTGGTTTTAAAAGATCTCTGTCTTTTTTTGGAAATACTATTAAAATAGCTGTTGAAAAAAATTCTGGGAGTTTATGCATTCTTTCCGCTTGGAGTTAATAAATCTTTAAACTTTTTGTAAAATTCAGGCGGAAAACCATCTTCTCTTGGAGATTTATCACTCTGAAGTGATCCTAGAGCTTCTTCGACCTCTTTTAATGTAAAAGGCACATCTAATCCCTTCTGTTCTTCCAAATTCAATTTTGGGAGAGTTATTTGTGATAAAAACCTTTCTATCTCAACAATATCATTTTGTGATTCTGATTGATACAACTCAGAATAAAATTTTTTTAAAGTTTCATTGATTTTTAAAGGTTTATGAGTAATTTTATTTACAATTGTTCTGAATGCATTTATCGTTTTGGAAGCCTGGTCTGTTTTTAACTGCCAAGCAAGAATCTTGTGTGATCTTTCACCTACTTCGTAATATCTCTGTTTAGTTCTCATAATTGCTTTTTCTGTTCGGTATGTCTGAAGTGCATTATATTGTAGTTTCTTATTAACAAGTTCTCTTTGTTTTTCTTCTGTCATATATCCTTGAGATTCTATTTCTTATTTTGTAATCTCTTTTTCCAATTAATCTATTTCTACCATATATTCCTTCTTAATTTTAGAAGTATAACTTATTATCTGGCCTCTCAAATATGCCTTCATCGCTTCCAATAATATAAATTTATCATCAACTTAATGTGAGTTTGTATTTTAAAAAAATTGAATCTGTTTTTTCATAAAATCACAAAAATCTTGACGTTTTAATAATATAGAATTAAATCTCCATCTGTAAATCGATTCCTCTTTATCCGTCATTATCATTGTCATTATCAAGGGGGAATGATCTGATAATATTCTTACTTTATATTCCGTATTTTTCACTCTGTCTTGAATATTCGCTGATAGTAAGAAAAAATCTATCCTTGAATAAGTTTTATGTCTATTTGAATAAAACGAATAATCTCTTTCTCTTGGGTTAATTCTTCTCCATATATCAATCAAATTTAAATCTTTCATCAATGATAAAGTTAATTTTGCTACTTTTGGTTTTGTAACAACAATCCGGGATACGGTACCGCAGCATAAAAGCCAGGAGCAACAGGCTCTGGGACAGCTTCTTCAACCAGGCCATCAGACTGATTAACTCGTGCTGAGACAACTGTATTTCTATGTTATATTGACCAGCTTGTTATACATATAATTCATCATAAATTACTATAAATTGCACATTGCACATTTACATGGAGACGTAACGTAAAGATTTTTCATCCTCATGTATATGAAGGAGGTAAGTAATAAAGTCAATTAAATTCATATCAATTTCTTGTTTAATTTTTCCCACCCAATCATCCTTCTAGTTCCTCTCTGTAGATATTTAAAAGCTTCCCAATCCTCTGTCTTCCTACTAATTTTTGTTTTATTGTATGCCCTCTCTTTTTGCCTTTACATTAACTTGTCTTCCCTTGTCAGCCACGGTTTTACTATTTTGCCATTTGAGTATTTATTTATTTTTGGAATACATCTATCCTTCACCTTTCTCATTTTCCCAGAAACTGACACCATTTCTGCTCTGCTCTCATCCCTGCCAGCATCTCCTTCCAATTTGCTTTGGCCAACTCCTCTCTCAGACCACTGTAATTTCTTTCACTTCTCTGAAATACTACAATGTCAGGCTTTACTGTCTCCTTATCAGATTTCAAGTTGAACTCAGTCACGTTGTGAGCACTGTTTCCTAAGGTTTCTTTTAACTACTCACCTCTGGTTCAATACATAACACCCAATCCAGTAGAGCTGTTTCCCGAGTAGGCTCAACGACAAACTGCTCTAGAAAGCCATCACATTGCATTCAACAAACTCACTCTCTGAAGATCCTTTACCAACCTGATTTTCCCAATTGACCTGCATGTTGAAATCTCCCATGATTATCATAACATTGTCCTTTTCATCAACCTTTTCTATTTCCAGTTGCAATCTGTGGGCCTCAACCCACTGACTGTTGGGAGGCCTGTATATGACTGCTGTCAGTGTCATTTTTACTTCTGCAGTTCCTTACCTCAACCCACAAGATTCAACATCTTCTAATCCTATGTCACATCTTGCTACTGATTTACCAGCAGAGCCACGTCACCCACTCACCCGACCTTCCTATACCACCGATACATTGTGTAACCTTGGAAATTCAGATCCCAACTACAACCATTCTTCAGCCACGATTCCGTGATGGCCACAACATCATTCCTGACAATCTGTAATCGAGCAACAAGATCATCCACCTTATTTCTCATACTCCATGCATTGAGATATAGCACTTTGTGTACTGTATCTGCTACCCTTTTTAATTCTGCATCTCTAATGCACTGATACTCACCCTGCTGGCTGCAATTTTTTCCTCTCATCTGTCCGCCATATCTGACAGTCTGACTGCAAGCTATCTTTGCATTTTTACCATCAGTCCTATCCCTTCACTCCACTTACAACCCCCCCACCCCACCAAATTAGTTTAAACCCTCCCCGACAGATCTATCAAACCTCTCTGTGAGAATATTGTTCTCCCTCAGGTCCAGGTGCGACCCATCCCTTTTGAGCAGGTCATTCCTCCACCAGATGAGATCCCGATGATCCAAGAACCTGAATCCCTGTCCCCAGCACCATCTTCTCAGCCATGTTTATCTGCCAAATTATCCTGTTTCTACCCTCACCAGCACGTGGCACAGGCAGCAATCCAGAAATTACAACCCTGGAGGTATTGCTTAAGAGCTTTCTACCAAGCTCACCAAATTCTATTTTCAGGACCTATTTGCTTTTACTTCCAATGTCATTGTCCCAAAATTTACCAAGATATCTGGCTCTATTCCCTCCCTCTCTAAAATGCTGCGGACACGGTTCGAGGCATCCCTGACCCTGGCACCCAGGAGGCAACAAACCATTCGGGTGTCCCGTTCACATCAATAGATTCTCCTGTCTGTTCCCCTGATGATTCAGTCCGCGATCACGACCACTCCCCTCTTCTGCCTCTAACAACAGTGAGAGATGCTGATCCGGAAGGGGGAAGACCTGTGTCAGTCAGAGTCTGCACTCACAGGGCACATGAAGGACTTGTGTATTTTCCTGACAATCCCGGTCACCACACTGATACTCATTTTTATTCCCTACAATATTATCATCAGTATTAAATTCCCAGGTCCTCTGGTAGATCCAAACTCATGTCCTGGTGTGTTAGTGCATTTGCCTGGGATTGGAACACAGTGGTTCATCTGCCAGTCCCGTGTATTGGTTGTATTGTGACCCTGTGCTGGTGTGTTCAGGAGTCTGACATCTCCAGCATACCATGTAACAGTGATGCCTCCCAGTCGGTGGGGTTGATGTCGAATAAACTTCAGTTCCCCTTCAGCCCAGTATTACAGACAATCTTTGCATCAAACTGGAACTAAATTGAGCTTCATAAACAAGGAGAAATGAAAGTTTATAAGTTTTACCTCGATTAATAGCATCAAGCGTTTCTCTCAGCACTGTTTTCAACCAATAGGGGTGATCGAATTTTTCAACCGGTAGGGTCTCATCTGTCACTGACAATTCCTGGACATGGTCATTAATCCTGTAAATATTAAACTGCTGGTTATAAATTGCTGTTCTGAACTATTTTACAAATCCATTCAGGGTTTCAGTAAAGAGCCTGTCCTACCTTCTGTTCCGACGAGCTTCCTTCTGAAATAAATAAAACACAAATCTGATTAGACTTGGACTTACTGTCCACATCCTGAATTTCATCCAAATCATTACAAGGTGTTGAAAATTCCCACTCCCGCAGTCACACACACACACGGACAATACAGAACCACGGGGTAAATTACAGGGAAAGTTTCTGAAAGTCAGACCATTACTGAGAGGATGAAACTTACAGAGAAGTCGGGACAGGTTGTGCATTTTCATCTGGATATGACGTCAGTGTGATAGGATGGAGGAATTTAAGATCAGTGATGTATGTGATTGTGTGCGGGAGGGGAAAGTACGTCTATTTATGGGGAGACTTGTGGGGAGATGTAATTCCAGATGGATTTTAACAAATTCCACTAGAAATTTAGTGAGGAGGATGTGGAACTCAGTGCCACAGGAGTGGTTGAAATGGATCAGCAGAGATTGAATGTAATGGGGAAGCTGGATAAATACGTGAGGGACCAGGGAGTTCGGGGCACTGTTGCTAGATGCGGTGAGCAGGTGGCAGGAGGATTGTGACAAAGGGGAAATTGATAGAAGATGGACCAAATGGCCTGCTCGTGACGGAGAATGGGACACAATCCCACGTAAAACTTATCCGAAAAAGCAGAGACAGTGAAAGTTTCCGTAATCTGATGGAAACCGGATATGGAGGATAAGTCTGGTGTGCGGGTCACATTCTTTGTTCTCACTGATTGACAGAGAGATCCTCACACCCACCGCACCAGACACACTCACAGCCTGTGACTGGAACTGGGTATTAATCGGAGTTTTAGAGGATATTTAATGCGGTAATTGAGGAAACAGTCAGCAGCTCTGTGTTATGATCAGAGTAAATCAATTCAGAAAAGATTGCATTCTGACCTGGGATGTACAGAAGTTGTGGAAGTCCAGTTTTGGGACAATAGACAATAGGTGCTGGAGTAGGCCATTCAGCCCCTCTAGACAGCACCACCATTCACTGTGATCATGGCTGATCGTACACAGTCAGTACCCGGTTCCTGCCCTCTCCCTATATCCCTTGACCGCACTATCTATAAGAGCTCTATCTAACTCTCTCTTGAAAGTATCCAGAGACTTGGCCTTCACTGCCTTCTGTGTGAGTTCACCAGCAGCGACAATTGATTTGTTAGAATTGCCCGCTGTGCTGTGTTTATTTCAAATATACCACTGTTCATTTAGTGCCCTTTCACAGAAACAAATTGAAATATAATTCCTCACCTTGAGAAACATCACACAGTCTTTTTGATCCATCTGTTCCTTTAACTTAGGGATTTCCTCCTGAATAATCCTTATATTCTCTTGAAGAGCTAGAAGATTTTTCTCCATTAGATTGAGAATCCTCTTCTCTTCTTCCCTGAGATCCCTGAGTAAGCTCTGCTCTTTCTCAGTGATAATCTGGTGCAGTTCAGCAAACTGGGATGTGATGTGGGACTGAAGGCTGTGTGACTGTTCCTGTCGAATGAACGGTGAAGATTAATATTCTGCATTGCTTTTTTTTCCTTTTGTCGTTAAGTTCGGCCTGTTAGAGTCCAATCTACTTCTGAGTGCATTCCCGTCAACACCATTCCCTCACATTTTCCTGAAACCTATTCTCACTTATTGACCCATAAACTCCCATCTGATTCACTCACACCCTCCCCACCTTTACAGGGTTAACGGTAATTAGCCATTCATCCGGCATGTCCTTGATATGTGTCGAAATCTCTCGTGGTCACAGGGGGAGCATGCAAACTCCACACTGACAGCAGCAGAGGTCAGGATCGAACCCAGGTCACTGGAGCTGCGATACTCGGCTATGCTGCATTAAATGGAGCAAAACTCGACAGTATTATCAGAAATTCCGCACAGGAAACCTCACCCGAACTCCGGAAATCTTCTCTTTCTGTTGCTGCTCCATTTCCTGAAAGTCTGATTTCTTTTTTGTGAGAGAGTCTAAGGAAGATTTTAGCTGATCCTGGAAGTCAGAGAGTGAAGGAAATAGAAACAAAGATGCATCAAAAGAAACAGGTGATCAAACCCGATTATCACACAAAATGCCGGAGGAACTCAGTGAGTCAGGCAGCATCTATTCAAGGGAAATAAACAGTCGGTGTTCCGGGATGAGACCTTTCAGCAGGACTGGGAAGGAATGGGACAGAAGCCAGAATAAAAAGGTTGGGAATGAGAACCAGCTGCCAGGTGACGGGTGAGACAACGCGAGGGGGAACGTGGGGGAGGGTGATGAAGTGAGAAGCTGGGAGGGGACAGGTGGAAGAGGTAAAGGGCTGGAGAAGAAGGAATCTAATACGAGAGGACAATCGACCATGGAAGAAATGGGAGGAACTGGGCTGTTTGTGGCCCTGAATGGTGACGAGGGAGGAGGTTAGGAGTCAGGTGTAGCACTTGTCCCGCTTGCAAGTGTCAATGCCAGGAGGGAGATCAGTGGGGAGGAGCGAGTGGATCAGGGCGATACAGTACGTGGAGCGCGATCCGTATGGAGAGCAGAGAGTTCGGGGTGCGGAGGTGGGCTGTGGGACGGAGAGATGCTAGAATCCCATTAGAGATGGCGGAAGTTGCAGAAAATGATGTGTTAGTTATGGAGGCTCGTGTGATGATATGTAGGAGAAAGGAAATGTGTTAAGTATTAAATTAATATTAGTTTTACCGTGTAGATTTTAACAGCTTCTTTAATCGGCATGAAGCGGTGCTCTCGGTGTTCCTCCGCATCTCTACAGATCACACAGATCAGTGTCTTGTCCGTTTCACAAAACAGCTTCAGTTCTTCCTCATGTTCCTCGCAGTGACGTTTACTTTCCTTCTCTTTCGGATTCAGGTTTAGATTTCGAGCTTTTTCAGCCAGATTTGCTAAGGCCCGATTCACCCTGAGGGTGCGGTCAGCAAACACCGCTCTACATTCCGGGCAGGAGTTTCTCTCCTCCCTTTCCCAACACCGTGTGATACAAGAGCGACAGAAGTTGTGTCCACACTCCAGAATAACCGGATCGGTGAAGAAATCCAGGCAGACGGGACAAATTGTCTCCTCGGTCCAACTCTCAACCGGTCCTTTCGAAGCCATGTTAACTCCCGGCAGTTCCTGATTCAGAATGCTTTCACTTTCGGGGAGCTGCTGATCCCCTGCAGTACCGCGATTGTCCACTACACGCGCTGCAGACTCAGGGAGTGAACATTCTGCTGCTGAATGTGTTCAGTGGAAATTCTGGTTAGTGTGGGATCAAAAACACATTAAACAGGCAACAGATAAGAAAACGCGGCCATGGTCTGTCTAAGCCCGGCTACGAGAGGAGGAGGGTTGGCCGTATGGCTACCAACCCCATTTCTTAAAAACCTTGAGCGACAAAAACGTCAGCTGAATCTCCAAAGGCCTCATCCCTGCGGTGGGAAGGACCTTCCCCTGGAAGACGATTGAAGTCCTGCGCTGAAAGGAGAAGCCATGTGCCCCCCTGGGGTGGTGAGGTGAGTGACCGTTTCGTCTCCACTGCAGTAATCTCGGGGCAGCGCGCTGTGGGAGTGATCTCCGGGCATGCAGCAAGGATCAGACTGGGAGGGGCCCTCTCGTCTCCACTGCAGTAATCTCGGGGCAGCGCGCTGTGGGAGTGATCTCCGGGCATGCAGCAAGGATCAGACTGGGAGGGGCCCTCTCGTCTCCACTGCAGTAATCTCGGGGCAGTGCGCTGTGGGAGTGATTTCCGGGCATGCAGCAAGTATCAGACTGGGAGGGACCCTCTCGTCTCCACTGCAGTAATCTCGGGGCAGCGCGCTGTGGGAGTGATCTCCGGGCATGCAGCAAGGATCAGACTGGGAGGGGCCCTCTCGTCTCCACTGCAGTAATCTCGGGGCAGTGCGCTGTGGGAGTGATTTCCGGGCATGCAGCAAGGATCAGACTGGGAGGGCCCCTCTCGTCTCCACTGCAGTAATCTCGGGGCAGCGCGCTGTGGGAGTGATCTCCGGGCATGCAGCAAGGATCAGACTGGGAGGGGCCCTCTCGCCGCCAGACAGGTGAGGTCTTGGTGCCTGTTGGTGAGATCTGGTGATGAGGCATTCTGCCAGCTGGTCTGGACTGTCTGCTCAGGGAACCACTCCACTGTGTCCATCCAGTCCTTCTCCTGCAGTAACTGCAGGACATTCCGTGCTGGCCACTGTCTGGTGTTCTTGTGGTCAAAGCTGCTGGTCTGAAAGAACTGTCACCAATTTCATTAACACAAGGTTCACATGGAGAAGCTTCCTTACTGAGACAGACACAGTCTCACAGGTTATTTACAGGGTAGGGGCAAGAATGATGTTTCTCCTGGCTGGACAGTGGAGCCAGGGATCACAGACTCAAAATCCGAGATCACCTCAGCAGGACTGAGATGAGGAGAAATTTCCCCCAACACAGTGCAGTGAATATTTGGAGTTTTCTCCACAAGTTTCCTATATTAAACTGTCATATTTAGGGGCTCAGCGATGTTGGGAATTTTGCAGGAAAGTGGCGCTGAGGTCAAAGATCAGACATGTTCTGAGTGAGGGACAGAACAGCGCAACGGGCCGAACAGCAACGCCTGCTCCTGTTTCTTATTTTCTAAATCACGAGTTGACCTTTGCGCCTTGTTTTCCCTTGGCCTTCAGCCTGTCGGATTGCACAGGGGAGCGGTGAGAGCTCCGGAGATCCATCGGCAGCCGCTGCGGTTATTTCATGCTCTTGTTATTTATCGCTTTTTCCCCGTATTTGCATTTGCACAGTTTGTATGTGGTTGTATGTGGTGACTTATCAGTACTCCGATAATAAGATTTACTTTGAAATTCGAGTTTCGGGAAACTTGCTTTAATTCTGAGAACAAACTGTGATTGACATCTCCATCTCCCAGCAGCAACCCATCCTCACACACTCACAGCCAATCAGCGACCGGCGCTGGGAGAGAGTTGCTCGCATTGGCTGAGGGGTGTCAGTGGGCGGGACGCTGATCGCCCGGCCGGGCCGGGGTTTGGAACCGGGACCGAGTGAGGCTGGAGACTCGGAGCTGCGCCTCGGGTTTCGGCTGCACCTCCGGCGGGTCGTGAATCCTTTCGAAGGCAGAGCTGAAGCGACTGGCGGAGATTCCGTGAGATGTTTCAGCGACACGGAGGGCGCCGGGCCTTTCCCCGCCGAGGATCGGGGCCTGTTGTCTGGAGTTGTCTCCCAGACCCATCCCTTCCTGCTGGGAGACGGGAGCTGCCCCGCAGCGGCTGCCGATGGATCTCCGGAGCTCTCACCGCTCCCCTGTGCAATCCGAACGGCTGAAAACCAAGGGAGAACAAGGCGCAAAGGTAAACTCGTGCTTCAGAAAGTAAGTAACAGGAGCAGGCCTGGCCACTCGACCCGTTGCGCCTATTCCACCCTTTCCTCAGAATAGTCCTTTTTAAATATTTTTATTGATTTTAAACAAACATAAATGAAACATGAATACAAACAGCTTGAGGGTACATAATAAATAGGTGAAGGTATAAATACAAATAGATGATAATAACCTCCCAAACTCATAGTGGTTACAAAAAATGGAGAAAATAAGAAACCCTCCCCCCCCCCCAAAAAATGAAAAAAATCCTAACCGACATGGGCCATTGCATTATATCAATTATACACAGTAGCGTCAATAACTCCGCACCTCCATCCAAATAATTAAGGATAATAAAAGTAAGGTTTAGGAAAAGTCAGTTTAGCTTATATGAAAATGTTGAATAAATGGTCTCCAAGTTTCTTCAAATTTAACTGAAGGGTCAAAGAGAACACTTGTAATTTTTTCTAAACTCGAACAAGAAATAGTTTGAGAAAACCACTGAAATATAGTTAGAGGATTAATTTCTTTCCAATTCAATAGGATAGATCTTCTAGCCATTAATGTAACAAATGCAATCATCTGCCGGGCTGAGGGGGGATAAACGACTATAAAAACGACTATAAAAGACCAGAACATGTGGGTCAATGAAGCGACTTCAGAATGGCATCTGTCACAGGTTGGATTAACATTAGAATAAAATCGAGTGAGTTTATCCTTGGACATGTCAGCCCTATGAACAACCTTAAATTGTGTTAGGCATGTTTAGCACAAATAGAAGAAGAATTGACTAATTGTAAAATTTTCTCCCACTGCTCTGTGGGTATAAGACAGTGAAGTTATTTTTCCTATTCCTTCTTAATTATTTCTGATACTCTTGGCTGTATTTTCATGATCATATGATAAATGATGGCTACTTAACCCTTCTGGCAAGGATTCAGAGGTAGAATTTTTTCTGTAATGTCCATTGGACATAATTTCAGAAAATACTAACATTCAAGAAATTTCTAACTTGCAAGTATCTAGAAAAAATGAGTTTTAGGTTGGATAGCTGTTCAAAGGACATAAAACTGTTATCTAAAAACAGATCATGAAAACATGTTATACCTTTTGTTTTCCATAACACAAAGGCTTGGTCCATAAAAGAGGGCTGGAAAAAGAAGTTAGATATAATAGGGCTTGATTATTCAAGCCAAAGAATTTACGAAATTGAAACCATATTCTTAATGTATGTTTAACTATAGGATTAGTTATTTGTTTATTCGGTTTAGATAAAGCAAAAGGAAGTGAAGATCCTAAAATAGAAAACAATGAGAAGTCTTGTACAGATTTACACTCCAAATTTACCCATTGTGGGCAAGGTACTATGAACGGTTCTTGTGTCCAAAATATTAAATATTGAATATTATCCTTCCTTCTTAGGCTTCTGTAAATATTTTTTACTTAATCTAGGATTTTTATTCTGCCACACATACGAGGATATTTTGGAGTCAATAATATCAAAAAAAGATTTAGTAATAAAAATTGGTAATGTTTGGAATAAATATAAAAATTTGATAGTATTAATTCGACCAACCAATGACAGAGATAATGGGGACCACCTGGTAACAAGTTGCTTGATTTGTTCAATTAAAGGTAAAAAATTAACTTTAAATAAACCCTTATGTTTCTTGGTAATTTTAATACCCAAGTAAGTAAAATGATTTGTGACAACTTTAAATGGTAAGTGTTTATAAATTGAAACTTGCATATTTAATGGAAATAATTCATTCTTATTAAAATTCAGTTTGTAGCTGGAAAAGCTACTAAACTGAGCAAGCAAGGATGAAATAGCAGGAATAGATCTCTCAGGGCCAGATATAAATAGTAACAAATCATCAGCATATAATGATAACTTATAAGTCCCTTCCCTACGGGTAATTCCAAAAGTATTAGGTGATTCACGAATGGCAACGGCTAAAGGTTCCAAAGCAATGTCAAATAATAGAGGACTTAAAGGGCAGCCTTGCCTCGTACCACGGGACAACGGAAGAAAAGGAGATCTTTGATTATTGGTAAGAACCGAAGCCAACGGTTTATAACATATTAATTTAATCCATGATATAAATTTCAAGCTAAAATTAAAATTCTGCAATGTATTAAATAAATATGGCCATTCAACTCTATCGAACGCTCTTTCTGGCATTTTAGATGAAGAAGTATAAATTATATTAATTAATTTTCTAATGTTAAAAATGAATAACGGTTTTTAATAAATCTGGTCAGATACTCAGAGATAATTTGAGGTAATATATTTTCTAATCTAGTGGCCAGAAGTTTGGTAAAAATCTTAGAATCCGTTTTCAGCAAAGATATTGGCCGATAGGATGCACATTCAGTGGGGTCTTTATTTTTTTTAAGAATTGGAGAAATGGAGGCATTATAAAAAGATTGTGGTAATTTACCTACAATTAACGCATCTCTAAAAATTTTACAAAGCCAAGCAGTGAGTATGGAAGAAAAGGATTTAAAAAATTCAGCAGTATAACCATCCAGACCAGGGGCTTTAGCCAAATTCATTGACAAATAACCTCTTTTATTTCGTTTTCCGTAATGTGAGTCTAGAAATACACAATCTTCTGCTTTTAATTTTGGGATATTCAATTTTCTTAAAAATATATCCATTATGGAAGAATCCTCAACAAATTTTGATTGATATAAAGAGTTATAAAAATCTTGAAAGGCTTTATTTATCTCTTTATGATCAATCGTCAAAGTGCCATCTCGTTTACGAATCTTAATGATTTGTCGTTTAACCAAAGCAGTTTTCAATTGATTAGCCAATAAGTGCTTAAAACTGGGTTCTGGATTTAATTAACAGATTTTCAATCGAGGAGGATAATAACAAACTGTGCTCCATTTGAAGTTCAACCTTCTTTTTATAAAGTACTTTACTGGGGGTCACTGAATAAAGGGATGGGTTTCAATCAGTAATTCATCCTTGTGTCGCCATATCAAGCTTTGACCCATCGTGAATCGGAGAGACCAGAAGCTTGAGAGGACGTAATTCACTCAGGTTTGTCAATGGAGTATTAAAGGCAGTGGTTCAGGGCAGGTTATTTTTGAGCTTCCAGCAGTGGCCACTCAACAGTCAGGATGGATTATCAAGAAAACCTTCATTAGCAGGAGCAAGTGGAGCGGTCATTGTTGGAGTGGACAGAGTTGGAGCGGAAACTTTGAGGCTTTAATTCTTTGAGGTTTCAGTGGGGAGAGCAGTCAGTTGTAGAAGGCAAAATCATGATGGAGGTAGAATGTTTTTTGCCCCTTCTTTACATTTTCTCAGTTGGAACAGTGGAGATGCCAGGCAGGATAGTGGAAAGCTCCTTTGCGGGATGTGGGAAGGCAGGGGACCCTCCTGTGTCCCTGATAACTACACCTGTGAGAAGGGCTTCCAGCTTCAACTCCAAACAATCCACATTACGGAGTTGGAGCTGGAACTGGATGAACTCCAGATCATTCGGGAGGCTGAAGGGGTGATAGGTAGGACATTTGAGAGGTCGTTGCACCCAAGGTGCACGGCACAGGAAACTGGGTGACAGTGACGAAGGGGAAGGGGGAAACAGAGAGTGCAGTTTACCCCTGTGTCCATCCCTCTGAACAACACAGGTATCACTTTAGGTACAGTCGGGGATGGTGGGATGACCTGGCAAAGGAAAGTCACAACAACAGGGTCTCTGTCACTTAGTCTGGCTCTGAGACTGAGAAGGGAAGGGTGGAGACGAGGCGAGCGGTGGTCAGAGGTGATTCAGCAACAGGGTCTCTGGCACTTAGTCTGGCTCCGAGACTGAGAAGGGAAGGGAGGAGACGAGGTGAGCTGTGGTCAGAGGTGATTCAGCAACAGGGTCTCTGGCACTTAGTCTGGCTCCGAGACTGAGAAGGGAAGGAAGGAGACGAGGTGAGCTGTGGTCAGAGGTGATTCAGCAACAGGGTCTCTGGCACTTAGTCTGGCTCTGAGACTGAGAAGGGAAGGGAGGAGACGAGGTGAGCTGTGGTCAGAGGTGATTCAGCAACAGGGTCTCTGGCACTTAGTCTGGCTCTGAGACTGAGAAGGGAAGGAAGGAGACGAGGTGAGCTGTGGTCAGAGGTGATTCAGCAACAGGGTCTCTGTCACTTAGTCTGGCTCTGAGACTGAGAAGGGAAGGAAGGAGACGAGGTGAGCTGTGGTCAGAGGTGATTCAGCAACAGGGTCTCTGGCACTTAGTCTGGCTCTGAGACTGAGAAGGGAAGGAAGGAGACGAGGTGAGCTGTGGTCAGAGGTGATTCAGCAACAGGGTCTCTGTCACTTAGTCTGGCTCTGAGACTGAGAAGGGAAGGGTGGAGACGAGGCGAGCTGTGGTCAGAGGTGATTCAGCAACAGGGTCTCTGGCACTTAGTCTGGCTCCGAGACTGAGAAGGGAAGGGAGGAGACGAGGTGAGCTGTGGTCAGAGGTGATTCAGCAACAGGGTCTCTGGCACTTAGTCTGGCTCCGAGACTGAGAAGGGAAGGAAGGAGACGAGGTGAGCTGTGGTCAGAGGTGATTCAGCAACAGGGTCTCTGGCACTTAGTCTGGCTCTGAGACTGAGAAGGGAAGGGAGGAGACGAGGTGAGCTGTGGTCAGAGGTGATTCAGCAACAGGGTCTCTGGCACTTAGTCTGGCTCTGAGACTGAGAAGGGAAGGAAGGAGACGAGGTGAGCTGTGGTCAGAGGTGATTCAGCAACAGGGTCTCTGTCACTTAGTCTGGCTCTGAGACTGAGAAGGGAAGGAAGGAGACGAGGTGAGCTGTGGTCAGAGGTCATTCAGCAACAGGGTCTCTGGCACTTAGTCTGGCTCTGAGACTGAGAAGGGAAGGAAGGAGACGAGGTGAGCTGTGGTCAGAGGTGATTCAGCAACAGGGTCTCTGGCACTTAGTCTGGCTCCGAGACTGAGAAGGGAAGGAAGGAGACGAGGTGAGCTGTGGTCAGAGGTGATTCAGCAACAGGGTCTCTGGCACTTAGTCTGGCTCCGAGACTGAGAAGGGAAGGAAGGAGACGAGGTGAGCTGTGGTCAGAGGTGATTCAGCAACAGGGTCTCTGGCACTTAGTCTGGCTCTGAGACTAAGAAGGGAAGGGAGGAGACGAGGTGAGCTGTGGTCAGAGGTGATTCAGCAACAGGGTCTCTGGCACTTAGTCTGGCTCTGAGACTGAGAAGGGAAGGGAGGAGACGAGGTGAGCTGTGGTCAGAGGTGATTCAGCAACAGGGTCTCTGGCACTTAGTCTGGCTCTGAGACTGAGAAGGGAAGGAAGGAGACGAGGTGAGCTGTGGTCAGAGGTGATTCAGCAACAGGGTCTCTGGCACTTAGTCTGGCTCTGAGACTGAGAAGGGAAGGAAGGAGACGAGGTGAGCTGTGGTCAGAGGTGATTCAGCAACAGGGTCTCTGTCACTTAGTCTGGCTCTGAGACTGAGAAGGGAAGGGTGGAGACGAGGCGAGCTGTGGTCAGAGGTGATTCAGCAACAGGGTCTCTGGCACTTAGTCTGGCTCCGAGACTGAGAAGGGAAGGGAGGAGACGAGGTGAGCTGTGGTCAGAGGTGATTCAGCAACAGGGTCTCTGGCACTTAGTCTGGCTCCGAGACTGAGAAGGGAAGGAAGGAGACGAGGTGAGCTGTGGTCAGAGATGATTCAGCAACAGGGTCTCTGGCACTTAGTCTGGCTCTGAGACTGAGAAGGGAAGGGAGGAGACGAGGTGAGCTGTGGTCAGAGGTGATTCAGCAACAGGGTCTCTGGCACTTAGCCTGGCTCTGAGACTGAGAAGGGAAGGAAGGAGACGAGGTGAGCTGTGGTCAGAGGTGATTCAGCAACAGGGTCTCTGTCACTTAGTCTGGCTCCGAGACTGAGAAGGGAAGGGAGGAGACGAGGTGAGCTGTGGTCAGAGGTGATTCAGCAACAGGGTCTCTGGCACTTAGTCTGGCTCCGAGACTGAGAAGGGAAGGAAGGAGACGAGGTGAGCTGTGGTCAGAGGTGATTCAGCAACAGGGTCTCTGTCACTTAGTCTGGCTCTGAGACTGAGAAGGGAAGAAGGAGACGAGGTGAGCTGTGGTCAGAGGTGATTCAGCAACAGGGTCTCTGGCACTTAGTCTGGCTCTGAGACTGAGAAGGGAAGGAAGGAGACGAGGTGAGCTGTGGTCAGAGGTGATTCAGCAACAGGGTCTCTGGCACTTAGTCTGGCTCCGAGACTGAGAAGGGAAGGGAGGAGACGAGGTGAGCTGTGGTCAGAGGTGATTCAGCAACAGGGTCTCTGGCACTTAGTCTGGCTCCGAGACTGAGAAGGGAAGGAAGGAGACGAGGTGAGCTGTGGTCAGAGGTGATTCAGCAACAGGGTCTCTGGCACTTAGTCTGGCTCCGAGACTGAGAAGGGAAGGGAGGAGACGAGGTGAGCTGTGGTCAGAGGTGATTCAGCAACAGGGTCTCTGGCACTTAGTCTGGCTCTGAGACTGAGAAGGGAAGGAAGGAGACGAGGTGAGCTGTGGTCAGAGGTGATTCAGCAACAGGGTCTCTGTCACTTAGTCTGGCTCTGAGACTGAGAAGGGAAGGAAGGAGACGAGGTGAGCTGTGGTCAGAGGTGATTCAGCAACAGGGTCTCTGGCACTTAGTCTGGCTCTGAGACTGAGAAGGGAAGGGAGGAGACGAGGTGAGCTGTGGTCAGAGGTGATTCAGCAACAGGGTCTCTGTCACTTAGTCTGGCTCTGAGACTGAGAAGGGAAGGGTGGAGACGAGGCGAGCTGTGGTCAGAGGTGATTCAGCAACAGGGTCTCTGGCACTTAGTCTGGCTCCGAGACTGAGAAGGGGAGGGAGGAGACGAGGTGAGCTGTGGTCAGAGGTGATTCAGCAACAGGGTCTCTGGCACTTAGTCTGGCTCCGAGACTGAGAAGGGAAGGAAGGAGACGAGGTGAGCTGTGGTCAGAGGTGATTCAGCAACAGGGTCTCTGGCACTTAGTCTGGCTCTGAGACTGAGAAGGGAAGGGAGGAGACGAGGTGAGCTGTGGTCAGAGGTGATTCAGCAACAGGGTCTCTGGCACTTAGTCTGGCTCCGAGACTGAGAAGGGAAGGAAGGAGACGAGGTGTGCTGTGGTCAGAGGTGATTCAGCAACAGGGTCTCTGGCACTTAGTCTGGCTCTGAGACTGAGAAGGGAAGGGAGGAGACGAGGTGAGCTGTGGTCAGAGGTGATTCAGCAACAGGGTCTCTGGCACTTAGTCTGGCTCTGAGACTGAGAAGGGAAGGAAGGAGACGAGGTGAGCTGTGGTCAGAGGTGATTCAGCAACAGGGTCTCTGTCACTTAGTCTGGCTCTGAGACTGAGAAGGGAAGGAAGGAGACGAGGTGAGCTGTGGTCAGAGGTGATTCAGCAACAGGGTCTCTGGCACTTAGTCTGGCTCCGAGACTGAGAAGGGAAGGAAGGAGACGAGGTGAGCTGTGGTCAGAGGTGATTCAGCAACAGGGTCTCTGGCACTTAGTCTGGCTCCGAGACTGAGAAGGGAAGGAAGGAGACGAGGTGAGCTGTGGTCAGAGGTGATTCAGCAACAGGGTCTCTGGCACTTAGTCTGGCTCTGAGACTGAGAAGGGAAGGGAGGAGACGAGGTGAGCTGTGGTCAGAGGTGATTCAGCAACAGGGTCTCTGGCACTTAGTCTGGCTCTGAGACTGAGAAGGGAAGGGAGGAGACGAGGTGAGCTGTGGTCAGAGGTGATTCAGCAACAGGGTCTCTGGCAATTAGTCTGGCTCTGAGACTGAGAAGGGAAGGGAGGAGACGAGGTGAGCTGTGGTCAGAGGTGATTCAGCAACAGGGTCTCTGGCACTTAGTCTGGCTCTGAGACTGAGAAGGGAAGGAAGGAGACGAGGTGAGCTGTGGTCAGAGGTGATTCAGCAACAGGGTCTCTGTCACTTAGTCTGGCTCTGAGACTGAGAAGGGAAGGAAGGAGACGAGGTGAGCTGTGGTCAGAGGTGATTCAGCAACAGGGTCTCTGTCACTTAGTCTGGCTCTGAGACTGAGAAGGGAAGGGTGGAGACGAGGCGAGCTGTGGTCAGAGGTGATTCAGCAACAGGGTCTCTGGCACTTAGTCTGGCTCCGAGACTGAGAAGGGAAGGGAGGAGACGAGGTGAGCTGTGGTCAGAGGTGATTCAGCAACAGGGTCTCTGGCACTTAGTCTGGCTCCGAGACTGAGAAGGGAAGGAAGGAGACGAGGTGAGCTGTGGTCAGAGGTGATTCAGCAACAGGGTCTCTGGCACTTAGTCTGGCTCTGAGACTGAGAAGGGAAGGGAGGAGACGAGGTGAGCTGTGGTCAGAGGTGATTCAGCAACAGGGTCTCTGGCACTTAGTCTGGCTCTGAGACTGAGAAGGGAAGGAAGGAGACGAGGTGAGCTGTGGTCAGAGGTGATTCAGCAACAGGGTCTCTGTCACTTAGTCTGGCTCTGAGACTGAGAAGGGAAGGAAGGAGACGAGGTGAGCTGTGGTCAGAGGTGATTCAGCAACAGGGTCTCTGTCACTTAGTCTGGCTCTGAGACTGAGAAGGGAAGGGTGGAGACGAGGCGAGCTGTGGTCAGAGGTGATTCAGCAACAGGGTCTCTGGCACTTAGTCTGGCTCCGAGACTGAGAAGGGAAGGAAGGAGACGAGGTGAGCTGTGGTCAGAGGTGATTCAGCAACAGGGTCTCTGGCACTTAGTCTGGCTCCGAGACTGAGAAGGGAAGGGAGGAGACGAGGTGAGCTGTGGTCAGAGGTGATTCAGCAACAGGGTCTCTGGCACTTAGTCTGGCTCTGAGACTGAGAAGGGAAGGAAGGAGACGAGGTGAGCTGTGGTCAGAGGTGATTCAGCAACAGGGTCTCTGTCACTTAGTCTGGCTCCGAGACTGAGAAGGGAAGGGAGGAGACGAGGTGAGCTGTGGTCAGAGGTGATTCAGCAACAGGGTCTCTGGCACTTAGTCTGGCTCCGAGACTGAGAAGGGAAGGAAGGAGACGAGGTGAGCTGTGGTCAGAGGTGATTCAGCAACAGGGTCTCTGGCACTTAGTCTGGCTCCGAGACTGAGAAGGGAAGGAAGGAGACGAGGTGAGCTGTGGTCAGAGGTGATTCAGCAACAGGGTCTCTGGCACTTAGTCTGGCTCCGAGACTGAGAAGGGAAGGAAGGAGACGAGGTGAGCTGTGGTCAGAGGTGATTCAGCAACAGGGTCTCTGGCACTTAGTCTGGCTCTGAGACTGAGAAGGGAAGGGAGGAGACGAGGTGAGCTGTGGTCAGAGGTGATTCAGCAACAGGGTCTCTGGCACTTAGTCTGGCTCTGAGACTGAGAAGGGAAGGAAGGAGACGAGGTGAGCTGTGGTCAGAGGTGATTCAGCAACAGGGTCTCTGTCACTTAGTCTGGCTCTGAGACTGAGAAGGGAAGGAAGGAGACGAGGTGAGCTGTGGTCAGAGGTGATTCAGCAACAGGGTCTCTGTCACTTAGTCTGGCTCTGAGACTGAGAAGGGAAGGAAGGAGACGAGGTGAGCTGTGGTCAGAGGTGATTCAGCAACAGGGTCTCTGTCACTTAGTCTGGCTCTGAGACTGAGAAGGGAAGGGTGGAGACGAGGCGAGCTGTGGTCAGAGGTGATTCAGCAACAGGGTCTCTGGCACTTAGTCTGGCTCCGAGACTGAGAAGGGAAGGGAGGAGACGAGGTGAGCTGTGGTCAGAGGTGATTCAGCAACAGGGTCTCTGGCACTTAGTCTGGCTCCGAGACTGAGAAGGGAAGGGAGGAGACGAGGTGAGCTGTGGTCAGAGGTGATTCAGCAACAGGGTCTCTGGCACTTAGTCTGGCTCTGAGACTGAGAAGGGAAGGAAGGAGACGAGGTGAGCTGTGGTCAGAGGTGATTCAGCAACAGGGTCTCTGTCACTTAGTCTGGCTCTGAGACTGAGAAGGGAAGGAAGGAGACGAGGTGAGCTGTGGTCAGAGGTGATTCAGCAACAGGGTCTCTGGCTCTTAGTCTGGCTCTGAGACTGAGAAGGGAAGGAAGGAGACGAGGTGAGCTGTGGTCAGAGGTGATTCAGCAACAGGGTCTCTGTCACTTAGTCTGGCTCTGAGACTGAGAAGGGAAGGAAGGAGACGAGGTGAGCTGTGGTCAGAGGTGATTCAGCAACAGGGTCTCTGTCACTTAGTCTGGCTCTGAGACTGAGAAGGGAAGGAAGGAGACGAGGTGAGCTGTGGTCAGAGGTGATTCAGCAACAGGGTCTCTGGCTCTTAGTCTGGCTCTGAGACTGAGAAGGGAAGGAAGGAGACGAGGTGAGCTGTGGTCAGAGGTGATTCAGCAACAGGGTCTCTGTCACTTAGTCTGGCTCTGAGACTGAGAAGGGAAGGGTGGAGACGAGGCGAGCTGTGGTCAGAGGTGATTCAGCAACAGGGTCTCTGGCACTTAGTCTGGCTCCGAGACTGAGAAGGGAAGGAAGGAGACGAGGTGAGCTGTGGTCAGAGGTGATTCAGCAACAGGGTCTCTGGCACTTAGTCTGGCTCTGAGACTGAGAAGGGAAGGGAGGAGACGAGGTGAGCTGTGGTCAGAGGTGATTCTGCAGCAGGGTCTCTGTCACTTAGTCTGGCTCTGAGACTGAGAAGGGAAGGAAGGAGACGAGGTGAGCTGTGGTCAGAGGTGATTCAGCAACAGGGTCTCTGGCACTTAGTCTGGCTCTGAGACTGAGAAGGGAAGGAAGGAGACGAGGTGAGCTGTGGTCAGAGGTGATTCAGCAACAGGGTCTCTGTCACTTAGTCTGGCTCCGAGACTGAGAAGGGAAGGGAGGAGACGAGGTGAGCTGTGGTCAGAGGTGATTCAGCAACAGGGTCTCTGGCACTTAGTCTGGCTCCGAGACTGAGAAGGGAAGGAAGGAGACGAGGTGAGCTGTGGTCAGAGGTGATTCAGCAACAGGGTCTCTGGCACTTAGTCTGGCTCCGAGACTGAGAAGGGAAGGGTGGAGACGAGGTGAGCTGTGGTCTGAGGTGATTCAGCAACAGGGTCTCTGGCACTTAGTCTGGCTCCGAGACTGAGAAGGGAAGGGAGGAGACGAGGTGAGCTGTGGTCAGAGGTGATTCAGCAACAGGGTCTCTGGCACTTAGTCTGGCTCTGAGACTGAGAAGGGAAGGGAGGAGACGAGGTGAGCTGTGGTCAGAGGTGATTCAGCAACAGGGTCTCTGGCACTTAGTCTGGCTCTGAGACTGAGAAGGGAAGGAAGGAGACGAGGTGAGCTGTGGTCAGAGGTGATTCAGCAACAGGGTCTCTGGCACTTAGTCTGGCTCTGAGACTGAGAAGGGAAGGGAGGAGACGAGGTGAGCTGTGGTGATACGTGGCTTGTTAGCTCAGGGAACTGAGAATGAAATTCCAGGATGGTGTGTTCCCTCCTGCATGCTGGCATCTGGGTCATCTCAGGTCAAGTGCTCAGCATTCCTCAGGAGGGTGAACAGTGAAGGTCATGGTCCATGTGGGTAACAATTAGATGGGCTGGTAGAGTAACGAGGTTCTGTAAAGGGCGTTCAGGGAGTGAGGTGCTAATTGAAAGGGCAGCTCCTCCAGGCCTGTGATCTCAGGACTGCCGTCTGTGTGATGTGGCAGGAATCAGAAGATTATACAGTTTAACACTTGGCTAAATAGTTGGTGCAGGAGGGAGGGTACAAGATTTTTGGATCATTCGAGACGGTGAGGATTGCTGTGTACAGAGGAGTGTGAGTGTGTTGGTGGGGCGAGCACGTCGTTGATGCAGTGTGACTGGGCACACAGGTCTCTCTCTCTCTCTGTCACGCACACACACACACACACACACACACACACACACACACACACACACACATATATATATATATAAGCTATTCAATATACAGTATGTATACTGTATATCATTTATTATTATTATTGTTATTATTATTATTATTTTGTTTTTTTCTTCGGTATTATGAATTGTTGCTGCTATTTTCACAAAATTCACATCACATGCTGGTGCCAATAAACCTGTTTCAGATTCTGATTCCCCAATTTCAGACTTCACACTCACAAATGAGTGGGAGAAGAGTGAGAAGGGGAATGAGGAGGATGAGGTTAGGGCTCCTTCTCAAAGACCCAGACTCACCCAACCCTCCCCCTCTGGAATGGGTCCCATTCCCTCCCCCAGGCTGGGGGTGAGCGTTAAGTTGCCTTGCCAACAAGAAAAGGAATTGTTCGATAACATCTGGTTAACACACTTTGATAATAAATTTAATTTGACCTTGAACATTGAAATGTACTGTTTGTGAAACGTGTACTGATGAGAAATGGTCTCAGTGAAGGTCCGAGAGTGGAAAACGAACCGGTGTTCAGCCCCACTGCTCCGTGCCGGACAAGAACCCCTATCGGAGTCTGTCCCATCTCCCTGTGCTTGACCCATCTCCCTCTAATGTTTCCTCTTTCTGTACCTGTCCCAGTGTCTTTTATTTTCCTCCTCAACCCCATTTCCTGCCTTCTCCCCATGACCTTTGACACCTTTACTGATAGATAGATAGATAGATAGATAGATACTTTATTCATCCCCATGGGGAAATTCAACCTTTTTTCCAATGTCCCATACACTTGTTGTAGCAAAACTAATTACATACAATACTTAACTCAGTAAAAAAAAATATGATATGCATCTAAATCACCATCTCAAAAAGCTTTAATAATAGCTTTTAAAAAGTTCTTAAGTCCTGGCGGTAGAATTGTAAAGCCTAATGGCATTGGGGAGTATTGACCTCTTCATCCTGTCTGAGGAGCATTGCATCGATAGTAACCTGTCACTGAAACTGCTTCTCTGTCTCTGGATGGTGCTATGTAGAGGATGTTCAGAGTTATCCATAATTGACCGTAGCCTACTCAGCGCCCTTCGCTCAGCTACCGATGTTAAACTCTCCAGTACTTTGCATGCATTTGGACAGAGCCCGCCTTCCTTACCAGCTTATTAAGACGTGAGGCGTCCCTCTTCTTAATGCTTCCTCCCCAACACGCCCTGATCAAGCACTGATCAGCCTCTGTTTTAAATAAACCCAATGACTTGGTCTCTGAGTCGTCCGTGGCAATGAATTCCACAGCTCCCTCATCTCTCCAAATGCATGCTGTCTGCGATTAGACATTGTGACGCAGAAGGTTAAAAACGGCACCTGTCTACTCTCTCTATCCCTCTTGTAATCTGATCAAACTCTTTCCGGTCACACTGAGCCTCCTCCACTCCAGGGAAAACAGCCCAGGTTTGTCCGAACTCTCCTTACACAGTAGCTCAGACAACATCCCGGTGACCCTCTTCGTTGGTGCCCTGAACACCAGCGGCGTAACGGGCTTTGAGTAGCACATGGTGGGTTGTTGATTAATAACGGTGTCGAAGCTGACGTGGAGAAAGCAGCAGTATGGAGTTGAGAGGGAAATTCGAGTGGTGGAGAAGACTCAATGGACGGAACGAGTATTTCAGTTCCTACGACGAGCAGTGTAGTGGTGAGATGGCGAAGCGATGCGGAGGAAGCTGCGGGTGCAGGTAAGAGTGAATGTCCAGGTTGGAGATGGTGTTCAGCAGCTTTTCACTACGTCTTCCAAACCAACAACAACTAACACCGAGTGGATCGATCATAAGCGCTTTTATATTTACTGGCAGAAGGGACGATGAGCAATGCACAAGAGCTGGTACTACCTTTGTCCGAAAACAAAACACAGACAGAGCGGTCACTCCGATGGACACGAGTTCACGGACAGGGTGCACTCCGTTGTCTGCAGAATCACAGCTGCGGGTCTGCACTTTAGTGCTCAGGTACCAAGTTGCACGAACATTATTAGCAAAGGTCTCTGATACAACACAGGTTCCAGCTGGTTACAGGCCATTTTGGTGCGACAAATGAAGTACTTTTCCACAGTGGTGGAGAAGCATTCCTACACCCCTCGCCCCCTGTGAAACCTTTCCAACCCCGACACCACTCCCCATTTCTGTTAACACCCCCTGCGAAAACCCTTCTAACCCCTACACCACTCCCCATTTCTGTTAACACCCTCTGTGAAAACCCTTCCAACCCCTACACCACTCCCCATTTCTGTTAACACCCTCTGTGAAAACTCTTCCAACTCCTACACCACTCCCCATTTCTGTTAACACCCCCTGTGAAAACCCTTCCAACCCCTAGACCACTCCCCATTTCTGTTAACCCGCTCTGTGAAAACCCTTCCAACCACTACACCACTCCCCATTTCCGTTAACACCATCTGTGAAAAACCTTCCAACCCGTACACCACTCCCCATTTCTGTTAACACCGCCTGTGAAAACCCTTCCAACCCCTACACCACTCCCCATTTCTGTTAACACCCCCTGTGAAAACCCTTCCAACTCCTACACCACTCCCCATTTCTGTTAATAGCCCCTGTGAAAACCCTTCCAACCCACACACCACTCCCGATTTCTGTTAACACCCCCTGTGAAAACCCTTCCAACCCCTACACCACTCCCCATTTCTGTTAACACCGTCTGTGAAAACCCTTCCAACCCCTACACCACTCCCCATTTCTGTTAACACCGTCTGTGAAAACCCTTCCAACCCCTACACCACTCACCATTTCTGTTAACACCCTCTGTGAAAACCCTTCCAACCCCTACACCACTCCCCATTTCTGTTAACAACGTCTGTGAAAACCCTTCCAACCCCTACACCACTCACCATTTCTGTTAACACCCCCTGTGAAAACCCTTCCAACTCCTACACCACTCCCCATTTCTGTTAATAGCCCCTGTGAAAACCCTTCCAACCCACACACCACTCCCGATTTCTGTTAACACCCCCTGTGAAAACCCTTCCAACCCCTACACCACTCCCCATTTCTGTTAACACCGTCTGTGAAAACCCTTCCAACCCCTACACCACTCCCCATTTCTGTTAACACCGTCTTTGAAAACCCTTCCAACCCCTACACCACTCCCCATTTCTGTTAACACCCCCTGTGAAAACCCTTCCAACCCCTACACCACTCCCCATTTCTGTTAACACCGCCTGTAAAAACCCTTCCAACCCCTACACCACTCCCCATTTCTGTTAACACCGCCTGTGAAAACCCTTCCAACCCCTACACCACTCCCCATTTCTGTTAATACCCTTTGTGTAAACCCTTCCAACTCCTACACCACTCCCCATTTCTGTTAACACCCTCTGTGAAAACCCTTCCAACCCCTACACCACTCCCCATTTCTGTTAACACCCTCTGTGAAAACCCTTCCAACCCCTACACCACTCCCCATTTCTGTTAACACCCCCTGTGAAAACCCTTCCAACCCCTACACCACTCCCCATTTCTGTTAACACCCCCTGTGAAAAACCTTCCAACCCCTACACCACTCCCCATTTCCCTTAACACCTCCTGTAAAAACCCTTCCAACCCCCACACCACTCCCCATTTCCGTTAACACCCCCTGTGAAAACCCTTCCAACCCCTACACCACTCCCCATTTCTGTTAACACCCTCTGTGAAAATCCTTCCAATCCCTACACCACTCACCATTTCTGTTAACACCCCCTGTGAAAACCCTTCCAACCCCTACACCACTCCCCATTTCTGTTAACACCCCCTGTGAAAACCCTTCCAACCCCTACACCACTCCCCATTTCCGTTAACACCCCCTGTAAAAACACTTCCAACCCCCACACCACTCCCCATTTCCGTTAACACCCCCTGTGAAAACCCTTCCAACCCCTACACCACTCACCATTTCTGTTAACACCCTCTGTGAAAACCCTTCCAACCCCTACACCACTCCCCATTTCTGTTAACAACGTCTGTGAAAACCCTTCCAACCCCTACACCACTCACCATTTCTGTTAACACCCCCTGTGAAAACCCTTCCAACTCCTACACCACTCCCCATTTCTGTTAATACCCCCTGTGAAAACCCTTCCAACCCTCACACCACTCCCGATTTCTGTTAACACCCCCTGTGAAAACCCTTCCAACCCCTACACCACTCCCCATTTCTGTTAACACCGTCTGTGAAAACCCTTCCAACCACTACACCACTCCCCATTTCTGTTAACACCGTCTGTGAAAACCCTTCCAACCCCTACACCGCTCCCCATTTCTGTTAAAACCCCCTGTGAAAACCCTTCCAACCCCTACACCACTCCCCATTTCTGTTAACACCGCCTGTGAAAACCCTTCCAACCCCTACACCACTCCCCATTTCTGTTAATACCCTCTGTGAAAACCCTTCCAACTCCTACACCACTCCCCATTTCTGTTAACACACTCTGTAAAAATCCTTCCAACCCCTACACCACTCCCCATTTCTGTTAACACCCTCTGTGAAAATCCTTCCATCCCCTACACCACTCCCCATTTCTGTTAACACCCCCTGTGAAAACATTTCCAACCCCTACACCACTCCCCATTTCTGTTAACACCCTCTGTGAAAACCCTTCCAACCCCTACACCACTCCCCATTTCTGTTAACACCCCCTGTGAATACCCTTCCAACCCCTACACCACTCCCCATTTCTGTTAACACCCCCTGTGAAAACCCTTCCAACCCCTACACCACTCCCCATTTCCGTTAACACCTCCTGTAAAAACACTTCCAACCCCCACACCATTCCCCATTTCCGTTAACACCCCCTGTGAAAACCCTTCCAACCCCTAGACCACTCCCCATTTCTGTTAACACCCTCTGTGAAAATCCTTCCAACCCCTACACCACTCACCATTTCTGTTAACACCCCCTGTGAAAACACTTCCAACACCTACACCACTCCCCATTTCTGTTAACACCCCCTGTGAAAACCCTTCCAAACCCTACACCACTCCCCATTTCCGTTAACACCCCCTGTAAAAACCCTTCCAACCCCCACACCACTCCCCATTTCCGTTAACACCCCCTGTGAAAACCCTTCCAACCCCTACACCACTCCACATTTCTGTTAACACGCTCTGTGAAAACCCTTCCAACCCCTGCACCACTCCCCATTTCTGTTAACACCCTCTGTGAAAAACCCTTCCAACCCTCAAACCACTCCCCATTTCAGTTAACACCCTCTTTGAAAACCCTTCCAACCCCTACACCACTCACCATTTGGGTTAACACCCTCTGTGAAAACCTTTTCAACCCCTACACCACTCCCCATTTCTGTTAACACCCTCTGTGAAAACCCTTCCAACCCCTACACCACTCTCCATTTCTGTTAACACCCCCTGTGAAAACCGTTCCAACCCCTACAACACTCCCCATTTCTGTTAACACCCCCTGTGAAAACCCTTCCAACCCCTACACCACTCCCCATTTCTGTTAACACCCTCTCTGAAAACCCTTCCAACCCCTACACCACTCCCCATTTCTGTTAACACCCCCTGTGAAAACCCTTCCAACCCCTACACCACTCCGCATTACTGTTAACACCCTCTGTGAAAACACTTCCAACCCCTACAACACTCCCCATTTCTGTTAACACCCTCTGTGAAAACCCTTCCAACTCCTACACCACTCCCCATTTCTGTTAACACCCTCTGTGAAAATCCTTCCATCCCCTACACCACTCCCCATTTCTGTTAACACCCCCTGTGAAAACATTTCCAACCCCTACACCACTCCCCATTTCTGTTAACACCCTCTGTGAAAACCCTTCCAACCCCTACACCACTCCCCATTTCTGTTAACACCCCCTGTGAAAACCCTTCCAACCCCTACACCACTCCCCATTTCTGTTAACACCCCCTGTGAAAACCCTTCCAACCCCTACACCACTCCCCATTTCCGTTAACACCTCCTGTAAAAACACTTCCAACCCCCACACCATTCCCCATTTCCGTTAACACCCCCTGTGAAAACCCTTCCAACCCCTAGACCACTCCCCATTTCTGTTAACACCCTCTGTGAAAATCCTTCCAACCCCTACACCACTCACCATTTTTGTTAACACCCCCTGTGAAAACCCTTCCAACCCCTACACCACTCCCCATTTCTGTTAACAACCCCTGTGAAAACCCTTCCAACCCCTACACCACTCCCCATTTCCGTTAACACCCCCTGTAAAAACCCTTCCAACCCCTACACCACTCCACATTTCTGTTAACACGCTCTGTGAAAACACTTCCAACCCCTACACCACTCACCATTTCTGTTAACACCCTCTGTGAAAACCCTTCCAACCCCTACACCACTCCCCATTTCTGTTAACAACGTCTGTGAAAACCCTTCCAACCCCTACACCACTCACCATTTCTGTTAACACCCCCTGTGAAAACCCTTCCAACTCCTACACCACTCCCCATTTCTGTTAATACCCCCTGTGAAAACCCTTCCAACCCTCACACCACTCCCGATTTCTGTTAACACCCCCTGTGAAAACCCTTCCAACCCCTACACCACTCCCCATTTCTGTTAACACCGTCTGTGAAAACCCTTCCAACCACTACACCACTCCCCATTTCTGTTAACACCGACTGTGAAAACCCTTCCAACCCCTACACCACTCCCCATTTCTGTTAACACCCCCTGTGAAAACCCTTCCAACCCCTACACCACTCCCCATTTCTGTTAACACCGCCTGTGAAAACCCTTCCAACCCCTACACCACTCCCCATTTCTGTTAATACCCTCTGTGAAAACCCTTCCAACTCCTACACCACTCCCCATTTCTGTTAACACACTCTGTAAAAATCCTTCCAACCCCTACACCACTCCCCATTTCTGTTAACACCCTCTGTGAAAATCCTTCCATCCCCTACACCACTCCCCATTTCTGTTAACACCCCCTGTGAAAACATTTCCAACCCCTACACCACTCCCCATTTCTGTTAACACCTTCTGTGAAAACCCTTCCAACCCCTACACCACTCCCCATTTCTGTTAACACCCCCTGTGAAAACCCTTCCAACCCCTACACCACTCCCCATTTCTGTTAACACCCCCTGTGAAAACCCTTCCAACCCCTACACCACTCCCCATTTCCGTTAACACCTCCTGTAAAAACACTTCCAACCCCCACACCATTCCCCATTTCCGTTAACACCCCCTGTGAAAACCCTTCCAACCCCTAGACCACTCCCCATTTCTGTTAACACCCTCTGTGAAAATCCTTCCAACCCCTACACCACTCACCATTTCTGTTAACACCCCCTGTGAAAACCCTTCCAACCCCTACACCACTCCCCATTTCTGTTAACACCCCCTGTGAAAACCCTTCCAACCCCTACACCACTCCCCATTTCCGTTAACACCCCCTGTAAAAACCCTTCCAACCCCCACACCACTCCCCATTTCCGTTAACACCCTCTGTGAAAACCCTTCCAACCCCTACACCACTCCACATTTCTGTTAACACGCTCTGTGAAAACCCTTCCAACCCCTGCACCACTCCCCATTTCTGTTAACACCCTCTGTGAAAAACCCTTCCAACCCTCAAACCACTCCCCATTTCAGTTAACACCCTCATTGAAAACCCTTCCAACCCCTACACCACTCACCATTTCTGTTAACACCCTCTGTGAAAACCTTTTCAACCCCTACACCACTCCCCATTTCTGTTAACACCCTCTGTGAAAACACTTCCAACCCCTACACCACTCTCCATTTCTGTTAACACCCCCTGTGAAAACCGTTCCAACCCCTACAACACTCCCCATTTCTGTTAACACCCCCTGTGAAAACCCTTCCAACCCCTACACCACTCCCCATTTCTGTTAACACCCTCTCTGAAAACCCTTCCAACCCCTACACCACTCCCCATTTCTGTTAACACCCCCTGTGAATACCCTTCCAACCCCTACACCACTCCCCATTACTGTTAACACCCTCTGTGAAAACACTTCCAACCCCTACAACACTCCCCATTTCTGTTAACACCCTCTGTGAAAACCCTTCCAACTCCTACACCACTCCCCATTTCTGTTAACACCCTCTGTGAAAATCCTTCCATCCCCTACACCACTCCCCATTTCTGTTAACACCCCTGTGAAAACATTTCCAACCCCTACACCACTCCCCATTTCTGTTAACACCCTCTGTGAAAACCCTTCCAACCCCTACACCACTCCCCATTTCTGTTAACACCCCCTGTGAAAACCCTTCCAACCCCTACACCACTCCCCATTTCTGTTAACACCCCCTGTGAAAACCCTTCCAACCCCTACACCACTCCCCATTTCCGTTAACACCTCCTGTAAAAACACTTCCAACCCCCACACCATTCCCCATTTCCGTTAACACCCCCTGTGAAAACCCTTCCAACCCCTAGACCACTCCCCATTTCTGTTAACACCCTCTGTGAAAATCCTTCCAACCCCTACACCACTCACCATTTCTGTTAACACCCCCAGTGAAAACCCTTCCAACCCCTACACCACTCCCCATTTCTGTTAACAGCCCCTGTGAAAACCCTTCCAACCCCTACACCACTCCCCATTTCCGTTAACACCCCCTGTAAAAACCCTTCCAACCCCCACACCACTCCCCATTTCCGTTAACACCCCCTGTGAAAACCCTTCCAACCCCTACACCACTCCACATTTCTGTTAACACGCTCTGTGAAAACCCTTCCAACCCCTGCATCACTCCCCATTTCTGTTAACACCCTCTGTGAAAAACCCTTCCAACCCTCAAACCACTCCCCATTTCAGTTAACACCCTCTTTGAAAACCCATCCAACCCCTACACCACTCACCATTTCTGTTAACACCCTCTGTGAAAACCCTTTCAACCCCTACACCACTCCCCATTTCTGTTAACACCCTCTGTGAAAACCCTTCCAACCCCTACACCACTCTCCATTTCTGTTAACACCCCCTGTGAAAACCGTTCCAACCCCTACAACACTCCCCATTTCTGTTAACACCCCCTGTGAAAACCCTTCCAACCCCTACACCACTCCCCATTTCTGTTAACACCCTCTCTGAAAACCCTTCCAACCCCTACACCACTCCCCATTTCTGTTAACACCCCCTGTGAAAACCCTTCCAACCCCTACACCACTCCCCATTACTGTTAACACCCTCTGTGAAAACACTTCCAACCCCGAAAACACTCCCCATTTCTGTTAACACCCTCTGTGAAAACCCTTCCAACTCCTACACCACTCCCCATTTCTGTTAATACCCCCTGTGAAAACCCTTCCAACCCTCACACCACTCCCGATTTCTGTTAACACCCCCTGTGAAAACCCTTCCAACCCCTACACCACTCCCCATTTCTGTTAACACCGTCTGTGAAAACCCTTCCAACCACTACACCACTCCCCATTTCTGTTAACACCGTCTGTGAAAACCCTTCCAACCCCTACACCACTCCCCATTTCTGTTAACACCCCCTGTGAAAACCCTTCCAACCCCTACACCACTCCCCATTTCTGTTAACACCGCCTGTGAAAACCCTTCCAACCCCTACACCACTCCCCATTTCTGTTAATACCCTCTGTGAAAACCCTTCCAACTCCTACACCACTCCCCATTTCTGTTAACACACTCTGTAAAAATCCTTCCAACCCCTACACCACTCCCCATTTCTGTTAACACCCTCTGTGAAAATCCTTCCATCCCCTACACCACTCCCCATTTCTGTTAACACCCCCTGTGAAAACATTTCCAACCCCTACACCACTCCCCATTTCTGTTAACACCCTCTGTGAAAACCCTTCCAACCCCTACACCACTCCCCATTTCTGTTAACACCCCCTGTGAAAACCCTTCCAACCCCTACACCACTCCCCATTTCTGTTAACACCCCCTGTGAAAACCCTTCCAACCCCTACACCACTCCCCATTTCCGTTAACACCTCCTGTAAAAACACTTCCAACCCCCACACCATTCCCCATTTCCGTTAACACCCCCTGTGAAAACCCTTCCAACCCCTAGACCACTCCCCATTTCTGTTAACACCCTCTGTGAAAATCCTTCCAACCCCTACACCACTCACCATTTCTGTTAACACCCCCTGTGAAAACCCTTCCAACCCCTACACCACTCCCCATTTCTGTTAACACCCCCTGTGAAAACCCTTCCAACCCCTACACCACTCCCCATTTCCGTTAACACCCCCGTAAAAACCCTTCCAACCCCCACACCACTCCCCATTTCCGTTAACACCCTCTGTGAAAACCCTTCCAACCCCTACACCACTCCACATTTCTGTTAACACGCTCTGTGAAAACCCTTCCAACCCCTGCTCCACTCCCCATTTCTGTTAACACCCTCTGTGAAAAACCCTTCCAACCCTCAAACCACTCCCCATTTCAGTTAACACCCTCATTGAAAACCCTTCCAACCCCTACACCACTCACCATTTCTGTTAACACCCTCTGTGAAAACCTTTTCAACCCCTACACCACTCCCCATTTCTGTTAACACCCTCTGTGAAAACACTTCCAACCCCTACACCACTCTCCATTTCTGTTAACACCCCCTGTGAAAACCGTTCCAACCCCTACAACACTCCCCATTTCTGTTAACACCCCCTGTGAAAACCCTTCCAACCCCTACACCACTCCCCATTTCTGTTAACACCCTCTCTGAAAACCCTTCCAACCCCTACACCACTCCCCATTTCTGTTAACACCCCCTGTGAATACCCTTCCAACCCCTACACCACTCCCCATTACTGTTAACACCCTCTGTGAAAACACTTCCAACCCCTACAACACTCCCCATTTCTGTTAACACCCTCTGTGAAAACCCTTCCAACTCCTACACCACTCCCCATTTCTGTTAACACCCTCTGTGAAAATCCTTCCATCCCCTACACCACTCCCCATTTCTGTTAACACCCCTGTGAAAACATTTCCAACCCCTACACCACTCCCCATTTCTGTTAACACCCTCTGTGAAAACCCTTCCAACCCCTACACCACTCCCCATTTCTGTTAACACCCCCTGTGAAAACCCTTCCAACCCCTACACCACTCCCCATTTCTGTTAACACCCCCTGTGAAAACCCTTCCAACCCCTACACCACTCCCCATTTCCGTTAACACCTCCTGTAAAAACACTTCCAACCCCCACACCATTCACCATTTCCGTTAACACCCCCTGTGAAAACCCTTCCAACCCCTAGACCACTCCCCATTTCTGTTAACACCCTCTGTGAAAATCCTTCCAACCACTACACCACTCACCATTTCTGTTAACACCCCCAGTGAAAACCCTTCCAACCCCTACACCACTCCCCATTTCTGTTAACACCCCCTGTGAAAACCCTTCCAACCCCTACACCACTCCCCATTTCCGTTAACACCCCCTGTAAAAACCCTTCCAACCCCCACACCACTCCCCATTTCCGTTAACACCCCCTGTGAAAACCCTTCCAACCCCTACACCACTCCACATTTCTGTTAACACGCTCTGTGAAAACCCTTCCAACCCCTGCACCACTCCCCATTTCTGTTAACACCCTCTGTGAAAAACCCTTCCAACCCTCAAACCACTCCCCATTTCAGTTAACACCCTCTTTGAAAACCCATCCAACCCCTACACCACTCACCATTTCTGTTAACACCCTCTGTGAAATCCCTTTCAACCCCTACACCACTCCCCATTTCTGTTAACACCCTCTGTGAAAACCCTTCCAACCCCTACACCACTCTCCATTTCTGTTAACACCCCCTGTGAAAACCGTTCCAACCCCTACAACACTCCCCATTTCTGTTAACACCCCCTGTGAAAACCCTTCCAACCCCTACACCACTCCCCATTTCTGTTAACACCCTCTCTGAAAACCCTTCCAACCCCTACACCACTCCCCATTTCTGTTAACACCCCCTGTGAAAAACCTTCCAACCCCTACACCACTCCCCATTACTGTTAACACCCTCTGTGAAAACACTTCCAACCCCTACAACACTCCCCATTTCTGTTAACACCCTCTGTGAAAACCCTTCCAACTCCTACACCACTCCCCATTTCTGTTAACACCCTCTGTGAAAACCCTTCCAACCCTCACTCCACACCCCATTTCTGTTAATACCCTCTGTGAAAACCCTGCCAACCCCTAGACCACACCCATTTCTGTTAACACCCTCTGTGAAAACCCTTCCAACCCCTTCGCCACTCCCCATTTCTGTTAATACCCTCTGTGAAAACCCTTCCAACCCCTACACCACTCACCATTTCTGTTAACACCCCGTGTGAAAACCCTTCCAAACCTCATACCACTCCAGATTTCTGTTAACACCCCCTGTGAAATACCTTCCAACACCTACACCACTCCCCATTTCTGTTAACACCGTCTGTGAAAACCCTTCCAACCCCTACACCACTCCCCATTTCTGTTAACAACATCTGTGAAAACCCTTCCAACCCCTACACCACTCACCATTTCTGTTAACACCCCCTGTGAAAACCCTTCCAACCCCTACACCACTCCCCATTTCTGTTAACACCCCCTGTGAAAACCCTTCCAACCCCTACACCACTCCCCATTTCCGTTAACACCCGCTGTAAAAACCCTTCCAACCCCCACACCACTCCACATTTCCGTTAACACCCCCTGTGAAAACCCTTCCAACCCCTACACCACTCCCCATTTCTGTTAACACCCTCTGTGAAAACCCTTCCAACCCCTACACCACTCCCCATTTCTGTTAACACCCTCTGTGAAAAACCCTTCCAACCCTCAAACCACTCCCCATTTCAGTTAACACCCTCTTTGAAAACCCTTCCAACCCCTACACCACTCACCATTTCTGTTAACACCCTCTGTGAAAACCCTTTCAACCCCTACACCACTCCCCATTTCTGTTAACACCCTCTGTGAAAACCCATTCCAACCCCTACACCACTCCCCATTTCTGTTAACAACGTCTGTGAAAACCCTTCTAACCCCTACACCACTCACCATTTCTGTTAACACCCCCTGTGAAAACCCTTCCAACCCCTACACCACTCCCCATTTCTGTTAACACCGTCTGTGAAAACCCTTCCAACCCCTACACCACTCCCCATTTCTGTTAACACCGTCTGTGAAAACCCTTCCAACCCCTACACCACTCCCCATTTCTGTTAACACCGTCTGTGAAAACACTTCCAACCCCTACACCACTCCCCATTTCTGTTAACACCCCCTGTGAAAACCCTTCCAACCGCTACACCACTCCCCATTTCTGTTAACACCGCCTGTGAAAACCCTTCCAACCCCTACACCACTCCCCATTTCTGTTAATACCCTCTGTGAAAACCCTTCCAACTCCTAAATCACTCCCCATTTCTGTTAACACCCTCTGTGAAAACTCTTCCAACCCCTACACCACTCCCCATTTCTGTTAACACCCCCTGTGAAAACATTTCCAACCCCTACACCACTCACCATTTCTGTTAACACCCCCTGTGAAAGTCCTTCGAACCCCTACACCACTCCCCATTTCTGTGAACACCCCCTGTGAAAACCCTTCCAACCCCTACACCACTCCCCATTTCTGTTAACACCCCCTGTGAAAACCCTTCCAAACCCCACACCACTCCCCATTTCCGTTAACACCTCCTGTAAAAACCCTTCCAACCCCCACACCACTCCCCATTTCCGTTAACACCCCCTGTGAAAACCCTTCCAACCCCTACACCACTCCCCATTTCTGTTAACACCCTCTGTGAAAATCCTTCCAACCCCTACACCACTCACCATTTCTGTTAACACCCCCTGTGAAAACCCTTCCAACCCCTACTCCACTCCACATTTCTGTTAACACCCCCAGTGAAAACCCTTCCAACCCCTACACCACTCCCCATTTCTGTTAACACCGTCTTTGAAAACCCTTCCAACCCCTACACCACTCCCCATTTCTGTTAACAACGTCTGTGAAAACCCTTCCAACCCCTACACCACTCACCATTTCTGTTAACACCCCCTGTGAAAACCCTTCCAAACCCTACACCACTCCCCATTTCTGTTAACACCCTCTGTGAAAACACTTCCAACCCCTACACCACTCCCCATTTCTGTTAACACCCCCTGTGAAAACCCTTCCAACCGCTACATCACTCCCCATTTCTGTTAACACCGCCTGTGAAAATCCTTCCAACCCCTACACCACTCCCCATTTCTGTTAATACCCTCTGTGAAAACCCTTCCAACTCCTACATCACTCCCCATTTCTGTTAACACCCTCTGTGAAAACCCTTCCAACCCCTACACCACACCCCATTTCTGTTAACACCCCCTGTGAAAACATTTCCTACCCCTACACCACTCACCATTTCTGTTAACACCCCTTGTGAAAACCCTTCCAACCCCTACACCAGTCCCCATTTCTGTTAACACCCCCTGTGAAAACCCTTCCAACCCCTACACCACTCCCCATTTCTGTTAACACCCCCTGTGAAAACCCTTCCAAACCCTACACCACTCCCCATTTCCGTTAACACCTCCTGTAAAAACCTTTCCAAACCCTACACCACTCCCCATTTCTGTTAATACCCCCTGTGAAAACCCTTCCAACCCTCACACCACTCCCGATTTCTGTTAACTCCCCCTGTGAAAACCCTTCCAACCCCTACACCACTCCCCATTTCTGTTAACACCGTCTGTGAAAACCCTTCCAACCCCTACACCACTCCCCATTTCTGTTAACACCCCCTGTGAAAACATTTCCAACCCCTACACCACTCACCATTTCTGTTAACACCCCCTGTGAAAACCCTTCCAACCCCTACACCACTCCCCATTTCTGTTAACACCCCATGTGAAAACCCTTCCAACCCCTACACCACTCACCATTTCCGTTAACACCCCCTGTGAAAACCCTTACAACCCCTACACCACTCCCCATTTCCGTTAACACCCCCTGTGAAAACCCTTCCAACCCCTACACCACTCCCCATTTCTGTTAACACCCTCTGTGAAAACCCTTCCAACCCCTACACCACTCCCCATTTCTGTTAACACCCTCTGTGAAAAACCCTTCCAACCCTCAAACCACTCCCCATTTCAGTTAACACCCTCTTTGAAAACCCTTCCAACCCCTACACCACTCACCATTTCTGTTAACACCCTCTGTGAAAACCCTTTCAACCCCTACACCACTCCCCATTTCTGTTAACACCCTCTGTGAAAACCCTTCCAACCCCTACACCACTCCCCATTTCTGTTAACAACGTCTGTGAAAACCCTTCTAACCCCTACACCACTCACCATTTCTGTTAACACCCCCTGTGAAAACCCTTCCTACCCCTACACCACTCCCCATTTCTGTTAACACCCTCTGTGAAAACACTTCCAACCCCTACACCACTCCCCATTTCTGTTAACACCCCCTGTGAAAACCCTTCCAACCGCTACACCACTCCCCATTTCTGTTAACACCGCCTGTGAAAATCCTTCCAACCCCTACACCACTCCCCATTTCTGTTAGTACCCTCTGTGAAAACCCTTCCAACTCCTACATCACTCCCCATTTCTGTTAACACCCTCTGTGAAAACCCTTCCAACCCCTACACCACACCCCATTTCTGTTAACACCCCCTGTGAAAACATTTCCAACCCCTACACCACTCACCATTTCTGTTAACACCCCCTGTGAAAACCCTTCCAACCCCTACACCAGTCCCCATTTCTGTTAACACCCCCTGTGAAAACCCTTCCAACCCCTACACCACTCCCCATTTCTGTTAACACCCCCTGTGAAAACCCTTCCAAACCCTACACCACTCCCCATTTCCGTTAAAACCTCCTGTAAAAACCTTTCCAAACCCTACACCACTCCCCATTTCTGTTAATACCCCCTGTGAAAACCCTTCCAACCCTCACACCACTCCCGATTTCTGTTAACTCCCCCTGTGAAAACCCTTCCAACCCCTACACCACTCCCCATTTCTGTTAACACCGCCTGTGAAAACCCTTCCAACCCCTACACCACTCCCCATTTCTGTTAATACCCTCTGTGAAAACCCTTCCAACTCCTAAATCACTCCCCATTTCTGTTAACACCCTCTGTGAAAACTCTTCCAACCCCTACACCACTCCCCATTTCTGTTAACACCCCCTGTGAAAACATTTCCAACCCCTACACCACTCACCATTTCTGTTAACACCCCCTGTGAAAGTCCTTCGAACCCCTACACCACTCCCCATTTCTGTGAACACCCCCTGTGAAAACCCTTCCAACCCCTACACCACTCCCCATTTCTGTTAACACCCCCTGTGAAAACCCTTCCAAACCCCACACCACTCCCCATTTCCGTTAACACCTCCTGTAAAAACCCTTCCAACCCCCACACCACTCCCCATTTCCGTTAACACCCCCTGTGAAAACCCTTCCAACCCCTACACCACTCCCCATTTCTGTTAACACCCTCTGTGAAAATCCTTCCAACCCCTACACCACTCACCATTTCTGTTAACACCCCCTGTGAAAACCCTTCCAACCCCTACTCCACTCCACATTTCTGTTAACACCCCCAGTGAAAACCCTTCCAACCCCTACACCACTCCCCATTTCTGTTAACACCGTCTTTGAAAACCCTTCCAACCCCTACACCACTCCCCATTTCTGTTAACAACGTCTGTGAAAACCCTTCCAACCCCTACACCACTCACCATTTCTGTTAACACCCCCTGTGAAAACCCTTCCAAACCCTACACCACTCCCCATTTCTGTTAACACCCTCTGTGAAAACACTTCCAACCCCTACACCACTCCCCATTTCTGTTAACACCCCCTGTGAAAACCCTTCCAACCGCTACACCACTCCCCATTTCTGTTAACACCGCCTGTGAAAATCCTTCCAACCCCTACACCACTCCCCATTTCTGTTAATACCCTCTGTGAAAACCCTTCCAACTCCTACATCACTCCCCATTTCTGTTAACACCCTCTGTGAAAACCCTTCCAACCCCTACACCACACCCCATTTCTGTTAACACCCCCTGTGAAAACATTTCCTACCCCTACACCACTCACCATTTCTGTTAACACCCCTTGTGAAAACCCTTCCAACCCCTACACCAGTCCCCATTTCTGTTAACACCCCCTGTGAAAACCCTTCCAACCCCTACACCACTCCCCATTTCTGTTAACACCCCCTGTGAAAACCCTTCCAAACCCTACACCACTCCCCATTTCCGTTAACACCTCCTGTAAAAACCTTTCCAAACCCTACACCACTCCCCATTTCTGTTAATACCCCCTGTGAAAACCCTTCCAACCATCACACCACTCCCGATTTCTGTTAACTCCCCCTGTGAAAACCCTTCCAACCCCTACACCACTCCCCATTTCTGTTAACACCGTCTGTGAAAACCCTTCCAACCCCTACACCACTCCCCATTTCTGTTAACACCCCCTGTGAAAACATTTCCAACCCCTACACCACTCACCATTTCTGTTAACACCCCCTGTGAAAACCCTTCCAACCCCTACACCACTCCCCATTTCTGTTAACACCCCATGTGAAAACCCTTCCAACCCCTACACCACTCACCATTTCCGTTAACACCCCCTGTGAAAACCCTTACAACCCCTACACCACTCCCCATTTCCGTTAACACCCCCTGTGAAAACCCTTCCAACCCCTACACCACTCCCCATTTCTGTTAACACCCTCTGTGAAAACCCTTCCAACCCCTACACCACTCCCCATTTCTGTTAACACCCTCTGTGAAAAACCCTTCCAACCCTCAAACCACTCCCCATTTCAGTTAACACCCTCTTTGAAAACCCTTCCAACCCCTACACCACTCACCATTTCTGTTAACACCCTCTGTGAAAACCCTTTCAACCCCTACACCACTCCCCATTTCTGTTAACACCCTCTGTGAAAACCCTTCCAACCCCTACACCACTCCCCATTTCTGTTAACAACGTCTGTGAAAACCCTTCTAACCCCTACACCACTCACCATTTCTGTTAACACCCCCTGTGAAAACCCTTCCTACCCCTACACCACTCCCCATTTCTGTTAACACCCTCTGTGAAAACACTTCCAACCCCTACACCACTCCCCATTTCTGTTAACACCCCCTGTGAAAACCCTTCCAACCGCTACACCACTCCCCATTTCTGTTAACACCGCCTGTGAAAATCCTTCCAACCCCTACACCACTCCCCATTTCTGTTAGTACCCTCTGTGAAAACCCTTCCAACTCCTACATCACTCCCCATTTCTGTTAACACCCTCTGTGAAAACCCTTCCAACCCCTACACCACACCCCATTTCTGTTAACCCCCCCTGTGAAAACATTTCCAACCCCTACACCACTCACCATTTCTGTTAACACCCCCTGTGAAAACCCTTCCAACCCCTACACCAGTCCCCATTTCTGTTAACACCCCCTGTGAAAACCCTTCCAACCCCTACACCACTCCCCATTTCTGTTAACACCCCCTGTGAAAACCCTTCCAAACCCTACACCACTCCCCATTTCCGTTAAAACCTCCTGTAAAAACCTTTCCAAACCCTACACCACTCCCCATTTCTGTTAATACCCCCTGTGAAAACCCTTCCAACCCTCACACCACTCCCGATTTCTGTTAACTCCCCCTGTGAAAACCCTTCCAACCCCTACACCACTCCCCATTTCTGTTAACACCGTCTGTGAAAACCCTTCCAACCCCTACACCACTCCCCATTTCTGTTAACACCCCCTGTGAAAACATTTCCAACCCCTACACCACTCACCATTTCTGTTAACACCCCCTGTGAAAACCCTTCCAACCCCTACACCACTCTCCATTTCTGTTAACACCCCATGTGAAAACCCTTCCAACCCCTACACCACTCACCATTTCCGTTAACACCCCCTGTGAAAACCCTTACAACCCCTACACCACTCCCCATTTCCGTTAACACCCCCTGTGAAAACCCTTCCAACCCCTACACCACTCCCCATTTCTGTTAACACCCTCTGTGAAAATCCTTCCAACCCCTACACCACTCACCAATTCTGTTAACACCCCCTGTGAAAACCCTTCCAACCCCTACACCACTCCCCATTTCTGTTAACACCCCCTGTGAAAACCCTTCCAACCCCTACACCACTCCCCATTTCCGTTAACACCCCCTGTAAAAACCCTTCCAACCCCCACACCACTCCCCATTTCCGTTAACACCCCCTGTGAAAACCCTTCCAACCCCTACACCACTCCCCATTTCTGTTAACACCCTCTGTGAAAACCCTTCCAACCCCTACACCACTCCCCATTTCTGTTAACACCCTCTGTGAAAAACCCTTCCAACCCTCAAACCACTCCCCATTTCAGTTAACACCCTCTTTGAAAACCCTTCCAACCCCTACACCACTCACCATTTCTGTTAACACCCTCTGTGAAAACCCTTTCAACCCCTACACCACTCCCCATTTCTGTTAACACCCTCTGTGAAAACCCTTCCAACCCCTACACCACTCCCCATTTCTGTTAACAACGTCTGTGAAAACCCTTCTAACCCCTACACCACTCACCATTTCTGTTAACACCCCCTGTGAAAACCCTTCCTACCCCTACACCACTCCCCATTTCTGTTAACACCGTCTGTGAAAACCCTTCCAACCCCTACACCACTCCCTATTTCTGTTAACACCCCCTGTGAAAACCCTTCCAAACCCCACACCACTCCCCATTTCCGTTAACACCTCCTGTAAAAACCCTTCCAACCCCCACACCACTCCCCATTTCCGTTAACACCCCCTGTGAAAACCCTTCCAACCCCTACACCACTCCCCATTTCTGTTAACACCCTCTGTGAAAATCCTTCCAACCCCTACACCACTCACCATTTCTGTTAACACCCCCTGTGAAAACCCTTCCAACCCCTACTCCACTCCCCATTTCTTTTAACACCCTCTGTGAAAACCCTTCCAACCCCTACACCACTCCCCATTTCTGTTAACACCCTCTGTGAAAAACCCTTCCAACCCTCAAACCACTCCCCATTTCAGTTAACACCCTCTTTGAAAACCCTTCCAACCCCTACACCACTCACCATTTCTGTTAACACCCTCTGTGAAAACCCTTTCAACCCCTACACCACTCCCCATTTCTGTTAACACCCTCTGTGAAAACCCATTCCAACCCCTACACCACTCCCCATTTCTGTTAACAACGTCTGTTAAAACCCTTCTAACCCCTACACCACTCACCATTTCTGTTAACACCCCCTGTGAAAACCCTTCCAACCCCTACACCACTCCCCATTTCTGTTAACACCGTCTGTGAAAACCCTTCCAACCCTCAAACCACTCCCCATTTCTGTTAACACCGTCTGTGAAAACACTTCCAACCCCTACACCACACCCCATTTCTGTTAACACCCCCTGTGAAAAACCTTCCAACCGCTACACCACTCCCCATTTCTGTTAACACCGCCTGTGAAAACCCTTCCAACCCCTACACCACTCCCCATTTCTGTTAATACCCTCTGTGAAAACCCTTCCAACTCCTACATCTCTCCGCATTTCTGTTAACACCCTCTGTGAAAACCCTTCCAACCCCTACACCACTCCCCATTTCTGTTAACACCCCCTGTGAAAACATTTCCAACCCCTACACCACTCACCAATTCTGTTAACACCCCCTGTGAAAGTCCTTCGAACCCCTTCACCACTCCCCATTTCTGTTAACACCCCCTGTGAAAACCCTTCCAACCCCTACACCACTCCCCATTTCTGTTAACACCCCCTGTGAAAACCCTTCCAAACCCCACACCACTCCCCATTTCTGTTAACACCCTCTGTGAAAATCCTTCCAACCCCTACACCACTCACCATTTCTGTTAACACCCCCTGTGAAAACCCTTCCAACCCCTACTCCACTCCCCATTTCTGTTAACACCCCCAGTGAAAACCCTTCCAACCCCTACACCACTCCCCATTTCTGTTAACACCGTCTGTGAAAACCCTTCCAACCCCTACACCACTCCCCATTTCTGTTAACACCCTCTGTGAAAATCCTTCCAACCCCTACACCACTCACCAATTCTGTTAACACCCCCTGTGAAAACCCTTCCAACCCCTACACCACTCCCCATTTCTGTTAACACCCCCTGTGAAAACCCTTCCAACCCCTACACCACTCCCCATTTCCGTTAACACCCCCTGTAAAAACCCTTCCAACCCCCACACCACTCCCCATTTCCGTTAACACCCCCTGTGAAAACCCTTCCAACCCCTACACCACTCCCCATTTCTGTTAACACCCTCTGTGAAAACCCTTCCAACCCCTACACCACTCCCCATTTCTGTTAACACCCTCTGTGAAAAACCCTTCCAACCCTCAAACCACTCCCCATTTCAGTTAACACCCTCTTTGAAAACCCTTCCAACCCCTACACCACTCACCATTTCTGTTAACACCCTCTGTGAAAACCCTTTCAACCCCTACACCACTCCCCATTTCTGTTAACACCCTCTGTGAAAACCCTTCCAACCCCTACACCACTCCCCATTTCTGTTAACAACGTCTGTGAAAACCCTTCTAACCCCTACACCACTCACCATTTCTGTTAACACCCCCTTTGAAAACCCTTCCTACCCCTACACCACTCCCCATTTCTATTAACACCGTCTGTGAAAACCCATCCAACCCCTACACCACTCCCTATTTCTGTTAACACCCCCTGTGAAAACCCTTCCAAACCCCACACCACTCCCCATTTCCGTTAACACCTCCTGTAAAAACCCTTCCAACCCCCACACCACTCCCCATTTCCGTTAACACCCCCTGTGAAAACCCTTCCAACCCCTACACCACTCCCCATTTCTGTTAACACCCTCTGTGAAAATCCTTCCAACCCCTACACCACTCACCATTTCTGTTAACACCCCCTGTGAAAACCCTTCCAACCCCTACTCCACTCCCCATTTCTGTTAACACCCTCTGTGAAAACCCTTCCAACCCCTACACCACTCCCCATTTCTGTTAACACCCTCTGTGAAAAACCCTTCCAACCCTCAAACCACTCCCCATTTCAGTTAACACCCTCTTTGAAAACCCTTCCAACCCCTACACCACTCACCATTTCTGTTAACACCCTCTGTGAAAACCCTTTCAACCCCTACACCACTCCCCATTTCTGTTAACACCCTCTGTGAAAACCCATTCCAACCCCTACACCACTCCCCATTTCTGTTAACAACGTCTGTGAAAACCCTTCTAACCCCTACACCACTCACCATTTCTGTTAACACCCCCTGTGAAAACCCTTCCAACCCCTACACCACTCCCCATTTCTGTTAACACCGTCTGTGAAAACCCTTCCAACCCTCAAACCACTCCCCATTTCTGTTAACACCGTCTGTGAAAACACTTCCAACCCCTACACCACACCCCATTTCTGTTAACACCCCCTGTGAAAAACCTTCCAACCGCTACACCACTCCCCATTTCTGTTAACACCGCCTGTGAAAACCCTTCCAACCCCTACACCACTCCCCATTTCTGTTAATACCCTCTGTGAAAACCCTTCCAACTCCTACATCACTCCCCATTTCTGTTAACACCCTCTGTGAAAACCCTTCCAACCCCTACACCACTCCCCATTTCTGTTAACACCCCCTGTGAAAACATTTCCAACCCCTACACCACTCACCAATTCTGTTAACACCCCCTGTGAAAGTCCTTCGAACCCCTTCACCACTCCCCATTTCTGTTAACACCCCCTGTGAAAACCCTTCCAACCCCTACACCACTCCCCATTTCTGTTAACAACCCCTGTGAAAACCCTTCCAAACCCCACACCACTCCCCATTTCTGTTAACACCCTCTGTGAAAATCCTTCCAACCCCTACACCACTCACCATTTCTGTTAACACCCCCTGTGAAAACCCTTCCAACCCCTACCCCACTCCCCATTTCTGTTAACACCCCCAGTGAAAACCCTTCCAACCCCTACACCACTCCCCATTTCTGTTAACACCGTCTGTGAAAACCCTTCCAACCCCTACACCACTCCCCATTTCTGTTAACAACGTCTGTGAAAACCCTTCCAACCCCTACACCACTCACCATTTCTGTTAACACCCCCTGTGAAAACCCTTCCAAACCCTACACCACTCCCCATTACTGTTAACACCCTCTGTGAAAACACTTCCAACCCCTACACCACTCCCCATTTCTGTTAACACCCCCTGTGAAAACCCTTCCAACCGCTACACCACTCCCCATTTCTGTTAACACCGCCTGTGAAAATCCTTCCAACCCCTACACCACTCCCCATTTCTGTTAATACCCTCTGTGAAAACCCTTCCAACTCCTACATCACTCCCCATTTCTGTTAACACCCTCTGTGAAAACCCTTCCAACCCCTACACCACACCCCATTTCTGTTAACACCCCCTGTGAAAACATTTCCAACCGCTACACCACTCACCATTTCTGTTAACACCCCCTGTGAAAACCCTTCCAACCCCTACACCAGTCCCCATTTCTGTTAACACCCCCTGTGAAAACCCTTCCAACCCCTACACCACTGCCCATTTCTGTTAACACCCCCTGTGAAAACCCTTCCAAACCCTACACCACTCCCCATTTCCGTTAACACCTCCTGTAAAAACCTTTCCAAACCCTACACCACTCCCCATTTCTGTTAATACCCCCTGTGAAAACCCTTCCAACCCTCACACCACTCCCGATTTCTGTTAACTCCCCCTGTGAAAACCCTTCCAACCCCTACACCACTCCCCATTTCTGTTAACACCGTCTGTGAAAACCCTTCCAACCCCTACACCACTCCCCATTTCTGTTAACACCCCCTGTGAAAACATTTCCAACCCCTACACCACTCACCATTTCTGTTAACACCCCCTGTGAAAACCCTTCCAACCCCTACACCACTCCCCATTTCTGTTAACACCCCATGTGAAAACCCTTCCAACCCCTACACCACTCACCATTTCCGTTAACACCCCCTGTGAAAACCCTTACAACCCCTACACCACTCCCCATTTCCGTTAACACCCCCTGTGAAAACCCTTCCAACCCCTACACCACTCCCCATTTCTGTTAACACCCTCTGTGAAAATCCTTCCAAACCCTACACCACTCACCATTTCTGTTAACACCCCCGTGAAAACCCTTCCAACCCGTACACCACTCCCCATTTCTGTTAACACCCCCTGTGAAAACCCTTCCAACCCCTACACCACTCCCCATTTCCGTTAACACCCCCTGTAAAAACCCTTCCAACCCCCACACCACTCCCCATTTCCGTTAACACCCCCTGTGAAAACCCTTCCAACCCCTACACCACTCCCCATTTCTGTTAACACCCTCTGTGAAAACCCTTCCAACCCCTACACCACTCCCCATTTCTGTTAACACCCTCTGTGAAAAACCCTTCCAACCCTCAAACCACTCCCCATTTCAGTTAACACCCTCTTTGAAAACCCTTCCAACCCCTACACCACTCACCATTTCTGTTAACACCCTCTGTGAAAACCCTTTCAACCCCTACACCACTCCCCATTTCTGTTAACACCCTCTGTGAAAACCCTTCCAACCCCTACACCACTCCCCATTTCTGTTAACAACGTCTGTGAAAACCCTTCTAACCCCTACACCACTCACCATTTCTGTTAACACCCCCTGTGAAAACCCTTCCTACCCCTACACCACTCCCCATTTCTGTTAACACCGTCTGTGAAAACCCTTCCAACCCCTACACCACTCCCCATTTCTGTTAACACCCCCTGTGAAAACCCTTCCAAACCCCACACCACTCCCCATTTCCGTTAACACCTCCTGTAAAAACCCTTCCAACCCCCACACCACTCCCCATTTCCGTTAACACCCCCTGTGAAAACCCTTCCAACCCCTACACCACTCCCCATTTCTGTTAACACCCACTGTGAAAATCCTTCCAACCCCTACACCACTCACCATTTCTGTTAACACCCCCTGTGAAAACCCTTCCAACCCCTACTCCACTCCCCATTTCTGTTAACACCCTCTGTGAAAACCCTTCCAACCCCTACACCACTCCCCATTTCTGTTAACACCCTCTGTGAAAAACCCTTCCAACCCTCAAACCACTCCCCATTTCAGTTAACACCCTCTTTGAAAACCCTTCCAACCCCTACACCACTCACCATTTCTGTTAACACCCTCTGTGAAAACCCTTTCAACCCCTACACCACTCCCCATTTCTGTTAACACCCTCTGTGAAAACCCTTCCAACCCCTACACCACTCCCCATTTCTGTTAACAACGTCTGTGAAAACCCTTCTAACCCCTACACCACTCACCATTTCTGTTAACACCCCCTGTGAAAACCCTTCCTACCCCTACACCACTCCCCATTTCTGTTAACACCGTCTGTGAAAACCCTTCCAACCCCTACACCACTCCCCATTTCTGTTAACACCCCCTGTGAAAACCCTTCCAAACCCCACACCACTCCCCATTTCCGTTAACACCTCCTGTAAAAACCCTTCCAACCCCCACACCACTCCCCATTTCCGTTAACACCCCCTGTGAAAACCCTTCCAACCCCTACACCACTCCCCATTTCTGTTAACACCCTCTGTGAAAATCCTTCCAACCCCTACACCACTCACCATTTCTGTTAACACACCCTGTGAAAACCCTTCCAACCCCTACTCCACTCCCCATTTCTGTTAACACCCTCTGTGAAAACCCTTCCAACCCCTACACCACTCCCCATTTCTGTTAACACCCTCTGTGAAAAACCCTTCCAACCCTCAAACCACTCCCCATTTCAGTTAACACCCTCTTTGAAAACCCTTCCAACCCCTACACCACTCACCATTTCTGTTAACACCCTCTGTGAAAACCCTTTCAACCCCTACACCACTCCCCATTTCTGTTAACACCCTCTGTGAAAACCCATTCCAACCCCTACACCACTCCCCATTTCTGTTAACAACGTCTGTGAAAACCCTTCTAACCCCTACACCACTCACCATTTCTGTTAACACCCCCTGTGAAAACCCTTCCAACCCCTACACCACTCCCCATTTCTGTTAACACCGTCTGTGAAAACCCTTCCAACCCCTACACCACTCCCCATTTCTGTTAACACCGTCTGTGAAAACCCTTCCAACCCCTACACCACTCCCCATTTCTGTTAACACCGTCTGTGAAAACACTTCCAACCCCTACACCACTCCCCATTTCTGTTAACACCCCCTGTGAAAAACCTTCCAACCGCTACACCACTCCCCATTTCTGTTAACACCGCCTGTGAAAACCCTTCCAACCCCTACACCACTCCCCATTTCTGTTAATACCCTCTGTGAAAACCCTTCCAACTCCTACATCACTCCCCATTTCTGTTAACACCCTCTGTGAAAACCCTTCCAACCCATACACCACTCCCCATTTCTGTTAACACCCCCTGTGAAAACATTTCCAACCCCTACACCACTCACCAATTCTGTTAACACCCCCTGTGAAAGTCCTTCGAACCCCTTCACCACTCCCCATTTCTGTTAACACCCCCTGTGAAAACCCTTCCAACCCCTACACCACTCCCCATTTCAGTTAACACCCCCTGTGAAAACCCTTCCAAACCCTACACCACTCCCCATTTCTGTAAATACCCCCTGTGAAAACCCTTCCAACCCTCACACCACTCCCGATTTCTGTTAACTCCCCCTGTGAAAACCCTTCCAACCCCTACACCACTCCGCATTTCTGTTAACACCGTCTGTGAAAACCCTTCCAACCCCTACACCACTCCCCATTTCTGTTAACACCCCCTGTGAAAACATTTCCAACCCCTACACCACTCACCATTTCTGTTAACACCCCCTGTGAAAACCCTTCCAACCCCTACATCACTCCCCATTTCTGTTAACACCCTCTGTGAAAATCCTTCCAACCCCTACACCACTCACCATTTCTGTTAACACCCCCTGTGAAAACCCTTCCAACCCCTACACCACTCCCCATTTCCGTTAACACCCCCTGTAAAAACCCTTCCAACCCCCACACCACTCCCCATTTCCGTTAACACCCCCTGTGAAAACCCTTCCAACCCCTACACCACTCCCCATTTCTGTTAACACCCTCTGTGAAAACCCTTCCAACCCCTACACCACTCCCCATTTCTGTTAACACCCTCTGTGAAAAACCCTTCCAACCCTCAAACCACTCCCCATTTCAGTTAACACCCTCTTTGAAATCCCTTCCAACCCCTACACCACTCACCATTTCTGTTAACACCCTCTGTGAAAACCCTTTCAACCCCTACACCATTCCCCATTTCTGTTAACACCCTCTGTGAAAACCCTTCCAACCCCTACACCACTCCCCATTTCTGTTAACAACGTCTGTGAAAACCCTTCTAACCCCTACACCACTCACCATTTCTGTTAACACCCCCTGTGAAAACCCTTCCTACCCCTACACCACTCCCCATTTCTGTTAACACCGTCTGTGAAAACCCTTCCAACCCCTACACCACTCCCCATTTCTGTTAACACCCCCTGTGAAAACCCTTCCAAACCCCACACCACTCCCCATTTCCGTTAACACCTCCTGTAAAAACCCTTCCAACCCCCACACCACTCCCCATTTCCGTTAACACCCCCTGTGAAAACCCTTCCAACCGCTACACCACTCCCCATTTCTGTTAACACCCTCTGTGAAAATCCTTCCAACCCCTACACCACTCACCATTTCTGTTAACACCCCCTGTGAAAACCCTTCCAACCCCTACTCCACTCCCCATTTCTGTTAACACCCTCAGTGAAAACCCTTCCAACCACTACACCAATCCCCATTTCTGTTAACACCCTCTGTGAAAAACCCTTCCAACCCTCAAACCACTCCCCATTTCAGTTAACACCCTCTTTGAAAACCCTTCCAACCCCTACACCACTCACCATTTCTGTTAACACCCTCTGTGAAAACCCTTTCAACCCCTACACCACTCCCCATTTCTGTTAACACCCTCTGTGAAAACCCATTCCAACCCCTACACCACTCCCCATTTCTGTTAACAACGTCTGTGAAAACCCTTCTAACCCCTACACCACTCACCATTTCTGTTAACACCCCCTGTGAAAACCCTTCCAACCCCTACACCACTCCCCATTTCTGTTAACACCGTCTGTGAAAACCCTTCCAACCCCTACACCACTCCCCATTTCTGTTAACACCGTCTGTGAAAACCCTTCCAACCCCTACACCACTCCCCATTTCTGTTAACACCGTCTGTGAAAACACTTCCAACCCCTACACCACTCCCCATTTCTGTTAACACCCCCTGTGAAAAACCTTCCAACCGCTACACCACTCCCCATTTCTGTTAACACCGCCTGTGAAAACCCTTCCAACCCCTACACCACTCCCCATTTCTGTTAATACCCTCTGTGAAAACCCTTCCAACTCCTACATCACTCCCCATTTCTGTTAACACCCTCTGTGAAAACCCTTCCAACCCCTACACCACTCCCCATTTCTGTTAACACCCCCTGTGAAAACATTTCCAACCCCTACACCACTCACCAATTCTGTTAACACCCCCTGTGAAAGTCCTTCGAACCCCTTCACCACTCCCCATTTCTGTTAACACCCCCTGTGAAAACCCTTCCAACCCCTACACCACTCCCCATTTCAGTTAACACCCCCTGTGAAAACCCTTCCAAACCCCACACCACTCCCCATTTCCGTTAACACCTCCTGTAAAAACCCTTCCAACCCCCACACCACTCCCCATTTCCGTTAACACCCCCTGTGAAAACCCTTCCAACCCCTACACCACTCCCCATTTCTGTTAACACCCTCTGTGAAAATCCTTCCAACCCCTACACCACTCACCATTTCTGTTAACACCCCCTGTGAAAACCCTTCCAACCCCTACTCCACTCCCCATTTCTGTTAACACCCGCAGTGAAAACCCTTCCAACCCCTACACCACTCCCCATTTCTGTTAACACCGTCTGTGAAAACCTTTCCAACCCCTACACCACTCCCCATTTCTGTTAACAACGTCTGTGAAAACCCTTCCAACCCCTACACCACTCACCATTTCTGTTAACACCCCCTGTGAAAACCCTTCCAAACCCTACACCACTCCCCATTTCTGTTAACACCCTCTGTGAAAACACTTCCAACCCCTACACCACTCCCCATTTCTGTTAACACCCCCTGTGAAAACCCTTCCAACCGCTTCACCACTCCCCATTTCTGTTAACACCGCCTGTGAAAATCCTTCCAACCCCTACACCACCCCATTTCTGTTAATACCCTCTGTGAAAACCCTTCCAACTCCTACATCACTCCCCATTTCTGTTAACACCCTCTGTGAAAACCCTTCCAACCCCTACACCACTCCCCATTTCTGTTAACACCCCCTGTGAAAACATTTCCAACCCCTACACCACTCACCATTTCTGTTAACACCCCCTGTGTAAACCCTTCCAACCCCTACACCACTCCCCATTTCTGTTAACACCCCCTGTGAAAACCCTTCCAACCCCTACACCACTCCCCATTTCTGTTAACACCCCCTGTGAAAACCCTTCCAAACCCTACACCACTCCCCATTTCCGTTAACACCTCTTGTAAAAACCTTTCCAAACCCTACACCACTCCCCATTTCTGTTAATACCCCCTGTGAAAACCCTTCCAACCCTCACACCACTCCCGATTTCTGTTAACTCCCCCTGTGAAAACCCTTCCAACCCCTACACCACTCCCCATTTCTGTTAACACCGTCTGTGAAAACCCTTCCAACCCCTACACCACTCCCCATTTCTGTTAACACCCCCTGTGAAAACATTTCCAACCCCTACACCACTCACCATTTCTGTTAACACCGTCTGTGAAAACCCTTCCAACCCCTACACCACTCCCCATTTCTGTTAACACCCTCTGTGAAAAACCCATCCAACCCTCAAACCACTCCCCATTTCAGTTAACACCCTCTTTGAAAACCCTTCCAACCCCTACACCACTCAACATTTCTGTTAACACCCTCTGTGAAAACCCTTTCAACCCCTACACCACTCCCCATTTCTGTTAACACCCTCTGTGAAAACCCTTCCAACCCCTACACCACTCCCCATTTCTGTTAACAACGTCTGTGAAAACCCTTCCAACCCCTACACCACTCACCATTTCTGTTAACACCCCCTGTGAAAACCCTTCCAACTCCTACACCACTCCCCATTTCTGTTAATACCCCCTGTGAAAACCCTTCCAACCCTCACACCACTCCCGATTTCTGTTAACACCCCCTGTGAAAACCCTTCCAACCCCTACACCACTCCCCATTTCTGTTAACACCGTCTGTGAAAACCCTTCCAACCCCTACACCACTCACCATTTCTGTTAACACCCCCTGTGAAAACCCTTCCAACCCCTACACCACTCCCCATTTCTGTTAACACCCCCTGTGAAAACCCTTCCAAACCCTACACCACTCCCCATTTCCGTTAACACCTCCTGTAAAAACCCTTCCAAACCCCACACCACTCCCCATTTCCGTTATCACCCCCTGTGAAAACCCTTCCAACCCCTACTCCACTCCCCATTTCTGTTAACACCCCCTGTGAAAACCCTTCCAACCCCTACACCACTCCCCATTTCTGTTAACACCGTCTGTGAAAACCCTTCCAACCCCTACACCACTCCCCATTTCTGTTAACAACGTCTGTGAAAACCCTTCCAACCCCTACACCACTCACTATTTCTGTTAACACCCCCTGTGAAAACCCTTCCAACCCCTACACCACTCCCCATTTCTGTTAATACCCCCTGTGAAAACCCTTCCAACCCTCATACCACTCCCGATTTCTGTTAACTCCCCCTGTGAAAACCCTCCCAACCCCTTCACCACTCCCCATTTCTGTTAACACCCCCTGTGAAAACCCTTCCAACCCCTACACCACTCCCCATTTCTGTTAATACCCTCTGTGAAAACCCTTCCAACTCCTACACCACTCCCCTTTTCTGTTAACACCCTCTGTGAAAACCCTTCCAACCCCTACACCACTCCCCATTTCTGTTAACACCCTCTGTGAAAACCCTTCCAACCCCTACACCACTCCCCATTTCTGTTAACAACGTCTGTGAAAACCCTTCCAACCCCTACAGCACTCACCATTTCTGTTAACACCCCCTGTGAAAACCCTTCCAAACCCTACACCACTCCCCATTTCTGTTAACACCCTCTGTGAAAACACTTCCAACCCCTACACCACTCCCCATTTCTGTTAACACCCCCTGTGAAAACCCTTCCAACCGCTACACCACTCCCCATTTCTGTTAACACCGCCTGTGAAAATCCTTCCAACCCCTACACCACTCCCCATTTCTGTTAATACCCTCTGTGAAAACCCTTCCAACTCCTACATCACTCCCCATTTCTGTTAACACCCTCTGTGAAAACCCTTCCAACCCCTACACCACTCCCCATTTCTGTTAACACCCCCTGTGAAAACATTTCCAACCCCTACACCACTCACCATTTCTGTTAACACCCCCTGTGTAAACCCTTCCAACCCCTACACCACTCCCCATTTCTGTTAACACCCCCTGTGAAAACCCTTACAACCCCTACACCACTCCCCATTTCCGTTAACACCCCCTGTGAAAACCCTTCCAACCCCTACACCAGTCCCAATTTCTGTTAACACCCCCTGTGAAAACCCTTCCAACCCCTACACCACTCCCCATTTCCGTTAACACCCCCTGTAAAAACCCTTCCAACCCCCACACCACTCCCCATTTCCGTTAACACCCCCTGTGAAAACCCTTCCAACCCCTACACCACTCCCCATTTTTGTTGACACCCTCTGTGAAAATCCTTCCAACCCCTACACCACTCCCCATTTCTGTTAACACCCTATGTGAAAAACCCTTCCAACCCTCAAACCACTCCCCATTTCAGTTAACACCCTCTTTGAAAACCCTTCCAACCCCTACACCTCTCACCATTTCTGTTAACACCCTCTGTGAAAACCCTTTCAACCCCTACACCACTCCCCATTTCTGTTAACACCCTCTGTGAAAACCCTTCCAACCCCTACACCACTCCCCATTTCTGTTAACACCCTCTGTGAAAATCCTTCCAACCCCTACACCACTCCCCATTTCTGTTAATACCCCCTGTGAAAACCCTTCCATCCCTCACACCACTCCCGATTTCTGTTAACACCCCCTGTGAAAACCCTTCCAACCCCTACACCACTCCCAATTTCTGTTAACACCGTCTGTGAAAACCCTTCCAACCCCTACACCACTCACCATTTCTGTTAACACCCCCTGTGAAAACCCTTCCAACCCCTACACCACTCCCCATTTCTGTTAACACCCCCTGTGAAAACCCTTCCAAACCCTACACCACTCCCCATTTCCGTTAACACCTCCTGTAAAAACCCTTCCAACCCCCACACCACTCCCCATTTCCGTTAACACCCCCTGTGAAAACCCTTCCAACCCCTACTCCACTCCCCATTTCTGTTAACACCCCCTGTGAAAACCCTTCCAACCCCTACACCACTCCCCATTTCTGTTAACACCGTCTGTGAAAACCCTTCCAACCCCTACACCACTCCCCATTTCTGTTAACAACTTCTGTGAAAACCCTTCCAACCCCTACACCACTCACCATTTCTGTTAACACCCCCTGTGAAAACCCTTCCAACCCCTACACCACTCCCCATTTCTGTTAATACCCCCTGTGAAAACCCTTCCAACCCTCACACCACTCCCGATTTCTGTTAACTCCCCCTGTGAAAACCCTCCCAACCCCTTCACCACTCCCCATTTCTGTTAACACCCCCTGTGAAAACCCTTCCAACCCCTACACCACTCCCCATTTCTGTTAACACCGCCTGTGAAAACCCTTCCAACCCCTACAGCACTCCCCATTTCTGTTAATACCCTCTGTGAAAACCCTTCCAACTCCTACACCACTCCCCTTTTCTGTTAACACCCTCTGTGAAAACCCTTCCAACCCCTACACCACTCCCCATTTCTGTTAACACCCTCTGTGAAAACCCTTCCAACCCCTACACCACTCCCCATTTCTGTTAACACCCCCTGTGAAAATATTTCCAACCCCTACACCACTCACCATTTCTGTTAACACCCCCTGTGAAAACCCTTCCAACCCCTACACCACTCCCCATTTCTGTTAACACCCCATGTGAAAGCCCTTCCAACCCCTACACCACTCCCCATTTCTGTTAACACCCCCTGTGAAAACCCTTACAACCCCTACACCACTCCCCATTTCCGTTAACACCCCCTGTGAAAACCCTTCCAACCCCTACACCACTCCCCATTTCTGTTAACACCCCCTGTGAAAACCCTTCCAACCCCTACACCACTCCCCATTTCCGTTAACACCCCCTGTAAAAACCCTTCCAACCCCCACACCACTCCCCATTTCCGTTAACACCCCCTGTTTAAACCCTTCCAACCTCTACACCACTCCCATTTTCTGTTAACACCCTCTGTGAAAATCCTTCCAACCCCTACACCACTCCCCATTTCTGTTAACACCCTATGTGAAAAACCCTTCCAACCCTCAAACCACTCCCCATTTCAGTTAACACCCTCTTTGAAAACCCTTCCAACCCCTACACCTCTCACCATTTCTGTTAACACCCTCTGTGAAAACCCTTTCAACACCTACACCACTCCCCATTTCTGTTAACACCCTCTGTGAAAACCCTTCCAACCCCTACACCACTCCCCATTTCTGTTAACACCCTCTGTGAAAATCCTTCCAACCCCTACACCACTCACCATTTCTGTTAACACCCCCTGTGAAAACACTTCCAACCCCTACTCCACTCCCCATTTCTGTTAACACCCCCAGTGAAAACCCTTCCAACCCCTACACCCCTCCCCATTACTGTTAACACCGTCTGTGAAAACCCTTCCAACCCCTACACCACTCCCCATTTCTGTTAACAACGTCTGTGAAAACCATACCAACCCCTACACCACTCACCATTTCTGTTAACACCCCCTGTGAAAACCCTTCCAACCCGTACACCACTCCCCATTTCTGTTAATACCCCCTGTGAAAACCCTTCCAACCCTCACACCACTCCCCATTTCTGTTAACACCCTCTGTGAAAATCCTTCCAACCCATACACCACTCACCTTTTCTGTTAACACCCCCTGTGAAAACCCTTCCAACCCCTACACCACTCCCCATTTCTGTTAACACCCATTGTGAAAACCCTTCCAACCCCTACACCACTCCCCATTTCCGTTAACACCCCCTGTAAAAACCCTTCCAACCCCCACACCACGCCCCTTTTCCGTTAACACCCCCTGTGAAAACCGTTCCAACCCCTACACCACTCCCCATTTCTGTTAACACCCTCTGTGAAAACCCTTCCAACCCCTACACCACTCCCCATTTCTGTTAACACCCTCTGTGAAAAACCCTTCCAACCCTCAAACCACTCCCCATTTCAGTTATCACTTTCTTTGAAAACCCTTCGAACCCCTACACCACTCACCATTTCTGTTAACACCCCCTGTGAAAACCCTTCCAAACCCTACACCACTCCCCATTTCTGTTAACACCGTCTGTGAAAACCCTTCCAACCCCTACACAACTCCCCATTTCTGTTAACACCGTCTGTGAAAACCCTTCCAACCCCTACACCACTCTCCATTTCTGTTAACACCGTCTGTGAAAACACTTCCAACCCCTACACCACTCCCCATTTCTGTTAACACCCCCTGTGAAAACCCTTCCAACCGCTACACCACTCCCCATTTCTGTTAACACCGCCTGTGAAAACCCTTCCAAACCCTACACCACTCCCCATTTCTGTTAATACCCTCTGTGAAAACCCTTCAAACTCCTACATCACTCCCCATTTCTGTTAACACCCTCTGTGAAAACTCTGCCAACCCCTACACCACTACCCATTTCTGTTAACACCCCCTGTGAAAGCATTTCCAACCCCTACACCACTCACCATTTCTGTTAACACCCCCTGTGAAAACCCTTCCAACCCCTACACCACTCCCCATTTCCGTTAACACCCCCTGTGAAAACCCTTCCAACCCCTACACCACTCCCCATTTCTGTTAACACCCTCTGTGAAAACCCTTCCAACCCCTACACCACTCCCCATTTCTGTTAATACCCTCTTTGAAAACCCTTCCAACCCCTACACCACTCAACATTTCTGTTAACACCCTCTGTGAAAACCCTTCCAACTCCTACACCACTCCCCATTTCTGTTAATACCCCCTGTGAAAACCCTTCCAACCCTCACACCACTCCCGATTTCTGTTAACACCCCCTGTGAAAACCCTTCCAACCCCTACACCACTCCCCATTTCTGTTAACACCGTCTGTGAAAACCCTTCCAACCCCTACACCACTCACCATTTCTGTTAACACCCCCTGTGAAAACCCTTCCAACCCCTACACCACTCCCCATTTCTGTTAACACCCCCTGTGAAAACCCTTCCAAACCCTACACCACTCCCCATTTCCGTTAACACCTCCTGTAAAAACCCTTCCAACCCCCACACCACTCCCCATTTCCGTTAACACCCCCTGTGAAAACCCTTCCAACCCCTACTCCACTCCCCATTTCTGTTAACACCCCCTGTGAAAACCCTTCCAACCCCTGCACCACTCCCCATTTCTGTTAACACCGTCTGTGAAAACCCTTCCAACCCCTACACCTCTCCCCATTTCTGTTAACAACGTCTGTGAAAACCCTTCCAACCCCTACACCACTCACCATTTCTGTTAAAACCCCCTGTGAAAACTCTTCCAACCCCTACACCACTCCCCATTTCTGTTAATACCCCCTGTGAAAACCCTTCCAACCCTCATACCACTCCCGATTTCTGTTAACTCCCCCTGTGAAAACCCTCCCAACCCCTTCACCACTCCCCATTTCTGTTAACACCCCCTGTGAAAACCCTTCCAACCCCTACACCACTCCCCATTTCTGTTAATACCCTCTGTGAAAACCCTTCCAACTCCTACACCACTCCCCTTTTCTGTTAACACCCTCTGTGAAAACCCTTCCAACCCCTACACCACTCCCCATTTCTGTTAACACCCTCTGTGAAAACCCTTCCAACCCCTACACCACTCCCCATTTCTGTTAACACCCCCTGTGAAAATATTTCCAACCCCTACACCACTCACCATTTCTGTTAACACCCCCTGTGAAAACCCTTCCAACCCCTACACCACTCCCCATTTCTGTTAACACCCCATGTGAAAACCCTTCCAACCCCTACACCACTCCCCATTTCTGTTAACACCCCCTGTGAAAACCCTTACAAGCCCTACACCACTCCCCATTTCCGTTAACACCCCCTGTGAAAACCCTTCCAACCCCTACACCACTCCCAATTTCTGTTAACACCCCCTGTGAAAACCCTTCCAACCCCTACACCACTCCCCATTTCCGTTAACACCCCCTGTAAAAACCCTTCCAACCCCCACACCACTCCCCATTTCCGTTAACACCCCCTGTGAAAACCCTTCCAACCCCTACACCACTCCCCATTTCTGTTAACACCCTCTGTGAAAACCCTTTCAACCCCTACACCACTCCCCATTTCTGTTAACACCCTCTGTGAAAACCCTTCCAACCCCTACACCACTCCCCATTTCTGTTAACACCCTCTGTGAAAATCCTTCCAACCCCTACACCACTCCCCATTTCTGTTAATACCCCCTGTGAAAACCCTTCCATCCCTCACACCACTCCCGATTTCTGTTAACACCCCCTGTGAAAACCCTTCCAACCCCTACACCACTCCCCATTTCTGTTAACACCGTCTGTGAAAACCCTTCCAACCCCTACACCACTCACCATTTCTGTTAACACCCCCTGTGAAAACCCTTCCAACCCCTACACCACACCCCATTTCTGTTAACACCCCCTGTGAAAACCCTTCCAAACCCTACACCACTCCCCATTTCCGTTAACACCTCCTGTAAAAACCCTTCCAACCCCCACACCACTCCCCATTTCCGTTAACACCCCCTGTGAAAACCCTTCCAACCCCTACTCCACTCCCCATTTCTGTTAACACCCCCTGTGAAAACCCTTCCAACCCCTACACCACTCCCCATTTCTGTTAACACCGTCTGTGAAAACCCTTCCAACCCCTACACCACTCCCCATTTCTGTTAACAACGTCTGTGAAAACCCTTCCAACCCCTACACCACTCACCATTTCTGTTAACACCCCCTGTGAAAACCCTTCCAACCCCTACACCACTCCCCATTTCTGTTAATCCCCCCTGTGAAAACCCTTCCAACCCTCACACCACTCCCGATTTCTGTTAACTCCCCCTGTGAAAACCCTCCCAACCCCTTCACCACTCCCCATTTCTGTTAACACCCCCTGTGAAAACCCTTCCAACCCCTACACCACTCCCCATTTCTGTTAACACCGCCTGTGAAAACCCTTCCAACCCCTACACCACTCCCCATTTCTGTTAATACCCTCTGTGAAAACCCTTCCAACTCCTACACCACTCCCCTTTTCTGTTAACACCCTCTGTGAAAACCCTTCCAACCCCTACACCACTCCCCATTTCTGTTAACACCCTCTGTGAAAAGCCTTCCAACCCCTACACCACTCCCCATTTCTGTTAACACCCCCTGTGAAAATATTTCCAACCCCTACACCACTCACCATTTCTGTTAACACCCCCTGTGAAAACCCTTCCAACCCCTACACCACTCCCCATTTCTGTTAACACCCCATGTGAAAGCCGTTCCAACCCCTACACCACTCCCCATTTCTGTTAACACCCCCTGTGAAAACCCTTACAACCCCTACACCACTCCCCATTTCCGTTAACACCCCCTGTGAAAACCCTTCCAACCCCTACACCACTCCCCATTTCTGTTAACACCCCCTGTGAAAACCCTTCCAACCCCTACACCACTCCCCATTTCTGTTAACACCCCCTGTGAAAACCCTTCCAACCCCTACACCACTCCCCATTTCCGTTAACACCCCCTGTAAAAACCCTTCCAACCCCCACACCACTCCCCATTTCCGTTAACACCCCCTGTTTAAACCCTTCCAACCTCTACACCACTCCCCATTTCTGTTAACACCCTCTGTGAAAATCCTTCCAACCCCTACACCACTCCCCATTTCTGTTAACACCCTATGTGAAAAACCCTTCCAACCCTCAAACCACTCCCCATTTCAGTTAACACCCTCTTTGAAAACCCTTCGAACCCCTACACCACTCACCATTTCTGTTAACACCCCCTGTGAAAACCCTTCCAACCCCTACACAACTCCCCATTTCTGTTAACACCGTCTGTGAAAACCCTTCCAACCCCTACACCACTCTCCATTTCTGTTAACACCGTCTGTGAAAACACTTCCAACCCCTACACCACTCCCCATTTCTGTTAACACCCCCTGTGAAAACCCTTCCAACCGCTACACCACTCCCCATTTCTGTTAACACCGCCTGTGAAAACCCTTCCAAACCCTACACCACTCCCCATTTCTGTTAATACCCTCTGTGAAAACCCTTCAAACTCCTACATCACTCCCCATTTCTGTTAACACCCTCTGTGAAAACTCTTCCAACCCCTACACCACTACCCATTTCTGTTAACACCCCCTGTGAAAGCATTTCCAACCCCTACACCACTCACCATTTCTGTTAACACCCCCTGTGAAAACCCTTCCAACCCCTACACCACTCCCCATTTCTGTTAACACCCCCTGTGAAAACCCTTCCAACCCCTACACCACTCCCCATTTCTGTTAACACCCCCTGTGAAAACCCTTCCAAACCCTACACCACTCCCCATTTCCGTTAACACCTCCTGTAAAATCCCTTCCAACCCCCACACCACTCCCCATTTCCGTTAACACCCCCTGTGAAAACCCTTCCAACCCCTACACCACTCCCCATTTCTGTTAACACCCTCTGTGAAAACCCTTCCAACCCCTACACCACTCCCCATTTCTGTTAATACCCTCTTTGAAAACCCTTCCAACCCCTACACCACTCAACATTTCTGTTAACACCCTCTGTGAAAACCCTTCCAACTCCTACACCACTCCCCATTTCTGTTAATACCCCCTGTGAAAACCCTTCCAACCCTCACACCACTCCCGATTTCTGTTAACACCCCCTGTGAAAACCCTTCCAACCCCTACACCACTCCCCATTTCTGTTAACACCGTCTGTGAAAACCCTTCCAACCCCTACACCACTCACCATTTCTGTTAACACCCCCTGTGAAAACCCTTCCAACCCCTAAACCACTCCCCATTTCTGTTAACACCCCCTGTGAAAACCCTTCCAAACCCTACACCACTCCCCATTTCCGTTAACACCTCCTGTAAAAACCCTTCCAACCCCCACACCACTCCCCATTTCCGTTAACACCCCCTGTGAAAACCCTTCCAACCCCTACTCCACTCCCCATTTCTGTTAACACCCCCTGTGAAAACCCTTCCAACCCCTACACCACTCCCCATTTCTGTTAACACCGTCTGTGAAAACCCTTCCAACCCCTACACCTCTCCCCATTTCTGTTAACAACGTCTGTGAAAACCCTTCCAACCCCTACACCACTCACCATTTCTGTTAAAACCCCCTGTGAAAACTCTTCCAACCCCTACACCACTCCCCATTTCTGTTAATACCCCCTGTGAAAACCCATCCAACCCTCATACCACTCCCGATTTCTGTTAACTCCCCCTGTGAAAACCCTCCCAACCCCTTCACCACTCCCCATTTCTGTTAACACCCCCTGTGAAAACCCTTCCAACCCCTACACCACTCCCCATTTCTGTTAATACCCTCTGTGAAAACCCTTCCAACTCCTACACCACTCCCCTTTTCTGTTAACACCCTCTGTGAAAACCCTTCCAACCCCTACACCACTCCCCATTTCTGTTAACACCCTCTGTGAAAACCCTTCCAACCCCTACACCACTCCCCATTTCTGTTAACACCCCCTGTGAAAATATTTCCAACCCCTACACCACTCACCATTTCTGTTAACACCCCCTGTGAAAACCCTTCCAACCCCTACACCACTCCCCATTTCTGTTAACACCCCATGTGAAAACCCTTCCAACCCCTACACCACTCCCCATTTCTGTTAACACCCCCTGTGAAAACCCTTACAACCCCTACACCACTCCCCATTTCCGTTAACACCCCCTGTGAAAACCCTTCCAACCCCTACACCACTCCCAATTTCTGTTAACACCCCCTGTGAAAACCCTTCCAAACCCTACACCACTCCCCATTTCCGTTAACACCCCCTGTAAAAACCCTTCCAACCCCCACACCACTCCCCATTTCCGTTAACACCCCCTGTGAAAACCCTTCCAACCCCTACACCACTCCCCATTTTTGTTAACACCCTCTGTGAAAATCCTTCCAACCCCTACACCACTCCCCATTTCTGTTAACACCCTATGTGAAAAACCCTTCCAACCCTCAAACCACTCCCCATTTCAGTTAACACCCTCTTTGAAAACCCTTCCAACCCCTACACCTCTCACCATTTCTGTTAACACCCTCTGTGAAAACCCTTTCAACCCCTACACCACTCCCCATTTCTGTTAACACCCTCTGTGAAAACCCTTCCAACCCCTACACCACTCCCCATTTCTGTTAACACCCTCTGTGAAAATCCTTCCAACCCCTACACCACTCCCCATTTCTGTTAATACCCCCTGTGAAAACCCTTCCATCCCTCACACCACTCCCGATTTCTGTTAACACCCCCTGTGAAAACCCTTCCAACCCCTACACCACTCCCCATTTCTGTTAACACCGTCTGTGAAAACCCTTCCAACCCCTACACCACTCACCATTTCTGTTAACACCCCCTGTGAAAACCCTTCCAACCCCTACACCACTCCCCATTTCTGTTAACACCCCCTGTGAAAACCCTTCCAAACCCTACACCACTCCCCATTTCCGTTAACACCTCCTGTAAAAACCCTTCCAACCCCCACACCACTCCCCATTTCCGTTAACACCCCCTGTGAAAACCCTTCCAACCCCTACTCCACTCCCCATTTCTGTTAACACCCCCTGAAAACCCTTCCAACCCCTACACCACTCCCCATTTCTGTTAACACCGTCTGTGAAAACCCTTCCAACCCCTACACCACTCCCCATTTCTGTTAACAACGTCTGTGAAAACCCTTCCAACCCCTACACCACTCACCATTTCTGTTAACACCCCCTGTGAAAACCCTTCCAACCCCTACACCACTCCCCATTTCTGTTAATCCCCCCTGTGAAAACCCTTCCAACCCTCACACCACTCCCGATTTCTGTTAACTCCCCCTGTGAAAACCCTCCCAACCCCTTCACCACTCCCCATTTCTGTTAACACCCCCTGTGAAAACCCTTCCAACCCCTACACCACTCCCCATTTCTGTTAACACCGCCTGTGAAAACCCTTCCAACCCCTACACCACTCCCCATTTCTGTTAATACCCTCTGTGAAAACCCTTCCAACTCCTACACCACTCCCCTTTTCTGTTAACACCCTCTGTGAAAACCCTTCCAACCCCTACACCACTCCCCATTTCTGTTAACACCCTCTGTGAAAAGCCTTCCAACCCCTACACCACTCCCCATTTCTGTTAACACCCCCTGTGAAAATATTTCCAACCCCTACACCACTCACCATTTCTGTTAACACCCCCTGTGAAAACCCTTCCAACCCCTACACCACTCCCCATTTCTGTTAACACCCCATGTGAAAGCCGTTCCAACCCCTACACCACTCCCCATTTCTGTTAACACCCCCTGTGAAAACCCTTACAACCCCTACACCACTCCCCATTTCCGTTAACACCCCCTGTGAAAACCCTTCCAACCCCTACACCACTCCCCATTTCTGTTAACACCCCCTGTGAAAACCCTTCCAACCCCTACACCACTCCCCATTTCTGTTAACACCCCCTGTGAAAACCCTTCCAACCCCTACACCACTCCCCATTTCCGTTAACACCCCCTGTAAAAACCCTTCCAACCCCCACACCACTCCCCATTTCCGTTAACACCCCCTGTTTAAACCCTTCCAACCTCTACACCACTCCCCATTTCTGTTAACACCCTCTGTGAAAATCCTTCCAACCCCTACACCACTCCCCATTTCTGTTAACACCCTATGTGAAAAACCCTTCCAACCCTCAAACCACTCCCCATTTCAGTTAACACCCTCTTTGAAAACCCTTCCAACCCCTACACCTCTCACCATTTCTGTTAACACCCTCTGTGAAAACCCTTTCAACCCCTACACCACTCCCCATTTCTGTTAACACCCTCTGTGAAAACCCTTCCAACCCCTACACCACTCCCCATTTCTGTTAACACCCTCTGTGAAAATCCTTCCAACCCCTACACCACTCACCATTTCTGTTAACACCCCCTGTGAAAACACTTCCAACCCCTACTCCACTCCCCATTTCTGTTAACACCCCCAGTGAAAACCCTTCCAACCCCTACACCACTCCCCATTACTGTTAACACCGTCTGTGAAAACCCTTCCAACCCCTACACCACTCCCCATTTCTGTTAACACCGTCTGTGAAAACCCTTCCAACCCCTACACCACTCCTCATTTCTGTTAACAACGTCTGTGAAAACCATACCAACCCCTACACCACTCACCATTTCTGTTAACACCCCCTGTGAAAACCCTTCCAACCCGTACACCACTCCCCATTTCTGTTAATACCCCCTGTGAAAACCCTTCCAACCCTCACACCACTCCCCATTTCTGTTAACACCCTCTGTGAAAATCCTTCCAACCCATACACCACTCACCTTTTCTGTTAACACCCCCTGTGAAAACCCTTCCAACCCCTACACCACTCCCCATTTCTGTTAACACCCATTGTGAAAACCCTTCCAACCCCTACACCACTCCCCATTTCCGTTAACACCCCCTGTAAAAACCCTTCCAACCCCCACACCACGCCCCTTTTCCGTTAACACCCCCTGTGAAAACCCTTCCAACCCCTACACCACTCCCCATTTCTGTTAACACCCTCTGTGAAAACCCTTCCAACCCCTACACCACTCCCCATTTCTGTTAACACCCTCTGTGAAAAACCCTTCCAACCCTCAAACCACTCCCCATTTCAGTTATCACTTTCTTTGAAAACCCTTCGAACCCCTACACCACTCACCATTTCTGTTAACACCCCCTGTGAAAACCCTTCCAAACCCTACACCACTCCCCATTTCTGTTAACACCGTCTGTGAAAACCCTTCCAACCCCTACACAACTCCCCATTTCTGTTAACACCGTCTGTGAAAACCCTTCCAACCCCTACACCACTCTCCATTTCTGTTAACACCGTCTGTGAAAACACTTCCAACCCCTACACCACTCCCCATTTCTGTTAACACCCCCTGTGAAAACCCTTCCAACCGCTACACCACTCCCCATTTCTGTTAACACCGCCTGTGAAAACCCTTCCAAACCCTACACCACTCCCCATTTCTGTTAATACCCTCTGTGAAAACCCTTCAAACTCCTACATCACTCCCCATTTCTGTTAACACCCTCTGTGAAAACTCTTCCAACCCCTACACCACTACCCATTTCTGTTAACACCCCCTGTGAAAGCATTTCCAACCCCTACACCACTCACCATTTCTGTTAACACCCCCTGTGAAAACCCTTCCAACCCCTACACCACTCCCCATTTCTGTTAACACCCCCTGTGAAAACCCTTCCAACCCCTACACCACTCCCCATTTCTGTTAACACCGCCTGTAAAAACCCTTCCAACCCCCACACCACTCCCCATTTCCGTTAACACCCCCTGTGAAAACCCTTCCAACCCCTACTCCACTCCCCATTTCTGTTAACACCCCCTGTGAAAACCCTTCCAACCCCTACACCACTCCCCATTTCTGTTAACACCGTCTGTGAAAACCCTTCCAACCCCTACACCACTCCCCATTTCTGTTAACAACGTCTGTGAAAACCCTTCCAACCCCTACACCACTCACCATTTCTGTTAAAACCCCCTGTGAAAACTCTTCCAACCCCTACACCACTCCCCATTTCTGTTAATACCCCCTGTGAAAACCCTTCCAACCCTCATACCACTCCCGATTTCTGTTAACTCCCCCTGTGAAAACCCTCCCAACCCCTTCACCACTCCCCATTTCTGTTAACACCCCCTGTGAAAACCCTTCCAACCCCTACACCACTCCCCATTTCTGTTAATACCCTCTGTGAAAACCCTTCCAACTCCTACACCACTCCCCTTTTCTGTTAACACCCTCTGTGAAAACCCTTCCAACCCCTACACCACTCCCCATTTCTGTTAACACCCTCTGTGAAAACCCTTCCAACCCCTACACCACTCCCCATTTCTGTTAACACCCCCTGTGAAAATATTTCCAACCCCTACACCACTCACCATTTCTGTTAACACCCCCTGTGAAAACCCTTCCAACCCCTACACCACTCCCCATTTCTGTTAACACCCCATGTGAAAACCCTTCCAACCCCTACACCACTCCCCATTTCTGTTAACACCCCCTGTGAAAACCCTTACAACCCCTACACCACTCCCCATTTCCGTTAACACCCCCTGTGAAAACCCTTCCAACCCCTACACCACTCCCAATTTCTGTTAACACCCCCTGTGAAAACCCTTCCAACCCCTACACCACTCCCCATTTCCGTTAACACCCCCTGTAAAAACCCTTCCAACCCCCACACCACTCCCCATTTCCGTTAACACCCCCTGTGAAAACCCTTCCAACCCCTACACCACTCCCCATTTTTGTTAACACCCTCTGTGAAAATCCTTCCAACCCCTACACCACTCCCCATTTCTGTTAACACCCTATGTGAAAAACCCTTCCAACCCTCAAACCACTCCCCATTTCAGTTAACACCCTCTTTGAAAACCCTTCCAACCCCTACACCTCTCACCATTTCTGTTAACACCCTCTGTGAAAACCCTTTCAACCCCTACACCACTCCCCATTTCTGTTAACACCCTCTGTGAAAACCCTTCCAACCCCTACACCACTCCCCATTTCTGTTAACACCCCCTGTAAAAACCCTTCCAACCCCCACACCACGCCCCTTTTCCGTTAACACCCCCTGTGAAAACCCTTCCAACCCCTACACCACTCACCATTTCTGTTAACACCCCCTGTGAAAACCCTTCCAAACCCTACACCACTCCCCATTTCTGTTAACACCGTCTGTGAAAACCCTTCCAACCCCTACACAACTCCCCATTTCTGTTAACACCGTCTGTGAAAACCCTTCCAACCCCTACACCACTCTCCATTTCTGTTAACACCGTCTGTGAAAACACTTCCAACCCCTACACCACTCCCCATTTCTGTTAACACCCCCTGTGAAAACCCTTCCAACCGCTACACCACTCCCCATTTCTGTTAACACCGCCTGTGAAAACCCTTCCAAACCCTACACCACTCCCCATTTCTGTTAATACCCTCTGTGAAAACCCTTCAAACTCCTACATCACTCCCCATTTCTGTTAACACCCTCTGTGAAAACTCTTCCAACCCCTACACCACTACCCATTTCTGTTAACACCCCCTGTGAAAGCATTTCCAACCCCTACACCACTCACCATTTCTGTTAACACCCCCTGTGAAAACCCTTCCAACCCCTACACCACTCCCCATTTCTGTTAACACCCCCTGTGAAAACCCTTCCAACCCCTACACCACTCCCCATTTCTGTTAACACCGCCTGTAAAAACCCTTCCAACCCCCACACCACTCCCCATTTCCGTTAACACCCCCTGTGAAACCCTTCCAACCCCTACTCCACTCCCCATTTCTGTTAACACCCCCTGTGAAAACCCTTCCAACCCCTACACCACTCCCCATTTCTGTTAACACCGTCTGTGAAAACCCTTCCAACCCCTACACCACTCCCCATTTCTGTTAACAACGTCTGTGAAAACCCTTCCAACCCCTACACCACTCACCATTTCTGTTAAAACCCCCTGTGAAAACTCTTCCAACCCCTACACCACTCCCCATTTCTGTTAATACCCCCTGTGAAAACCCTTCCAACCCTCATACCACTCCCGATTTCTGTTAACTCCCCCTGTGAAAACCCTCCCAACCCCTTCACCACTCCCCATTTCTGTTAACACCCCCTGTGAAAACCCTTCCAACCCCTACACCACTCCCCATTTCTGTTAATACCCTCTGTGAAAACCCTTCCAACTCCTACACCACTCCCCTTTTCTGTTAACACCCTCTGTGAAAACCCTTCCAACCCCTACACCACTCCCCATTTCTGTTAACACCCTCTGTGAAAACCCTTCCAACCCCTACACCACTCCCCATTTCTGTTAACACCCCCTGTGAAAATATTTCCAACCCCTACACCACTCACCATTTCTGTTAACACCCCCTGTGAAAACCCTTCCAACCCCTACACCACTCCCCATTTCTGTTAACACCCCATGTGAAAACCCTTCCAACCCCTACACCACTCCCCATTTCTGTTAACACCCCCTGTGAAAACCCTTACAACCCCTACACCACTCCCCATTTCCGTTAACACCCCCTGTGAAAACCCTTCCAACCCCTACACCACTCCCAATTTCTGTTAACACCCCCTGTGAAAACCCTTCCAACCCCTACACCACTCCCCATTTCCGTTAACACCCCCTGTAAAAACCCTTCCAACCCCCACACCACTCCCCATTTCCGTTAACACCCCCTGTGAAAACCCTTCCAACCCCTACACCACTCCCCATTTTTGTTAACACCCTCTGTGAAAATCCTTCCAACCCCTACACCACTCCCCATTTCTGTTAACACCCTATGTGAAAAACCCTTCCAACCCTCAAACCACTCCCCATTTCAGTTAACACCCTCTTTGAAAACCCTTCCAACCCCTACACCTCTCACCATTTCTGTTAACACCCTCTGTGAAAACCGTTTCAACCCCTACACCACTCCCCATTTCTGTTAACACCCTCTGTGAAAACCCTTCCAACCCCTACACCACTCCCCATTTCTGTTAACACCCTCTGTGAAAATCCTTCCAACCCCTACACCACTCCCCATTTCTGTTAATACCCCCTGTGAAAACCCTTCCATCCCTCACACCACTCCCGATTTCTGTTAACACCCCCTGTGAAAACCCTTCCAACCCCTACACCACTCCCCATTTCTGTTAACACCGTCTGTGAAAACCCTTCCAACCCCTACACCACTCACCATTTCTGTTAACACCCCCTGTGAAAACCCTTCCAACCCCTACACCACTCCCCATTTCTGTTAACACCCCCTGTGAAAACCCTTCCAAACCCTACACCACTCCCCATTTCCGTTAACACCTCCTGTAAAAACCCTTCCAACCCCCACACCACTCCCCATTTCCGTTAACACCCCCTGTGAAAACCCTTCCAACCCCTACTCCACTCCCCATTTCTGTTAACACCCCCTGTGAAAACCCTTCCAACCCCTACACCACTCCCCATTTCTGTTAACACCGTCTGTGAAAACCCTTCCAACCCCTACACCACTCCCCATTTCTGTTAACAACGTCTGTGAAAACCCTTCCAACCCCTACACCACTCACCATTTCTGTTAACACCCCCTGTGAAAACCCTTCCAACCCCTACACCACTCCCCATTTCTGTTAATACCCCCTGTGAAAACCCTTCCAACCCTCACACCACTCCCGATTTCTGTTAACTCCCCCTGTGAAAACCCTCCCAACCCCTTCACCACTCCCCATTTCTGTTAACACCCCCTGTGAAAACCCTTCCAACCCCTACACCACTCCCCATTTCTGTTAACACCGCCTGTGAAAACCCTTCCAACCCCTACACCACTCCCCATTTCTGTTAATACCCTCTGTGAAAACCCTTCCAACTCCTACACCACTCCCCTTTTCTGTTAACACCCTCTGTGAAAACCCTTCCAACCCCTACACCACTCCCCATTTCTGTTAACACCCTCTGTGAAAAGCCTTCCAACCCCTACACCACTCCCCATTTCTGTTAACACCCCCTGTGAAAATATTTCCAACCCCTACACCACTCACCATTTCTGTTAACACCCCCTGTGAAAACCCTTCCAACCCCTACACCACTCACCATTTCTGTTAACACCCCCTGTGAAAACCCTTCCAACCCCTACACCACTCCGCATTTCTGTTAACACCGTCTGTGAAAACCCTTCCAACCCCTACACCACTCACCATTTCTGTTAACACCCCCTGTGAAAACCATTCCAACCCCTACACCACTCCCCATTTCTGTTAATACACCCTGTGAAAACCCTTCCAACACTCACACCACACCTGATTTCTGTTAACTCCCCCTGTGAAAACCCTTCCAACCGCTACACCACTCCCCATTTCTGTTAACACCGTCTGTGAAAACCCTTCCAACCCATACACCACTCCCCATTTCTGTTAACACCGTCTGTGAAAACCCTTCCAACCCCTACACCACTCCCCATTTCTGTTAACACCCCCTGTGAAAACCCTTCCAACCCCTACACCACTCCCCATTTCTGTTAACACCGCCTGTGAAAACCCTTCCAACCCCTACACCACTCCCCATTTCTGTTAATACCCTCTGTGAAAACCCTTCCAACTCCTACACCACTCCCCATTTCTGTTAACACCCTCTGTGAAAACCCTTTCAACCCCTACACCACGCCCCATTTCTGTTAACACCCTCTGTGAAAACCCTTCCAACCCCTACACCACTCCCCATTTCTGCTAACACCCCCTGTGAAAACATTTCCAACCCCTACACCACTCACCATTTCTGTTTACACCCCCTGTGAAAACCCTTACATCCCCTACACCACTCCCCATTTCTGTTAATACCCCCTGTGAAAACCCTTCCAACCCTCACACCACTCCCGATTTCTGTTAACTCCCCCTGTGAAAACCCTTCCAACCCCTACACCACTCCCCATTTCTGTTAACACCGTCTGTGAAAACCCTTCCAACCCCTACACCACTCCCCATTTCTTTTAACACCCCCTGTGAAAACCCTTACAACCCCTACACCACTCCCCATTTCCGTTAACACCCCCTGTGAAAACCCTTCCAACCCCTACACCACTCCCCATTTCTGTTAACACCCTCTGTGAAAATCCTTCCAACCCCTACACCACTCACCATTTCTGTTAACACCCCCTGTGAAAACCCTTCCAACCCCTACACCACTCCCCATTTCTGTTAACACCCACTGTGAAAACCCTTCCAACCCCTACACCACTCCCCATTTCCGTTAACAACCCCTGTAAAAACCCTTCCAACCCCCACACCACTCCCCATTTCCGTTAACACCCCCTGTGAAAACCCTTCCAACCCCTACACCACTCCCCATTTCTGTTAACACCCTCTGTGAAAACCCTTCCAACCCCTACACCACTCCCCATTTCTGTTAATACCCTCTGTGAAAACCCTTCCAACTCCTACATCACTCCCCATTTCTGTTAACACCCTCTGTGAAAACCCTTCCAACCCCTACACCACTCCCCATTTCTGTTAACACCCCCTGTGAAAACATTTCCAACCCCTACACCACTCACCATTTCTGTTAACACCCCCTGTGAAAACCCTTCCAACCCCTACACCACTCCCCATTTCTGTTAACACCCTCTGTGAAAACGCTTCCAAACCCGACACCACTCCCCATTTCTGTTAACACCCCCTGTGAAAACCCTTCCAACCCCTACACCACTCCCCATTTCTGTTAACACCCCCTGTGAAAACCCTTCCAAACCCTACACCACTCCCCATTTCCGTTAACACCTCCTGTAAAAACCCTTCCATCCCCCACACCACTCCCCATTTCCGTTAACACCCCCTGTGAAAACCCTTCCAACCCCTACACCACACCCCATTTCTGTTAACACCCTCTGTGAAAATCCTTCCAACCCCTACACCACTCACCATTTCTGTTAACACCGTCTGTGAAAACACTTCCAACCCCTACTCCACTCCCCATTTCTGTTAACACCCCCTGTGAAAACCCTTCCAACCCCTACACCACTCCCCATTTCTGTTAACACCGTCTGTGAAAACCCTTCCAACCCCTACACCACTCCCCATTTCTGTTAACACCCCCTGTGAAAACCCTTCCAACCCCTACACCACTCCCCATTTCTGTTAACACCGTCTGTGAAAACCCTTCCAACCCCCACACCACTCCCCATTTCTGTTAACACCCCCTGTGAAAACCCTTCCAACCGCTACACCACTCCCCATTTCTGTTAACACCGCCTGTGAAAACCCTTCCAACCCCTACACCACTCCCCATTTCTGTTAATACCCTCTGTGAAAACCCTTCCAACTCCTACATCACTCCCCATTTCTGTTAACACCATCTGTGAAAACCCTTCCAACCCCTACACCACTCCCCATTTCTGTTAACACCCACTGTGAAAACATTTCCAACCCCTACACCACTCACCATTTCTGTTAACACCCCCTGTGAAAACCCTTCCAACCCCTACACCACTCCCAATTTCTGTTAACACCCCCTGTGAAAACCCTTCCAACCCCTACACCACTCCCCATTTCTGTTAACACCCCCTGTGAAAACCCTTCCAAACCCTACACCACTCCCCATTTCCGTTAACACCTCCTGTAAAAACCCTTCCAACCCCAACACCACTCCCCATTTCCGTTAACACCCCCTGTGAAAAACCTTCCAACCCCTACACCACTCCCCATTTCTGTTAACAACGTCTGCGAAAACCCTTCCAACCCCTACACCACTCACCATTTCTGTTAACACCCCCTGTGAAAACCCTTCCAACCCCTACACCACTCCCCATTTCTGTTAACACCGTCTGTGAAAACCCTTCCAACCCCTACACCACTCCCCATTTCTGTTAACACCGTCTGTGAAAAACCTTCCAACCCCTACAACACTCCCCATTTCTGTTAACACCGTCTGTGAAAACACTTCCAACCCCTACACCACTCCCCATTTCTGTTAACACCCTCGGTGAAAACCCTTCCAACCCCTACACCACTCCCCATTTCTGTTAACACCCTCTGTGAAAAACCCTTCCAACCCTCAAACCACTCCCCATTTCAGTTAACACCCTCTTTGAAAACCCTTCCAACCCCTACACCACTCACCATTTCTGTTAACACCCTCTGTGAAAACACTTCCAACCCCTACACCACTCCCCATTTCTGTTAACACCCTCTGTGAAAATCCTTCCAACCCCTACACCACTCACCATTTCTGTTAACACCCCCTGTGAAAACCCTTCCAACCCCTACACCACTCCCCATTTCTGTTAACACCGTCTGTGAAAACCCTTCCAACCCCTACACCACTCCCCATTTCTGTTAACAACGTCTGTGAAAACCCTTCCAACCCCTACACCACTCACCATTTCAGTTAACACCCCCTGTGAAAACCCTTCCAACCCCTACACCACTCACCATTTCTGTTAACACCCTCTGTGAAAACACTTCCAACCCCTACACCACTCCCCATTTCTGTTAACACCCTCTGTGAAAATCCTTCCAACCCCTACACCACTCCCCATTTCTGTTAACACCCCCAGTGAAAACCCTTCCAACCCCTACACCACTCCCCATTTCTGTTAACACCGTCTGTGAAAACCCTTCCAACCCCTACACCACTCCCCATTTCTGTTAACAACGTCTGTGAAAACCCTTCCAACCCCTACACCACTCACCATTTCAGTTAACACCCCCTGTGAAAACCCTTCCAACCCCTACACCACTCCCCATTTCTGTTAATACCCCCTGTGAAAACCCTTCCAACCCTCACACCACTCCCCATTTCTGTTAACACCCTCTGTGAAAATCCTTCCAACCCCTACACCACTCACCATTTCTGTTAACACCCTCTTTGAAAACCCTTCCAACCCCTACACCTCTCACCATTTCTGTTAACACCCTCTGTGAAAACCGTTTCAACCCCTACACCACTCCCCATTTCTGTTAACACCCTCTGTGAAAACCCTTCCAACCCCTACACCACTCCCCATTTCTGTTAACACCCTCTGTGAAAATCCTTCCAACCCCTACACCACTCCCCATTTCTGTTAATACCCCCTGTGAAAACCCTTCCATCCCTCACACCACTCCCGATTTCTGTTAACACCCCCTGTGAAAACCCTTCCAACCCCTACACCACTCCCCATTTCTGTTAACACCGTCTGTGAAAACCCTTCCAACCCCTACACCACTCACCATTTCTGTTAACACCCCCTGTGAAAACCCTTCCAACCCCTACACCACTCCCCATTTCTGTTAACACCCCCTGTGAAAACCCTTCCAAACCCTACACCACTCCCCATTTCCGTTAACACCTCCTGTAAAAACCCTTCCAACCCCCACACCACTCCCCATTTCCGTTAACACCCCCTGTGAAAACCCTTCCAACCCCTACTCCACTCCCCATTTCTGTTAACACCCCCTGTGAAAACCCTTCCAACCCCTACACCACTCCCCATTTCTGTTAACACCGTCTGTGAAAACCCTTCCAACCCCTACACCACTCCCCATTTCTGTTAACAACGTCTGTGAAAACCCTTCCAACCCCTACACCACTCACCATTTCTGTTAACACCCCCTGTGAAAACCCTTCCAACCCCTACACCACTCCCCATTTCTGTTAATACCCCCTGTGAAAACCCTTCCAACCCTCACACCACTCCCGATTTCTGTTAACTCCCCCTGTGAAAACCCTCCCAACCCCTTCACCACTCCCCATTTCTGTTAACACCCCCTGTGAAAACCCTTCCAACCCCTACACCACTCCCCATTTCTGTTAACACCGCCTGTGAAAACCCTTCCAACCCCTACACCACTCCCCATTTCTGTTAATACCCTCTGTGAAAACCCTTCCAACTCCTACACCACTCCCCTTTTCTGTTAACACCCTCTGTGAAAACCCTTCCAACCCCTACACCACTCCCCATTTCTGTTAACACCCTCTGTGAAAAGCCTTCCAACCCCTACACCACTCCCCATTTCTGTTAACACCCCCTGTGAAAATATTTCCAACCCCTACACCACTCACCATTTCTGTTAACACCCCCTGTGAAAACCCTTCCAACCCCTACACCACTCACCATTTCTGTTAACACCCCCTGTGAAAACCCTTCCAACCCCTACACCACTCCGCATTTCTGTTAACACCGTCTGTGAAAACCCTTCCAACCCCTACACCACTCACCATTTCTGTTAACACCCCCTGTGAAAACCATTCCAACCCCTACACCACTCCCCATTTCTGTTAATACACCCTGTGAAAACCCTTCCAACACTCACACCACACCTGATTTCTGTTAACTCCCCCTGTGAAAACCCTTCCAACCGCTACACCACTCCCCATTTCTGTTAACACCGTCTGTGAAAACCCTTCCAACCCATACACCACTCCCCATTTCTGTTAACACCGTCTGTGAAAACCCTTCCAACCCCTACACCACTCCCCATTTCTGTTAACACCCCCTGTGAAAACCCTTCCAACCCCTACACCACTCCCCATTTCTGTTAACACCGTCTGTGAAAAACCTTCCAACCCCTACAACACTCCCCATTTCTGTTAACACCGTCTGTGAAAACACTTCCAACCCCTACACCACTCCCCATTTCTGTTAACACCCTCGGTGAAAACCCTTCCAACCCCTACACCACTCCCCATTTCTGTTAACACCCTCTGTGAAAAACCCTTCCAACCCTCAAACCACTCCCCATTTCAGTTAACACCCTCTTTGAAAACCCTTCCAACCCCTACACCACTCACCATTTCTGTTAACACCCTCTGTGAAAACACTTCCAACCCCTACACCACTCCCCATTTCTGTTAACACCCTCTGTGAAAATCCTTCCAACCCCTACACCACTCACCATTTCTGTTAACACCCCCTGTGAAAACCCTTCCAACCCCTACACCACTCCCCATTTCTGTTAACACCGTCTGTGAAAACCCTTCCAACCCCTACACCACTCCCCATTTCTGTTAACAACGTCTGTGAAAACCCTTCCAACCCCTACACCACTCACCATTTCAGTTAACACCCCCTGTGAAAACCCTTCCAACCCCTACACCACTCACCATTTCTGTTAACACCCTCTGTGAAAACACTTCCAACCCCTACACCACTCCCCATTTCTGTTAACACCCTCTGTGAAAATCCTTCCAACCCCTACACCACTCCCCATTTCTGTTAACACCCCCAGTGAAAACCCTTCCAACCCCTACACCACTCCCCATTTCTGTTAACACCGTCTGTGAAAACCCTTCCAACCCCTACACCACTCCCCATTTCTGTTAACAACGTCTGTGAAAACCCTTCCAACCCCTACACCACTCACCATTTCAGTTAACACCCCCTGTGAAAACCCTTCCAACCCCTACACCACTCCCCATTTCTGTTAATACCCCCTGTGAAAACCCTTCCAACCCTCACACCACTCCCCATTTCTGTTAACACCCTCTGTGAAAATCCTTCCAACCCCTACACCACTCACCATTTCTGTTAACACCCTCTTTGAAAACCCTTCCAACCCCTACACCTCTCACCATTTCTGTTAACACCCTCTGTGAAAACCGTTTCAACCCCTACACCACTCCCCATTTCTGTTAACACCCTCTGTGAAAACCCTTCCAACCCCTACACCACTCCCCATTTCTGTTAACACCCTCTGTGAAAATCCTTCCAACCCCTACACCACTCACCATTTCTGTTAACACCCCCTGTGAAAACCCTTCCAACCCCTACACCACTCCCCATTTCTGTTAACACCGTCTGTGAAAACCCTTCCAACCCCTACACCACTCCCCATTTCTGTTAACAACGTCTGTGAAAACCCTTCCAACCCCTACACCACTCACCATTTCAGTTAACACCCCCTGTGAAAACCCTTCCAACCCCTACACCACTCACCATTTCTGTTAACACCCTCTGTGAAAACACTTCCAACCCCTACACCACTCCCCATTTCTGTTAACACCCTCTGTGAAAATCCTTCCAACCCCTACACCACTCCCCATTTCTGTTAACACCCCCAGTGAAAACCCTTCCAACCCCTACACCACTCCCCATTTCTGTTAACACCGTCTGTGAAAACCCTTCCAACCCCTACACCACTCCCCATTTCTGTTAACAACGTCTGTGAAAACCCTTCCAACCCCTACACCACTCACCATTTCAGTTAACACCCCCTGTGAAAACCCTTCCAACCCCTACACCACTCCCCATTTCTGTTAATACCCCCTGTGAAAACCCTTCCAACCCTCACACCACTCCCCATTTCTGTTAACACCCTCTGTGAAAATCCTTCCAACCCCTACACCACTCACCATTTCTGTTAACACCCTCTTTGAAAACCCTTCCAACCCCTACACCTCTCACCATTTCTGTTAACACCCTCTGTGAAAACCGTTTCAACCCCTACACCACTCCCCATTTCTGTTAACACCCTCTGTGAAAACCCTTCCAACCCCTACACCACTCCCCATTTCTGTTAACACCCTCTGTGAAAATCCTTCCAACCCCTACACCACTCCCCATTTCTGTTAATACCCCCTGTGAAAACCCTTCCATCCCTCACACCACTCCCGATTTCTGTTAACACCCCCTGTGAAAACCCTTCCAACCCCTACACCACTCCCCATTTCTGTTAACACCGTCTGTGAAAACCCTTCCAACCCCTACACCACTCACCATTTCTGTTAACACCCCCTGTGAAAACCCTTCCAACCCCTACACCACTCCCCATTTCTGTTAACACCCCCTGTGAAAACCCTTCCAAACCCTACACCACTCCCCATTTCCGTTAACACCTCCTGTAAAAACCCTTCCAACCCCCACACCACTCCCCATTTCCGTTAACACCCCCTGTGAAAACCCTTCCAACCCCTACTCCACTCCCCATTTCTGTTAACACCCCCTGTGAAAACCCTTCCAACCCCTACACCACTCCCCATTTCTGTTAACACCGTCTGTGAAAACCCTTCCAACCCCTACACCACTCCCCATTTCTGTTAACAACGTCTGTGAAAACCCTTCCAACCCCTACACCACTCACCATTTCTGTTAACACCCCCTGTGAAAACCCTTCCAACCCCTACACCACTCCCCATTTCTGTTAATACCCCCTGTGAAAACCCTTCCAACCCTCACACCACTCCCGATTTCTGTTAACTCCCCCTGTGAAAACCCTCCCAACCCCTTCACCACTCCCCATTTCTGTTAACACCCCCTGTGAAAACCCTTCCAACCCCTACACCACTCCCCATTTCTGTTAACACCGCCTGTGAAAACCCTTCCAACCCCTACACCACTCCCCATTTCTGTTAATACCCTCTGTGAAAACCCTTCCAACTCCTACACCACTCCCCTTTTCTGTTAACACCCTCTGTGAAAACCCTTCCAACCCCTACACCACTCCCCATTTCTGTTAACACCCTCTGTGAAAAGCCTTCCAACCCCTACACCACTCCCCATTTCTGTTAACACCCCCTGTGAAAATATTTCCAACCCCTACACCACTCACCATTTCTGTTAACACCCCCTGTGAAAACCCTTCCAACCCCTACACCACTCACCATTTCTGTTAACACCCCCTGTGAAAACCCTTCCAACCCCTACACCACTCCGCATTTCTGTTAACACCGTCTGTGAAAACCCTTCCAACCCCTACACCACTCACCATTTCTGTTAACACCCCCTGTGAAAACCATTCCAACCCCTACACCACTCCCCATTTCTGTTAATACACCCTGTGAAAACCCTTCCAACACTCACACCACACCTGATTTCTGTTAACTCCCCCTGTGAAAACCCTTCCAACCGCTACACCACTCCCCATTTCTGTTAACACCGTCTGTGAAAACCCTTCCAACCCATACACCACTCCCCATTTCTGTTAACACCGTCTGTGAAAACCCTTCCAACCCCTACACCACTCCCCATTTCTGTTAACACCCCCTGTGAAAACCCTTCCAACCCCTACACCACTCCCCATTTCTGTTAACACCGTCTGTGAAAAACCTTCCAACCCCTACAACACTCCCCATTTCTGTTAACACCGTCTGTGAAAACACTTCCAACCCCTACACCACTCCCCATTTCTGTTAACACCCTCGGTGAAAACCCTTCCAACCCCTACACCACTCCCCATTTCTGTTAACACCCTCTGTGAAAAACCCTTCCAACCCTCAAACCACTCCCCATTTCAGTTAACACCCTCTTTGAAAACCCTTCCAACCCCTACACCACTCACCATTTCTGTTAACACCCTCTGTGAAAACACTTCCAACCCCTACACCACTCCCCATTTCTGTTAACACCCTCTGTGAAAATCCTTCCAACCCCTACACCACTCACCATTTCTGTTAACACCCCCTGTGAAAACCCTTCCAACCCCTACACCACTCCCCATTTCTGTTAACACCGTCTGTGAAAACCCTTCCAACCCCTACACCACTCCCCATTTCTGTTAACAACGTCTGTGAAAACCCTTCCAACCCCTACACCACTCACCATTTCAGTTAACACCCCCTGTGAAAACCCTTCCAACCCCTACACCACTCACCATTTCTGTTAACACCCTCTGTGAAAACACTTCCAACCCCTACACCACTCCCCATTTCTGTTAACACCCTCTGTGAAAATCCTTCCAACCCCTACACCACTCCCCATTTCTGTTAACACCCCCAGTGAAAACCCTTCCAACCCCTACACCACTCCCCATTTCTGTTAACACCGTCTGTGAAAACCCTTCCAACCCCTACACCACTCCCCATTTCTGTTAACAACGTCTGTGAAAACCCTTCCAACCCCTACACCACTCACCATTTCAGTTAACACCCCCTGTGAAAACCCTTCCAACCCCTACACCACTCCCCATTTCTGTTAATACCCCCTGTGAAAACCCTTCCAACCCTCACACCACTCCCCATTTCTGTTAACACCCTCTGTGAAAATCCTTCCAACCCCTACACCACTCACCATTTCTGTTAACACCCTCTTTGAAAACCCTTCCAACCCCTACACCTCTCACCATTTCTGTTAACACCCTCTGTGAAAACCGTTTCAACCCCTACACCACTCCCCATTTCTGTTAACACCCTCTGTGAAAACCCTTCCAACCCCTACACCACTCCCCATTTCTGTTAACACCCTCTGTGAAAATCCTTCCAACCCCTACACCACTCCCCATTTCTGTTAATACCCCCTGTGAAAACCCTTCCATCCCTCACACCACTCCCGATTTCTGTTAACACCCCCTGTGAAAACCCTTCCAACCCCTACACCACTCCCCATTTCTGTTAACACCGTCTGTGAAAACCCTTCCAACCCCTACACCACTCACCATTTCTGTTAACACCCCCTGTGAAAACCCTTCCAACCCCTACACCACTCCCCATTTCTGTTAACACCCCCTGTGAAAACCCTTCCAAACCCTACACCACTCCCCATTTCCGTTAACACCTCCTGTAAAAACCCTTCCAACCCCCACACCACTCCCCATTTCCGTTAACACCCCCTGTGAAAACCCTTCCAACCCCTACTCCACTCCCCATTTCTGTTAACACCCCCTGTGAAAACCCTTCCAACCCCTACACCACTCCCCATTTCTGTTAACACCGTCTGTGAAAACCCTTCCAACCCCTACACCACTCCCCATTTCTGTTAACAACGTCTGTGAAAACCCTTCCAACCCCTACACCACTCACCATTTCTGTTAACACCCCCTGTGAAAACCCATCCAACCCCTACACCACTCCCCATTTCTGTTAATACCCCCTGTGAAAACCCTTCCAACCCTCACACCACTCCCGATTTCTGTTAACTCCCCCTGTGAAAACCCTCCCAACCCCTTCACCACTCCCCATTTCTGTTAACACCCCCTGTGAAAACCCTTCCAACCCCTACACCACTCCCCATTTCTGTTAACACCGCCTGTGAAAACCCTTCCAACCCCTACACCACTCCCCATTTCTGTTAATACCCTCTGTGAAAACCCTTCCAACTCCTACACCACTCCCCTTTTCTGTTAACACCCTCTGTGAAAACCCTTCCAACCCCTACACCACTCCCCATTTCTGTTAACACCCTCTGTGAAAAGCCTTCCAACCCCTACACCACTCCCCATTTCTGTTAACACCCCCTGTGAAAATATTTCCAACCCCTACACCACTCACCATTTCTGTTAACACCCCCTGTGAAAACCCTTCCAACCCCTACACCACTCACCATTTCTGTTAACACCCCCTGTGAAAACCCTTCCAACCCCTACACCACTCCGCATTTCTGTTAACACCGTCTGTGAAAACCCTTCCAACCCCTACACCACTCACCATTTCTGTTAACACCCCCTGTGAAAACCATTCCAACCCCTACACCACTCCCCATTTCTGTTAATACACCCTGTGAAAACCCTTCCAACACTCACACCACACCTGATTTCTGTTAACTCCCCCTGTGAAAACCCTTCCAACCGCTACACCACTCCCCATTTCTGTTAACACCGTCTGTGAAAACCCTTCCAACCCATACACCACTCCCCATTTCTGTTAACACCGTCTGTGAAAACCCTTCCAACCCCTACACCACTCCCCATTTCTGTTAACACCCCCTGTGAAAACCCTTCCAACCCCTACACCACTCCCCATTTCTGTTAACACCGCCTGTGAAAACCCTTCCAACCCCTACACCACTCCCCATTTCTGTTAATACCCTCTGTGAAAACCCTTCCAACTCCTACACCACTCCCCATTTCTGTTAACACCCTCTGTGAAAACCCTTTCAACCCCTACACCACGCCCCATTTCTGTTAACACCCTCTGTGAAAACCCTTCCAACCCCTACACCACTCCCCATTTCTGCTAACACCCCCTGTGAAAACATTTCCAACCCCTACACCACTCACCATTTCTGTTTACACCCCCTGTGAAAACCCTTACATCCCCTACACCACTCCCCATTTCTGTTAATACCCCCTGTGAAAACCCTTCCAACCCTCACACCACTCCCGATTTCTGTTAACTCCCCCTGTGAAAACCCTTCCAACCCCTACACCACTCCCCATTTCTGTTAACACCGTCTGTGAAAACCCTTCCAACCCCTACACCACTCCCCATTTCTTTTAACACCCCCTGTGAAAACCCTTACAACCCCTACACCACTCCCCATTTCCGTTAACACCCCCTGTGAAAACCCTTCCAACCCCTACACCACTCCCCATTTCTGTTAACACCCTCTGTGAAAATCCTTCCAACCCCTACACCACTCACCATTTCTGTTAACACCCCCTGTGAAAACCCTTCCAACCCCTACACCACTCCCCATTTCTGTTAACACCCACTGTGAAAACCCTTCCAACCCGTACACCACTCCCCATTTCCGTTAACAACCCCTGTAAAAACCCTTCCAACCCCCACACCACTCCCCATTTCCGTTAACACCCCCTGTGAAAACCCTTCCAACCCCTACACCACTCCCCATTTCTGTTAACACCCTCTGTGAAAACCCTTCCAACCCCTACACCACTCCCCATTTCTGTTAATACCCTCTGTGAAAACCCTTCCAACTCCTACATCACTCCCCATTTCTGTTAACACCCTCTGTGAAAACCCTTCCAACCCCTACACCACTCCCCATTTCTGTTAACACCCCCTGTGAAAACATTTCCAACCCCTACACCACTCACCATTTCTGTTAACACCCCCTGTGAAAACCCTTCCAACCCCTACACCACTCCCCATTTCTGTTAACACCCTCTGTGAAAACGCTTCCAAACCCGACACCACTCCCCATTTCTGTTAACACCCCCTGTGAAAACCCTTCCAACCCCTACACCACTCCCCATTTCTGTTAACACCCCCTGTGAAAACCCTTCCAAACCCTACACCACTCCCCATTTCCGTTAACACCTCCTGTAAAAACCCTTCCATCCCCCACACCACTCCCCATTTCCGTTAACACCCCCTGTGAAAACCCTTCCAACCCCTACACCACACCCCATTTCTGTTAACACCCTCTGTGAAAATCCTTCCAACCCCTACACCACTCACCATTTCTGTTAACACCGTCTGTGAAAACACTTCCAACCCCTACTCCACTCCCCATTTCTGTTAACACCCCCTGTGAAAACCCTTCCAACCCCTACACCACTCCCCATTTCTGTTAACACCGTCTGTGAAAACCCTTCCAACCCCTACACCACTCCCCATTTCTGTTAACACCCCCTGTGAAAACCCTTCCAACCCCTACACCACTCCCCATTTCTGTTAACACCGTCTGTGAAAACCCTTCCAACCCCCACACCACTCCCCATTTCTGTTAACACCCCCTGTGAAAACCCTTCCAACCGCTACACCACTCCCCATTTCTGTTAACACCGCCTGTGAAAACCCTTCCAACCCCTACACCACTCCCCATTTCTGTTAATACCCTCTGTGAAAACCCTTCCAACTCCTACATCACTCCCCATTTCTGTTAACACCATCTGTGAAAACCCTTCCAACCCCTACACCACTCCCCATTTCTGTTAACACCCACTGTGAAAACATTTCCAACCCCTACACCACTCACCATTTCTGTTAACACCCCCTGTGAAAACCCTTCCAACCCCTACACCACTCCCAATTTCTGTTAACACCCCCTGTGAAAACCCTTCCAACCCCTACACCACTCCCCATTTCTGTTAACACCCCCTGTGAAAACCCTTCCAAACCCTACACCACTCCCCATTTCCGTTAACACCTCCTGTAAAAACCCTTCCAACCCCAACACCACTCCCCATTTCCGTTAACACCCCCTGTGAAAAACCTTCCAACCCCTACACCACTCCCCATTTCTGTTAACAACGTCTGCGAAAACCCTTCCAACCCCTACACCACTCACCATTTCTGTTAACACCCCCTGTGAAAACCCTTCCAACCCCTACACCACTCCCCATTTCTGTTAACACCGTCTGTGAAAACCCTTCCAACCCCTACACCACTCCCCATTTCTGTTAACACCGTCTGTGAAAAACCTTCCAACCCCTACAACACTCCCCATTTCTGTTAACACCGTCTGTGAAAACACTTCCAACCCCTACACCACTCCCCATTTCTGTTAACACCCTCGGTGAAAACCCTTCCAACCCCTACACCACTCCCCATTTCTGTTAACACCCTCTGTGAAAAACCCTTCCAACCCTCAAACCACTCCCCATTTCAGTTAACACCCTCTTTGAAAACCCTTCCAACCCCTACACCACTCACCATTTCTGTTAACACCCTCTGTGAAAACACTTCCAACCCCTACACCACTCCCCATTTCTGTTAACACCCTCTGTGAAAATCCTTCCAACCCCTACACCACTCACCATTTCTGTTAACACCCCCTGTGAAAACCCTTCCAACCCCTACACCACTCCCCATTTCTGTTAACACCGTCTGTGAAAACCCTTCCAACCCCTACACCACTCCCCATTTCTGTTAACAACGTCTGTGAAAACCCTTCCAACCCCTACACCACTCACCATTTCAGTTAACACCCCCTGTGAAAACCCTTCCAACCCCTACACCACTCACCATTTCTGTTAACACCCTCTGTGAAAACACTTCCAACCCCTACACCACTCCCCATTTCTGTTAACACCCTCTGTGAAAATCCTTCCAACCCCTACACCACTCCCCATTTCTGTTAACACCCCCAGTGAAAACCCTTCCAACCCCTACACCACTCCCCATTTCTGTTAACACCGTCTGTGAAAACCCTTCCAACCCCTACACCACTCCCCATTTCTGTTAACAACGTCTGTGAAAACCCTTCCAACCCCTACACCACTCACCATTTCAGTTAACACCCCCTGTGAAAACCCTTCCAACCCCTACACCACTCCCCATTTCTGTTAATACCCCCTGTGAAAACCCTTCCAACCCTCACACCACTCCCCATTTCTGTTAACACCCTCTGTGAAAATCCTTCCAACCCCTACACCACTCACCATTTCTGTTAACACCCCCTGTGAAAACCCTTCCAACCCCTACACCACTCCCCATTTCTGTTAACACCCTCTGTGAAAACCCTTCCAACCCCTACACCACTCCCCATTTCTGTTAACACCCTCTGTGAAAAAACCTTCCAACCCTCAAACCACTCCCCATTTCAGTTAACACCCTCTTTGAAAACCCTTCCAACCCCTACACCACTCACCATTTCTGTTAACACCCTCTGTGAAAACCCTTTCAACCCCTACACCACTCCCCATTTCTGTTAACACCCTCTGTGAAAACCATTCCAACCCCTACACCACTCCCCATTTCTGTTAACAACGTCTGGGAAAACCCTTCCAACCCCTACACCACTCCCCATTTCTGTTAACAACGTCTGTGAAAACCCTTACAACCCCTACACCACTCACCATTTCTGTTAACACCCCCTGTGAAAACCCTTCCAACCCCTACACCACTCCCCATTTCTGTTAACACCCTCTGTGAAAATACTTCCAACCACTACACCACTCATCATTTCTGTTAACACCCCCTGTGAAAACCCTTCCAACCCCTACTCCACTCCCCATTTCTGTTAACACCCCCTGTGAAAACCCTTCCAACCCCTACACCACTCCCCATTTCTGTTAACACCGTCTGTGAAAACCCTTCCAACCCCTACACCACTCCCCATTTCTGTTAACAACGTCTGTGAAAGCCCTTCCAACCCCTACACCACTCATCATTTCTGTTAACACCCCATGTGAAAACCCTTCCAACCCCTACACCACTCCCCATTTCTGTTAATACCCCCTGTGAAAACCCTTCCAACCCTCACACCACTCCCCATTTCTGTTAACACCCTCTGTGAAAATCCTTCCAACCCATACACCACTCCCCATTTCTGTTAACAACGTCTGTGAAAACCCTTCCAACCCCTACACCACTCACCATTTCAGTTAACACCCCCTGTGAAAACCCTTCCAACCCCTACACCACTCCCCATTTCTGTTAATACCCCCTGTGAAAACCCTTCCAACCCTCACACCACTCCCCATTTCTGTTAACACCCTCTGTGAAAACCCTTCCAACCCCTACACCACTCCCCATTTCAGTTAACACCCTCTGTGAAAACCCTTCCAACCCCTACACCACTCCCCATTTCTGTTAACACCCTCTGTGAAAAAACCTTCCAACCCTCAAACCACTCCCCATTTCAGTTAACACCCTCTTTGAAAACCCTTCCAACCCCTACACCACTCACCATTTCTGTTAACACCCTCTGTGAAAACCCTTTCAACCCCTACACCACTCCCCATTTCTGTTAACACCCTCTGTGAAAACCATTCCAACCCCTACACCACTCCCCATTTCTGTTAACAACGTCTGTGAAAACCCTTCCAACCCCTACACCACTCACCATTTCTGTTAACACCCCCTGTGAAAACCCTTCCAACCCCTACACCACTCCCCATTTCTGTTAACAACGTCTGTGAAAACCCTTCCAACCCCTACACCACTCACCATTTCTGTTAACACCCCCTGTGAAAACCCTTCCAACCCCTACACCACTCCCCATTTCTGTTAACACCCTCTGTGAAAATACTTCCAACCCCTACACCACTCATCATTTCTGTTAACACCCCCTGTGAAAACCCTTCCAACCCCTACTCCACTCCCCATTTCTGTTAACACCCCCTGTGAAAACCCTTCCAACCCCTACACCACTCCCCATTTCTGTTAACACCGTCTGTGAAAACCCTTCCAACCCCTACACCACTCCCCATTTCTGTTAACAACGTCTGTGAAAGCCCTTCCAACCCCTACACCACTCATCATTTCTGTTAACACCCCATGTGAAAACCCTTCCAACCCCTACACCACTCCCCATTTCTGTTAATACCCCCTGTGAAAACCCTTCCAACCCTCACACCACTCCCCATTTCTGTTAACACCCTCTGTGAAAATCCTTCCAACCCATACACCACTCACCATTTCTGTTAATACCCCCTGTGAAAACCCTTCCAACCCCTACACCACTCCCCATTTCCGTTAACACCCCCTGTAAAAACCCTTCCAACCCCCACACCACTCCCCATTTCCGTTAACACCCCCTGTGAAAACCCTTCCAACCCCTACACCACTCCCCATTTCTGTCAACACCCTCTGTGAAAACCCTTCCAACCCCCACACCACTCCCCATTTCCGTTAACACCCCCTGTGAAAACCCTTCCAACCCGCACACCACTCCCCATTTCCGTTAACACCCCCTGTGAAAACCCTTCCAACCCCTACACCACTCCCCATTTCTGTTAACACCCTCTGTGAAAACCCTTCCAACCCCTACACCACTCCCCATTTCTGTTAACACCCTCTGTGAAAAACCCTTCCAACCCTCAAACCACTCCCCATTTCAGTTAACACCCTCTTTGAAAACCCTTCCAACCCCTACACCACTCACCATTTCTGTTAACACCCTCTGTGAAAACCCTTTCAACCCCTACACCACTCCCCATTTCTGTTAACACCCTCTGTGAAAACCCTTCCAACCCCTACACCACTCCCCATTTCTGTTAACAACGTCTGTGAAAACCCTTCCAACCCCTACACCACTCACCATTTCTGTTAACACCCCCTGTGAAAACCCTTCCAACCCCTACACCACTCCCCATTTCTGTTAACACCGTCTGTGAAAACCCTTCCAACCCCTACACCACTCCCCATTTCTGTTAACACCGTCTGTGAAAACCCTTCCAACCCCTACACCACTCCCCATTTCCGTTAACACCCCCTGTAAAAACCCTTCCAACCCCCACACCACTCCCCATTTCCGTTAACACCCCCTGTGAAAACCCTTCCAACCCCTACACCACTCCCCATTTCTGTCAACACCCTCTGTGAAAACCCTTCCAACCCCCACCCCACTCCCCATTTCCGTTAACACCCCCTGTGAAAACCCTTCCAACCCCCACACCACTCCCCATTTCCGTTAACACCCCCTGTGAAAACCCTTCCAACCCCTACACCACTCCCCATTTCTGTTAACACCCTCTGTGAAAACCCTTCCAACCCCTACACCACTCCCCGTTTCTGTTAACACCCTCTGTGAAAAACCCTTCCAACCCTCAAACCACTCCCCATTTCAGTTAACACCCTCTTTGAAAACCCTTCCAACCCCTACACCACTCACCATTTCTGTTAACACCCTCTGTGAAAACCCTTTCAACCCCTACACCACTCCCCATTTCTGTTAACACCCTCTGTGAAAACCCTTCCAACCCCTACACCACTCCCCATTTCTGTTAACAACGTCTGTGAAAACCCTTCCAACCCCTACACCACTAACCATTTCTGTTAACACCCCCTGTGAAAACCCTTCCAACCCCTACACCACTCCCCATTTCTGTTAACACCGTCTGTGAAAACCCTTCCAACCCCTACACCACTCCCCATTTCTGTTAACACCGTCTGTGAAAACCCTTCCAACACCTACACCACTCCCCATTTCTGTTAACACCGTCTGTGAAAACACTTCCAACCCCTACACCACTCCCCATTTCTGTTAACACCCCCTGTGAAAACCCTTCCAACCGCTACACCACTCCCCATTTCTGTTAACACCGCCTGTGAAAACCCTTCCAACCCCTACACCACTCACCATTTCTGTTAACACCCTCTGTGAAAACACTTCCAACCCCTACACCACTCCCCATTTCTGTTAACACCCTCTGTGAAAATCCTTCCAACCCCTACACCACTCACCATTTCTGTTAACACCCCCCAGTGAAAACCCTTCCAACCCCTACACCACTCCCCATTTCTGTTAACACCGTCTGTGAAAACCCTTCCAACCCCTACACCACTCCCCATTTCTGTTAACAACGTCTGTGAAAACCCTTCCAACCCCTACACCACTCACCATTTCAGTTAATACCCCCTGTGAAAACCCTTCCAACCCTCACCACCACTCCCCATTTCTGTTAACACCCTCTGTGAAAACCCTTCCAACCCCTACACCACTCCCCATTTCTGTTAACACCGTCTGTGAAAACCCTTCCAACCCCTACACCACTCCCCATTTCTGTTAACAACGTCTGTGAAAACCCTTCCAACCCCTACACCACTCACCATTTCAGTTAATACCCCCTGTGAAAACCCTTCCAACCCTCACCACCACTCCCCATTTCTGTTAACACCCTCTGTGAAAATCCTTCCAACCCCTACACCACTCACCATTTCTGTTAACACCCCCTGTGAAAACCCTTCCAACCCCTACACCACTCCCCATTTCTGTTAACACCCTCTGTGAAAACCCTTCCAACCCCTACACCACTCCCCATTTCTGTTAACACCCTCTGTGAAAAACCCTTCCAACCCTCAAACCACTCCCCATTTCAGTTAACACCCTCTTTGAAAACCCTTCCAACCCCTACACCACTCACCATTTCTGTTAACACCCTCTGTGAAAACCCTTTCAACCCCTACACCACTCCCCATTTCTGTTAACACCCTCTGTGAAAACCATTCCAACCCCTACACCACTCCCCATTTCTGTTAACAACGTCTGTGAAAACCCTTCCAACCCCTACACCACTCAGCATTTCTGTTAACACCCCCTGTGAAAACCCTTCCAACCCCTACACCACTCCCCATTTCTGTTAACAACGTCTGTGAAAACCCTTCCAACCCCTACACCACTCACCATTTCTGTTAACACCCCCTGTGAAAACCCTTCCAACCCCTACACCACTCCCCATTTCTGTTAACACCCTCTGTGAAAATACTTCCAACCCCTACACCACTCATCATTTCTGTTAACACCCACTGTGAAAACCCTTCCAACCCCTACTCCACTCCCCATTTCTGTTAACACCCCCTGTGAAAACCCTTCCAACCCCTACACCACTCCCCATTTCTGTTAACACCGTCTGTGAAAACCCTTCCAACCCCTACACCACTCCCCATTTCTGTTAACAACGTCTGTGAAAGCCCTTCCAACCCCTACACCACTCATCATTTCTGTTAACACCCCATGTGAAAACCCTTCCAACCCCTACACCACTCCCCATTTCCGTTAACACCCCCTGTAAAAACCCTTCCAACCCCCACACCACTCCCCATTTCCGTTAACACCCCCTGTGAAAACCCTTCCAACCCCTACACCACTCCCCATTTCTGTTAACACCCTCTGTGAAAACCCTTCCAACCCCCACACCACTCCCCATTTCCGTTAACACCCCCTGTGAAAACCCTTCCAACCCCCACACCACTCCCCATTTCCGTTAACACCCCCTGTGAAAACCCTTCCAACCCCTACACCACTCCCCATTTCTGTTAACACCCTCTGTGAAAACCCTTCCAACCCCTACACCACTCCCCATTTCTGTTAACACCCTCTGTGAAAAACCCTTCCAACCCTCAAACCACTCCCCATTTCAGTTAACACCCTCTTTGAAAACCCTTCCAACCCCTACACCACTCACCATTTCTGTTAACACCCTCTGTGAAAACCCTTTCAACCCCTACACCACTCCCCATTTCTGTTAACACCCTCTGTGAAAACCCTTCCAACCCCTACACCACTCCCCATTTCTGTTAACAACGTCTGTGAAAACCCTTCCAACCCCTACACCACTCCCCATTTCTGTTAACACCCCCTGTGAAAACCCTTCCAACCCCTACACCACTCCCCATTTCTGTTAACACCCTCTGTGAAAAACCCTTCCAACCCTCAAACCACTCCCCATTTCAGTTAACACCCTCTTTGAAAACCCTTCCAACCCCTACACCACTCACCATTTCTGTTAACACCCTCTGTGAAAACCCTTTCAACCACTACACCACTCCCCATTTCTGTTAACACCCTCTGTGAAAACCCTTCCAACCCCTACACCACTCCCCATTTCTGTTAACAACGTCTGTGAAAACCCTTCCAACCCCTACACCACTCACCATTTCTGTTAACACCCCCTGTGAAAACCCTTCCAACCCCTACACCACTCCCCATTTCTGTTAACACCGTCTGTGAAAACCCTTCCAACCCCTACACCACTCCCCATTTCTGTTAACACCGTCTGTGAAAACCCTTCCAACACCTACACCACTCCCCATTTCTGTTAACACCGTCTGTGAAAACACTTCCAACCCCTACACCACTCCCCATTTCTGTTAACACCCCCTGTGAAAACATTTCCAACCCCTACACCACTCACCATTTCTGTTAACACCCCCTGTGAAAACCCTTCCAACCCCTACACCACTCCCCATTTCTGTTAACACCCTCTGTGAAAACGCTTCCAAACCCGACACCACTCCCCATTTCTGTTAACACCCCCTGTGAAAACCCTTCCAACCCCTACACCACTCCCCATTTCTGTTAACACCCCCTGTGAAAACCCTTCCAAACCCTACACCACTCCCCATTTCCGTTAACACCTCCTGTAAAAACCCTTCCATCCCCCACACCACTCCCCATTTCCGTTAACACCCCCTGTGAAAACCCTTCCAACCCCTACACCACACCCCATTTCTGTTAACACCCTCTGTGAAAATCCTTCCAACCCCTACACCACTCACCATTTCTGTTAACACCGTCTGTGAAAACACTTCCAACCCCTACTCCACTCCCCATTTCTGTTAACACCCCCTGTGAAAACCCTTCCAACCCCTACACCACTCCCCATTTCTGTTAACACCGTCTGTGAAAACCCTTCCAACCCCTACACCACTCCCCATTTCTGTTAACACCCCCTGTGAAAACCCTTCCAACCCCTACACCACTCCCCATTTCTGTTAACACCGTCTGTGAAAACCCTTCCAACCCCCACACCACTCGCCATTTCCGTTAACACCCCCTGTGAAAACCTTTCCAACCCCTACCCCACACCCCATTTCTGTTAACACCCTCTGTGAAAATCCTTCCAACCCCTACACCACTCACCATTTCTGTTAACACCCCCTGTGAAAACCCTTCCAACCCCTACACCACTCCGCATTTCTGTTAACACCGTCTGTGAAAACCCTTCCAACCCCTACACCACTCACCATTTCTGTTAACACCCCCTGTGAAAACCATTCCAACCCCTACACCACTCCCCATTTCTGTTAATACACCCTGTGAAAACCCTTCCAACACTCACACCACACCTGATTTCTGTTAACTCCCCCTGTGAAAACCCTTCCAACCCCTACACCACTCCCCATTTCTGTTAACACCGTCTGTGAAAACCCTACCAACCCATACACCACTCCCCATTTCTGTTAACACCGTCTGTGAAAACCCATCCAACCCCTACACCACTCCCCATTTCTGTTAACACCCCCTGTGAAAACCCTTCCAACCCCTACACCACTCCCCATTTCTGTTAACACCGCCTGTGAAAACCCTTCCAACCCCTACACCACTCCCCATTTCTGTTAATACCCTCTGTGAAAACCCTTCCAACTCCTACACCACTCCCCATTTCTGTTAACACCCTCTGTGAAAACCCTTTCAACCCCTACACCACGCCCCATTTCTGTTAACACCCTCTGTGAAAACCCTTCCAACCCCTACACCACTCCCCATTTCTGCTAACACCCCCTGTGAAAACATTTCCAACCCCTACACCACTCACCATTTCTGTTAACACCCCCTGTGAAAACCCTTACATCCCCTACACCACTCCCCATTTCTGTTAATACCCCCTGTGAAAACCCTTCCAACCCTCACACCACTCCCGATTTCTGTTAACACCGTCTGTGAAAACCCTTCCAACCCTCACACCACTCCCCATTTCTGTTAACACCGTCTGTGAAAACCCTTCCAACCCCCACACCACTCCCCATTTCCGTTAACACCCCCTGTGAAAACCTTTCCAACCCCTACCCCACACCCCATTTCTGTTAACACCCTCTGTGAAAATCCTTCCAACCCCTACACCACTCACCATTTCTGTTAACACCCCCTGTGAAAACCCTTCCAACCCCTACACCACTCCGCATTTCTGTTAACACCGTCTGTGAAAACCCTTCCAACCCCTACACCACTCACCATTTCTGTTAACACCCCCTGTGAAAACCATTCCAACCCCTACACCACTCCCCATTTCTGTTAATACACCCTGTGAAAACCCTTCCAACACTCACACCACACCTGATTTCTGTTAACTCCCCCTGTGAAAACCCTTCCAACCGCTACACTACTCCCCATTTCTGTTAACACCGTCTGTGAAAACCCTTCCAACCCATACACCACTCCCCATTTCTGTTAACACCGTCTGTGAAAACCCTTCCAACCCCTACACCACTCCCCATTTCTGTTAACACCCCCTGTGAAAACCCTTCCAACCCCTACACCACTCCCCATTTCTGTTAACACCGCCTGTGAAAACCCTTCCAACCCCTACACCACTCCCCATTTCTGTTAATACCCTCTGTGAAAACCCTTCCAACTCCTACACCACTCCCCATTTCTGTTAACACCCTCTGTGAAAACCCTTTCAACCCCTACACCACGCCCCATTTCTGTTAACACCCTCTGTGAAAACCCTTCCAACCCCTACACCACTCCCCATTTCTGCTAACACCCCCTGTGAAAACATTTCCAACCCCTACACCACTCACCATTTCTGTTAACACCCCCTGTGAAAACCCTTACATCCCCTACACCACTCCCCATTTCTGTTAATACCCCCTGTGAAAACCCTTCCAACCCTCACACCACTCCCGATTTCTGTTAACTCCCCCTGTGAAAACCCTTCCAACCCCTACACCACTCCCCATTTCTGTTAACACCGTCTGTGAAAACCCTTCCAACCCCTACACCACTCCCCATTTCTTTTAACACCCCCTGTGAAAACCCTTACAACCCCTACACCACTCCCCATTTCCGTTAACACCCCCTGTGAAAACCCTTCCAACCCCTACACCACTCCCCATTTCTGTTAACACCCTCTGTGAAAATCCTTCCAACCCCTACACCACTCACCATTTCTGTTAACACCCCCTGTGAAAACCCTTCCAACCCCTACACCACTCCCCATTTCTGTTAACTCCCCCTGTGAAAACCCTTCCAACCCCTACACCACTCCCCATTTCCGTTAACAACCCCTGTAAAAACCCTTCCAACCCCCACACCACTCCCCATTTCCGTTAACACCCCCTGTGAAAACCCTTCCAACCCCTACACCACTCCCCATTTCTGTTAACACTTTCTGTGAAAACCCTTCCAACCCCTACACCACTCCCCATTTCTGTTAATACCCTCTGTGAAAACCCTTCCAACTCCTACATCACTCCCCATTTCTGTTAACACCCTCTGTGAAAACCCTTCCAACCCCTACACCACTCCCCATTTCTGTTAACACCCCCTGTGAAAACCCTTCCAACCCCTACACCACTCCCCATTTCTGTTAACACCCTCTGTGAAAACGCTTCCAAACCCGACACCACTCCCCATTTCTGTTAACACCCCCTGTGAAAACCCTTCCAACCCCTACACCACTCCCCATTTCTGTTAACACCCCCTGTGAAAACCCTTCCAAACCCTACACCACTCCCCATTTCCGTTAACACCTCCTGTAAAAACCCTTCCATCCCCCACACCACTCCCCATTTCCGTTAACACCCCCTGTGAAAACCCTTCCAACCCCTACACCACACCCCATTTCTGTTAACACCCTCTGTGAAAATCCTTCCAACCCCTACACCACTCACCATTTCTGTTAACACCGTCTGTGAAAACACTTCCAACCCCTACTCCACTCCCCATTTCTGTTAACACCCCCTGTGAAAACCCTTCCAACCCCTACACCACTCCCCATTTCTGTTAACACCGTCTGTGAAAACCCTTCCAACCCCTACACCACTCCCCATTTCTGTTAACACCCCCTGTGAAAACCCTTCCAACCCCTACACCACTCCCCATTTCTGTTAACACCGTCTGTGAAAACCCTTCCAACCCCCACACCACTCCCCATTTCCGTTAACACCCCCTGTGAAAACCTTTCCAACCCCTACACCACACCCCATTTTTGTTAACACCCTCTGTGAAAATCCTTCCAACACCTACACCACTCACCATTTCTGTTAACACCCGCTGTGAAAACCCTTCCAACCCCTACACCACTCCGCATTTCTGTTAACACCGTCTGTGAAAACCCTTCCAACCCCTACACCACTCACCATTTCTGTTAACACCCCCTGTGAAAACCATTCCAACCCCTACACCACTCCCCATTTCTGTTAATACACCCTGTGAAAACCCTTCCAACACTCACACCACTCCTGATTTCTGTTAACTCCCCCTGTGAAAACCCTTCCAACCCCTACACCACTCCCCATTTCTGTTAACACCGTCTGTGAAAACCCTTCCAACCCATACACCACTCCCCATTTCTGTTAACACCGTCTGTGAAAACCCTTCCAACCCCTACACCACTCCCCATTTCTGTTAACACCCCCTGTGAAAACCCTTCCAACCCCTACACCACTCCCCATTTCTGTTAACACCGCCTGTGAAAACCCTTCCAACCCGTACACCACTCCCCATTTCTGTTAATACCCTCTGTGAAAACCCTTCCAACTCCTACACCACTCCCCATTTCTGTTAACACCCTCTGTGAAAACCCTTTCAACCCCTACACCACGCCCCATTTCTGTTAACACCCTCTGTGAAAACGCTTCCAACCCCTACACCACTCCCCATTTCTGCTAACACCCCCTGTGAAAACATTTCCAACCCCTACACCACTCACCATTTCTGTTAACACCCCCTGTGAAAACCCTTACATCCCCTACACCACTCCCCATTTCGGTTAACACCCCATGTGAAAACCCTTCCAACCCCTACACCACTCCCCATTTCTGTTAACACCCCCTGTGAAAACCCTTACAACCCCTACACCACTCCCCATTTCGGTTAACACCCCCATGTGAAAACCCTTCCAACCCCTACACCACTCCCCATTTCTGTTAACACCCTCTGTGAAAACCCTTCCAACCCCTACACCACTCCCCATTTCTCTTAATACCCTCTGTGAAAACCCTTCCAACTCCTACATCACTCCCCATTTCTGTTAACACTCTCTGTGAAAACCCTTCCAACCCCTACACCACTCCCCATTTCTGTTAACACCCCCTGTGAAAACATTTCCAACCCCTACACCACTCACCATTTCTGTTAACACCCCCTGTGAAAACCCTTCCAACCCCTACACCACTCCCCATTTCTGTTAACACCCCCTGTGAAAACCCTTCCAACCCCTACACCACTCCCCATTTCTGTTAACACCCCCTGTGAAAACCCTTCCAAACCCTACACCACTCCCCATTTCCGTTAACACCTCCTGTAAAAACCCTTCCAACCCCCACACCACTCCCCATTTCCGTTAACACCCCCTGTGAAAACCCTTCCAACCCCTACACCGCTCCCCATTTCTGTTAACACCCTCTGTGAAAATCCTTCGAACCCCTACACCACTCACCATTTCTGTTAACACCCCCCTGTGAAAACCCTTCCAACCCCTGCTCCACTCCCCATTTCTGTTAACACCCCCTGTGAAAACCCTTCCAACCCCTACACCACTCCCCATTTCTGTTAACACCGTCTGTGAAAACCCTTCCAACCCCTACACCACTCCCCATTTCTGTTAACACCGACTGTGAAAACACTTCCAACCCCTACACCACTCGCCATTTCTGTTAACACCACCTGTGAAAACCCTTCCAACCTCTACACCACTCCACATTTCTGTTAATACCCTCTGTGAAAACCCTTCCAACTCCTACACCACTCCCCATTTCTGTTAACACCCTCTGTGAAAACCCTTCCAACCCCTACACCACTCCCCATTTCTGTTAACACACTCTGTGAAAACCCTTCCAACCCCTACACCACTCCCCATTTCTGTTAACACCCCCTGTGAAAACATTTCCAACCCCTACACCACTCCCCATTTCTGTTAACACCGCCTGTGAAAACCCTTCCAACCCCTACACCACTCCCCATTTCTGTTAATACCCTCTGTGAAAACCCTTCCAACTCCTACACCACTCCCCATTTCTGTTAACACCGTCTGTGAAATCCCTTCCAACCCCTACACCACTCCCCATTTCTGTTAACAACGTCTGTGAAAACCCTTCCAACCCCTACACCACTCACCATTTCTGTTAACACCCCCTGTGAAAACCCTTCCAACCACTACACCACTCCCCATTTCTGTTAATACCCCCTGTGAAAACCCTTCCAACCCTCACACCACTCCCGATTTCTGTTAACTCCCCCTGTGAAAACCATTCCAACCCCTACACCACTCCCCATTTCTGTTAACACCGTCTGTGAAAACCCTTCCAACCCCTACACCACTCCCCATTTCTGTTAACACCCCCTGTGAAAACCCTTACAACCCCTACACCACTCCCCATTTCCGTTAACACCCCCTGTGAAAACCCTTCCAACCCCTACACCACTCCCCATTTCTGTTAACACCCTCTGTGAAAATCCTTCCAACCCCTACACCACTCACCATTTCTGTTAACACCCCCTGTGAAAATCCTTCCAACCCCTACACCACTCCCCATTTCTGTTAACACCCCCTGTGAAAACGCTTCCAACCCCTACACCACTCCCCATTTCCGTTAACACCCCCTGTAAAAACCCTTCCAACCCCCACACCACTCCCCATTTCCGTTAACACCCCCTGTGAAAACACTTCCAACCCCTACACCACTCCCCATTTCTGTTAACACCCTCTGTGAAAACCCTTCCAACCCCTACACCACTCCCCATTTCTGTTAATACCCTCTGTGAAAACCCTTCCAACTCCTACATCACTCCCCATTTCTGTTAACACCCTCTGTGAAAACCCTTCCAACCCCTACACCACTCCCCATTTCTGTTAACACCCCCTGTGAAAACATTTCCAACCCCTACACCACTCCCCATTTCTGTTAACACCCCCTGTGAAAACCCTTCCAAACCCTACACCACTCCCCATTTCCGTTAACACCTCCTGTAAAAACCCTTCCAACCCCTACACCACTCCCCATTTCTGTTAACACCCTCTGTGAAAACCCTTCCAACCCCTACACCACTCCCCATTTCTGTTAACACCCCCTGTGAAAACCCTTCCAACCCCTACACCACTCCCCATTTCTGTTAATACCCTCTGTGAAAACCCTTCCAACTCCTACACCACTCCCCATTTCTGTTAACACCGACTGTGAAAACACTTCCAACCCCTACACCACTCCCCATTTCTGTTAACACCCCTTGTGAAAACCCATCCAACCCCTACACCACTCACCATTTCTGTTAACACCCCCTGTGAAAAGACTTCCAACCCCTACACCACTCCCCATTTCTGTTAATACCCCCTGTGAAAACCCTTCCAACCCTCACACCACTCCCGATTTCTGTTAACTCCCCCTGTGAAAACCCTTCCAACCCTTACACCACTCCCCATTTCTGTTAACACCGTCTGTGAAAACCCTTCCAACCCCTACACCACTCCCCATTTCTGTTAACACCCCCTGTGAAAACCCTTCCAACCCCTACACCACACCCCATTTCTGTTAACACCCCCTGTGAAAACCCTTCCAAACCCTACACCACTCCCCATTTCCGTTAACACCTCCTGTAAAAACCCTTCCAACCCCCACACCACTCCCCATTTCCGTTAACACCCCCTGTGAAAACCCTACCAACCCCTACACCACTCCCCATTTCTGTTAACACCCTCTGTGAAAATCCTTCCAACCCCTACACCACTCACCATTTCTGTTAACACCCCCTGTGAAAACCCTTCCAACCCCTGCTCCACTCCCCATTTCTGTTAACACCCCCTGTGAAAACCCTTCCAACCCCTACACCACTCCCCATTTCTGTTAACACCGTCTGTGAAAACCCTTCCAACCCCTACACCACTCCCCATTTCTGTTAACACCGACTGTGAAAACACTTCCAACCCCTACACCACTCCCCATTTCTGTTAACACCACCTGTGAAAACCCTTCCAACCACTACACCACTCCACATTTCTGTTAATACCCTCTGTGAAAACCCTTCCAACTCCTACACCACTCCCCATTTCTGTTAACACCCCCTGTGAAAACCCTTCCAACCCCTACACCACTCCCCATTTCCGTTAACAACCCCTGTAAAAACCCTTCCATCCCCCACACCACTCCCTATTTCCGTTAACACCCCCTGTGAAAACCCTTCCAACCCCTACACCACTCCCCATTTCTGTTAACACCCTCTGTGAAAACCCTTCCAACCCCTACACCACTCCCCATTTCTGTTAATACCCTCTGTGAAAACCCTTCCAACTCCTACATCACTCCCCATTTCTGTTAACACCCTCTGTGAAAACCCTTCCAACCCCTACACCACTCCCCATTTCTGTTAACACCCCCTGTGAAAACATTTCCAACCCCTACACCACTCACCATTTCTGTTAACACCCCCTGTGAAAACCCTTCCAACCCCTACACCACTCCCCATTTCTGTTAACACCCTCTGTGAAAACGCTTCCAAACCCGACACCACTCCCCATTTCTGTTAACACCCCCTGTGAAAACCCTTCCAACCCCTACACCACTCCCCATTTCTGTTAACACCCCCTGTGAAAACCCTTCCAAACCCTACACCACTCCCCATTTCCGTTAACACCTCCTGTAAAAACCCTTCCATCCCCCACACCACTCCCCATTTCCGTTAACACCCCCTGTGAAAACCCTTCCAACCCCTACACCACACCCCATTTCTGTTAACACCCTCTGTGAAAATCCTTCCAACCCCTACACCACTCACCATTTCTGTTAACACCGTCTGTGAAAACACTTCCAACCCCTACTCCACTCCCCATTTCTGTTAACACCCCCTGTGAAAACCCTTCCAACCCCTACACCACTCCCCATTTCTGTTAACACCGTCTGTGAAAACCCTTCCAACCCCTACACCACTCCCCATTTCTGTTAACACCCCCTGTGAAAACCCTTCCAACCCCTACACCACTCCCCATTTCTGTTAACACCGTCTGTGAAAACCCTTCCAACCCCCACACCACTCCCCATTTCCGTTAACACCCCCTGTGAAAACCTTTCCAACCCCTACACCACACCCCATTTCTGTTAACACCCTCTGTGAAAATCCTTCCAACCCCTACACCACTCACCATTTCTGTTAACACCCGCTGTGAAAACTCTTCCAACCCCTACACCACTCCGCATTTCTGTTAACACCGTCTGCGAAAACCCTTCCAACCCCTACACCACTCACCATTTCTGTTAACACCCCCTGTGAAAACCATTCCAACCCCTACACCACTCCCCATTTCTGTTAATACACCCTGTGAAAACCCTTCCAACACTCACACCACTCCTGATTTCTGTTAACTCCCCCTGTGAAAACCCTTCCAACCCCTACACCACTCCCCATTTCTGTTAACACCGTCTGTGAAAACCCTTCCAACCCATACACCACTCCCCATTTCTGTTAACACCGCCTGTGAAAACCCTTCCAACCCCTACACCACTCCCCATTTCTGTTAATACCCTCTGTGAAAACCCTTCCAACTCCTACACCACTCCCCATTTCTGTTAACACCCTCTGTGAAAACCGTTTCAACCCCTACACCACGCCCCATTTCTGTTAACACCCTCTGTGAAAACGCTTCCAACCCCTACACCACTCCCCATTTCTGCTAACACCCCCTGTGAAAACATTTCCAACCCCTACACCACTCACCATTTCTGTTAACACCCCCTGTGAAAACCCTTACATCCCCTACACCACTCCCCATTTCGGTTAACACCCCATGTGAAAACCCTTCCAACCCCTACACCACTCCCCATTTCTGTTAACACCCCCTGTGAAAACCCTTACAACCCCTACACCACTCCCCATTTCCGTTAACACCTCCTGTAAAAACCCTTCCAACCCCCACACCACTCCCCATTTCCGTTAACACCCCCTGTAAAAACCCTTCCAACCCCCACACCACTCCCCATTTCCGTTAACACCCCCTGTGAAAACCCTTCCAACCCCTACACCACTCCCCATTTCTGTTAACACCCTCTGTGAAAACCCTTCCAACCCCTACACCACTCCCCATTTCTCTTAATACCCTCTGTGAAAACCCTTCCAACTCCTACATCACTCCCCATTTCTGTTAACACTCTCTGTGAAAACCCTTCCAACCCCTACACCACTCCCCATTTCTGTTAACACCCCCTGTGAAAACATTTCCAACCCCTACACCACTCACCATTTCTGTTAACACCCCCTGTGAAAACCCTTCCAACCCCTACACCACTCCCCATTTCTGTTAACACCCCCTGTGAAAACCCTTCCAACCCCTACACCACTCCCCATTTCTGTTAACACCCCCTGTGAAAACCCTTCCAAACCCTACACCACTCCCCATTTCCGTTAACACCTCCTGTAAAAACCCTTCCAACCCCCACACCACTCCCCATTTCCGTTAACACCCCCTGTGAAAACCCTTCCAACCCCTACACCGCTCCCCATTTCTGTTAACACCCTCTGTGAAAATCCTTCGAACCCCTACACCACTCACCATTTCTGTTAACACCCCCTGTGAAAACCCTTCCAACCCCTGCTCCACTCCCCATTTCTGTTAACACCCCCTGTGAAAACCCTTCCAACCCCTACACCACTCCCCATTTCTGTTAACACCGTCTGTGAAAACCCTTCCAACCCCTACACCACTCCCCATTTCTGTTAACATCGACTGTGAAAACACTTCCAACCCCTACACCACTCCCCATTTCTGTTAACACCACCTGTGAAAACCCTTCCAACCTCTACACCACTCCACATTTCTGTTAATACCCTCTGTGAAAACCCTTCCAACTCCTACACCACTCCCCATTTCTGTTAACACCCTCTGTGAAAACCCTTCCAACCCCTACACCACTCCCCATTTCTGTTAACACACTCTGTGAAAACCCTTCCAACCCCTACACCACTCCCCATTTCTGTTAACACCCCCTGTGAAAACATTTCCAACCCCTACACCACTCCCCATTTCTGTTAACACCGCCTGTGAAAACCCTTCCAACCCCTACACCACTCCCCATTTCTGTTAATACCCTCTGTGAAAACCCTTCCAACTCCTACACCACTCCCCATTTCTGTTAACACCGTCTGTGAAATCCCTTCCAACCCCTACACCACTCCCCATTTCTGTTAACAACGTCTGTGAAAACCCTTCCAACCCCTACACCACTCACCATTTCTGTTAACACCCCCTGTGAAAACCCTTCCAACCACTACACCACTCCCCATTTCTGTTAATACCCCCTGTGAAAACCCTTCCAACCCTCACACCACTCCCGATTTCTGTTAACTCCCCCTGTGAAAACCATTCCAACCCCTACACCACTCCCCATTTCTGTTAACACCGTCTGTGAAAACCCTTCCAACCCCTACACCACTCCCCATTTCTGTTAACACCCCCTGTGAAAACCCTTACAACCCCTACACCACTCCCCATTTCCGTTAACACCCCCTGTGAAAACCCTTCCAACCCCTACACCACTCCCCATTTCTGTTAACACCCTCTGTGAAAATCCTTCCAACCCCTACACCACTCACCATTTCTGTTAACACCCCCTGTGAAAATCCTTCCAACCCCTACACCACTCCCCATTTCTGTTAACACCCCCTGTGAAAACGCTTCCAACCCCTACACCACTCCCCATTTCCGTTAACACCCCCTGTAAAAACCCTTCCAACCCCCACACCACTCCCCATTTCCGTTAACACCCCCTGTGAAAACCCTTCCAACCCCTACACCACTCCCCATTTCTGTTAACACCCTCTGTGAAAACCCTTCCAACCCCTACACCGCTCCCCATTTCTGTTAATACCCTCTGTGAAAACCCTTCCAACTCCTACATCACTCCCCATTTCTGTTAACACCCTCTGTGAAAACCCTTCCAACCCCTACACCACTCCCCATTTCTGTTAACACCCCCTGTGAAAACATTTCCAACCCCTACACCACTCACCATTTCTGTTAACACCCCCTGTGAAAACCCTTCCAACCCCTACACCACTCCCCATTTCTGTTAACACCCCCTGTGAAAACCCTTCCAACCCCTACACCACTCCCCATTTCTGTTAACACCCCCTGTGAAAACCCTTCCAAACCCTACACCACTCCCCATTTCCGTTAACACCTCCTGTAAAAACCCTTCCAACCCCTACACCACTCCCCATTTCTGTTAACACCCTCTGTGAAAACCCTTCCAACCCCTACACCACTCCCCATTTCTGTTAACACCCCCTGTGAAAACCCTTCCAACCCCTACACCACTCCCCATTTCTGTTAATACCCTCTGTGAAAACCCTTCCAACTCCTACACCACTCCCCATTTCTGTTAACACCGACTGTGAAAACCCTTCCAACCCCTACACCACTCCCCATTTCTGTTAACACCCCTTGTGAAAACCCATCCAACCCCTACACCACTCACCATTTCTGTTAACACCCCCTGTGAAAAGACTTCCAACCCCTACACCACTCCCCATTTCTGTTAATACCCCCTGTGAAAACCCTTCCAACCCTCACACCACTCCCGATTTCTGTTAACTCCCCCTGTGAAAACCCTTCCAACCCTTACACCACTCCCCATTTCTGTTAACACCGTCTGTGAAAACCCTTCCAACCCCTACACCACTCCCCATTTCTGTTAACACCCCCTGTGAAAACCCTTCCAACCCCTACACCACACCCCATTTCTGTTAACACCCCCTGTGAAAACCCTTCCAAACCCTACACCACTCCCCATTTCCGTTAACACCTCCTGTAAAAACCCTTCCAACCCCCACACCACTCCCCATTTCCGTTAACACCCCCTGTGAAAACCCTACCAACCCCTACACCACTCCCCATTTCTGTTAACACCCTCTGTGAAAATCCTTCCAACCCCTACACCACTCACCATTTCTGTTAACACCCCCTGTGAAAACCCTTCCAACCCCTGCTCCACTCCCCATTTCTGTTAACACCCCCTGTGAAAACCCTTCCAACCCCTACACCACTCCCCATTTCTGTTAACACCGTCTGTGAAAACCCTTCCAACCCCTACACCACTCCCCATTTCTGTTAACACCGACTGTGAAAACACTTCCAACCCCTACACCACTCCCCATTTCTGTTAACACCACCTGTGAAAACCCTTCCAACCACTACACCACTCCACATTTCTGTTAATACCCTCTGTGAAAACCCTTCCAACTCCTACACCACTCCCCATTTCTGTTAACACCCTCTGTGAAAACCCTTCCAACCCCTACACCACTCCCCATTTCTGTTAACACCCTCTGTGAAAACCCTTCCAACCCCTACACCACTCCCCATTTCTGTTAACACCCCCTGTGAAAACATTTCCAACCCCTACACCACTCCCCATTTCTGTTAACACCCTCTGTGAAAACCCTTCCAACCCCTACACCACTCCCCATTTCTGTTAATACCCTCTGTGAAAACCCTTCCAACTCCTACATCACTCCCCATTTCTGTTAACACCCTCTGTGAAAACCCTTCCAACCCCTACACCACTCCCCATTTCTGTTAACACCCCCTGTGAAAACATTTCCAACCCCTACACCACTCACCATTTCTGTTAACACCCCCTGTGAAAACCCTTCCAACCCCTACACCACTCCCCATTTCTGTTAACACCCCCTGTGAAAACCCTTCCAACCCCTACACCACTCCCCATTTCTGTTAACACCCCCTGTGAAAACCCTTCCAAACCCTACACCACTCCCCATTTCCGTTAACACCCTCTGTGAAAACCCTTCAAACCCCTACACCACTCCCCTTTTCTGTTAATACCCCCTGTGAAAACCCTTCCAACCCTCACACCACTCCCGATTTCTGTTAACACCGTCTGTGAAAACCCTTCCAACCCTCACACCACTCCCCATTTCTGTTAACACCGTCTGTGAAAACCCTTCCAACCCCCACACCACTCCCCATTTCCGTTAACACCCCCTGTGAAAACCTTTCCAACCCCTACCCCACACCCCATTTCTGTTAACACCCTCTGTGAAAATCCTTCCAACCCCTACACCACTCACCATTTCTGTTAACACCCCCTGTGAAAACCCTTCCAACCCCTACACCACTCCGCATTTCTGTTAACACCGTCTGTGAAAACCCTTCCAACCCCTACACCACTCACCATTTCTGTTAACACCCCCTGTGAAAACCATTCCAACCCCTACACCACTCCCCATTTCTGTTAATACACCCTGTGAAAACCCTTCCAACACTCACACCACACCTGATTTCTGTTAACTCCCCCTGTGAAAACCCTTCCAACCCCTACACCACTCCCCATTTCTGTTAACACCGTCTGTGAAAACCCTTCCAACCCATACACCACTCCCCATTTCTGTTAACACCGTCTGTGAAAACCCTTCCAACCCCTACACCACTCCCCATTTCTGTTAACACACCCTGTGAAAACCCTTCCAACCCCTACACCACTCCCCATTTCTGTTAACACCGCCTGTGAAAACCCTTCCAACCCCTACACCACACCCCATTTCTGTTAACACCCTCTGTGAAAATCCTTCCAACCCCTACACCACTCACCATTTCTGTTAACACCGTCTGTGAAAACACTTCCAACCCCTACTCCACTCCCCATTTCTGTTAACACCCCCTGTGAAAACCCTTCCAACCCCTACACCACTCCCCATTTCTGTTAACAACGTCTGTGAAAACCCTTCCAACCCCTACACCACTCACCATTTCTGTTAACACCCCCTGTGAAAACCCTTCCAACCCCTACACCACTCCCCATTTCTGTTAACACCGTCTGTGAAAACACTTCCAACCCCTACACCACTCCCCATTTCTGTTAACACCCCCTGTGAAAACCCTTCCAACCGCTACACCACTCCCCATTTCTGTTAACACCGCCTGTGAAAACCCTTCCAACCCCTACACCACTCCCCATTTCTGTTAATACCCTCTGTGAAAACCCTTCCAACTCCTACATCACTCCCCATTTCTGTTAACACCCTCTGTGAAAACCCTTCCAACCCCTACACCACTCCCCATTTCTGTTAACACCCCCTGTGAAAACATTTCCAACCCCTACACCACTCACCATTTCTGTTAACACCCCCTGTGAAAACCCTTCCTACCCCTACACCACTCCACATTTCTGTTAACACCCCCTGTGAAAACCCTTAAAACCCCTACACCACTCCCCATCTCTGTTAACACCCCCTGTGAAAACACTTCCAAACCCTACACCACTCCCCATTACCGTTAACACCTCCTGTAAAAACCCTTCCAACCCCCACACCACTCCCCATTTCCGTTAACACCCCCTGTGAAAACCCTTCCAACCCCTACACCACTCCCCATTTCTGTTAACACCCTCTGTGAAAATCCTTCCAACCCCTACACCACTCACCATTTCTGTTAACACCCCCTGTGAAAACCCTTCCAACCCCTACTCCACTCCCCATTTCTGTTAACACCCCCTGTGAAAACCCTTCCAACCCCTACACCACTCCCCATTTCTGTTAACACCGTCTGTGAAAACCCTTCCAACCCCTACACCACTCCCCATTTCTGTTAACAACGTCTGTGAAAACCCTTCCAACCCTCACACCACTCCCCATTTCTGTTAACACCCTCTGTGAAAATCCTTCCAACCCCTACACCACTCACCATTTCTGTTAACACCCCCTGTGAAAACCCTTCCAACCCCTACACCACTCCCCATTTCTGTTAACACCCTCTGTGAAAACCCTTCCAACCCCTACACCACTCCCCATTTCTGTTAACACCCTCTGTGAAAAACCCTTCCAACCCTCAAACCACTCCCCATTTCATTTAACACCCTCTTTGAAAACCCTTCCAACCCCTACACCACTCACCATTTCTGTTAACACCCTCTGTGAAAACCCTTTCAACCCCTACACCACTCCCCATTTCTGTTAACACCCTCTGTGAAAACCATTCCAACCCCTACACCACCGACCATTTCTGTTAACAACGTCTGTGAAAACCCTTCCAACCCCTACACCACTCACCATTTCTGTTAACACCCCCTGTGAAAACCCTTCCAACCCCTACACCACTCCCCATTTCTCTTAACACCGTCTGTGAAAACCCTTCCAACCCCTACACCACTCCCCATTTCTGTTAACACCGTCTGTGAAAACCCTTCCAACCCCTACACCACTCCCCATTTCTGTTAACACCGTCTGTGAAAACACTTCCAACCCCAAAACCACTCCCCATTTCTGTTAACACCCCCTGTGAAAACCCTTCCAACCCCTACACCACTCCACATTTCTGTTAACACCCCCTGTGAAAACCCTTCCAACCCCTACACCACTCCCCATTTCTGTTAACACCCCCTGTGAAAACCCTTCCAAACCCTACACCACTCCCCATTTCCGTTAACACCTCCTGTAAAAACCCTTCCAACCCCCACACCACTCCCCATTTCCGTTAACACCCCCTGTGAAAACCCTTCCAACCCCTACACCACTCCCCATTTCTGTTAACACCCTCTGTGAAAATCCTTCCAACCCCTACACCACTCACCATTTCTGTTAACACCCCCTGTGAAAACCCTTCCAACCCCTACTCCACTCCGCATTTCTGTTAACACCCCCTGTGAAAACCCTTCCAACCCCTACACCACTCCCCATTTCTGTTAACACCGTCTGTGAAAACCCTTCCAACCCCTACACCACTCCCCATTTCTGTTAACAACGTCTGTGAAAACCCTTCCAACCCCTACACCACTCACCATTTCTGTTAACACCCCCTGTGAAAACCCTTCCAACCCCTACACCACTCCCCATTTCTGTTAACACCCTCTGTGAAAACCCTTCCAACCCCTACACCACTCCCCATTTCTGTTAACACCCCCTGTGAAAATATTTCCAACCCCTACACCACTCACCATTTCTGTTAACACCCCCTGTGAAAACCCTTCCAACCCCTACACCACTCCCCATTTCTGTTAACACCCCATGTGAAAACCCTTCCAACCCCTACACCACTCCCCATTTCTGTTAACACCCCCTGTGAAAACCCTTACAACCCCTACACCACTCCCCATTTCTGTTAACACCGTCTGTGAAAACCCTTCCAACCCCTACACCACTCCCCATTTCTGTTAACACCGTCTGTGAAAACCCTTCCAACCCCTACACCACTCCCCATTTCTGTTAACACCCCCTGTGAAAACCCTTCCAACCCCTACACCACTCCCCATTTCTGTTAACACCACCTGTGAAAACCCTTCCAACCCCTACACCACTCCCCATTTCTGTTAATACCCTCTGTGAAAACCCTTCCAACTCCTACACCACTCCCCATTTCTGTTAACACCCTCTGTGAAAACCCTTCCAACCCCTACACCACTCCCCATTTCTGTTAACACCCTCTGTGAAAACCCTTCCAACCCCTACACCACTCCCCATTTCTGTTAACACCCCCTGTGAAAACATTTCCAACCCCTACACCACTCACCATTTCTGTTAACACCGCCTGTGAAAACCCTTCCAACCCCTACACCACTCCCCATTTCTGTTAATACCCTCTGTGAAAACCCTTCCAACTCCTACACCACTCCCCATTTCTGTTAACACCGTCTGTGAAAACCCTTCCAACCCCTACACCACTCCCCATTTCTGTTAACAACGTCTGTGAAAAGCCTTCCAACCCCTACACCACTCACCATTTCTGTTAACACCCCCTGTGAAAACCCTTCCAACCCCTACACCACTCCCCATTTCTGTTAATACCCCCTGTGAAAACCCTTCCAACCCTCACAACACTCCCGATTTCTGTTAACTCCCCCTGTGAAAACCCTTCCAACCCCTACACCACTCCCCATTTCTGTTAACACCGTCTGTGAAAACCCTTCCAACCCCTACACCACTCCCCATTTCCGTTAACACCCCCCGTGAAAACCCTTCCAACCCCTACACCACTCCCCATTTCTGTTAACACCCTCTGTGAAAATCCTTCCAACCCCTACACCACTCACCATTTCTGTTAACACCCCCTGTGAAAACCCTTCCAACCCCTACACCACTCCCCATTTCTGTTAACACCCCCTGTGAAAACCCTTCCAACCCCTACACCACTCCCCATTTCCGTTAACACCCCCTGTAAAAACCCTTCCAACCCCCACACCACCCCCCATTTCCGTTAACACCCCCTGTGAAAACCCTTCCAACCCCTACACCACTCCCCATTTCTGTTAACACCCTCTGTGAAAACCCTTCCAACCCCTACACCACTCCCCATTTCTGTTAATACCCTCTGTGAAAACCCTTCCAACACCTACATCACTCCCCATTTCTGTTAACACCCTCTGTGAAAACCCTTCCAACCCCTACACCACTCCCCATTTCTGTTAACACCCTCTGTGAAAACATTTCCAACCCCTACACCACTCACCATTTCTGTTAACACCCCCTGTGAAAACCCTTCCAACCCCTACACCACTCCCCATTTCTGTTAACACCCCCTGTGAAAACCCTTCCAACCCCTACACCACTCCCCATTTCTGTTAACACCCCCTGTGAAAACCCTTCCAAACCCTACACCACTCCCCTTTTCCGTTAACACCTCCTGTAAAAACCCTTCCAACCCCCACACCACTCCCCATTTCCGTTAACACCCCCTGTGAAAACCCTTCCAACCCCTACACCACTCCCCATTTCTGTTAACACCCTCTGTGAAAATCCTTCCAACCCCTACACCACTCCCCATTTCTGTTAACACCGCCTGTGAAAACCCTTCCAACCCCTACACCACTCCCCATTTCTGTTAATACCCTCTGTGAAAACCCTTCCAACTCCTACATCACTCCCCATTTCTGTTAACACCCTGTGTGAAAACCCTTCCAACCCCAACACCACTCCCCATTTCTGTTAACACCCTCTGTGAAAACCCTTCCAACCCCTACACCACTCGCCATTTCTGTTAACACCCCCTGTGAAAACATTTCCAACCCCTACACCACTCACCATTTCTGTTAACACCCCTGTGAAAACACTTACAACCCCTACACCACTCCCCATTTCTGTTAACACCCCATGTGAAAACCCTTCCAACCCCTACACCACTCCCCATTTCTGTTAACACCCCATGTGAAAACCCTTACAACCCCTACACCACTCCCCATTTCCGTTAACACCCCCTGTGAAAACCCTTCCAACCCCTACACCACTCCCCATTTCTGTTAACACCCTCTGTGAAAATCCTTCCAACCCCTACACCACTCACCATTTCTGTTAACACCCCCTGTGAAAACCCTTCCAACCCCTACACCACTCCCCATTTCTGTTAACACCCCCTGTGAAAACCCTTCCAACCCCTACACCACTCCCCATTTCCGTTAACACCCCCTGTAAAAACACTTCCAACCCCCACACCACTCCCCATTTCCGTTAACACCCCCTGTGAAAACCCTTCCAACCCCTACACCACTCCCCATTTCTGTTAACATCCTCTGTGAAAACCCTTCCAACCCCTACACCACACCCCATTTCTGTTAACACCCTCTGTGAAAAACCCCTCCAACCCTCAAACCACTCCCCATTTCAGTTAACACCCTCTTTGAAAACCCTTCCAACCCCTACACCACTCACCATTTCTGTTAACACCCTCTGTGAAAACCCTTTCAACCCCTACACCACTCCCCATTTCTGTTAACACCCCCTGTGAAAACCCTTCCAACCCATACACCACTCACCATTTCTGTTAACACCCCCTGTGAAAACCCTTCCAACTCCTACACCACTCCCCATTTCTGTTAATACCCCCTGTGAAAACCCTTCCAACCCTCACACCACTCCCGATTTCTGTTAACACCCCCTGTGAAAACCTTTCCAACCCCTACACCACTCCCCATTTCTGTTAACACCGTCTGTGAAAACCCTTCCAACCCCTACACCACTCCCCATTTCTGTTAACACCGTCTGTGAAAACCCTTCCAACCCCTACACCACTCCCCATTTCTGTTAACACCGTCTGTGAAAACACTTCCAATCCCTACACCACTCCCCATTTCTGTTAACACCCCTGTGAAAACCCTTCCAACCGCTACACCACTCCCGATTTCTGTTAACACCGCCTGTGAAAACCCTTCCAACCCCTACACCACTCCCCATTTCTGTTAATACCCTCTGTGAAAACCCTTCCAACTCCTACATCACTCCCCATTTCTGTTAACACCCTCTGTGAAAACACTTCCAACCCCTACACCACTCCCCATTTCTGTTAACTCCCCCTGTGAAAACATTTCCAACCCCTACACCACTCACCATTTCTGTTAACACCCCCTGTGAAAACCCTTCCAACCCCTACACCACTCCCCATTTCTGTTAACACCCCCTGTGAAAACCCTTCCAACCCCTACACCACTCCCCATTTCTGTTAACACCCCCTGTGAAAACCCTTCCAAACCCTACACCTCTCCCCATTTCCGTTAACACCTCCTGTAAAAACCCTACCAACCCCCACACGACTCCCCATTTCCGTTAACACCCCCTGTGAAAACCCTTCCAACCCCTACTCCACTCCCCATTTCTGTTAACACCCCCTGTGAAAACCCTTCCAACCCCTACACCACTCCCCATTTCTGTTAACAACGTCTGTGAAAACCCTTCCAACCCCTACACCACTCACCATTTCTGTTAACACCCCCTGTGAAAACCCTTCCAACCCCTACACCACTCCCCATTTCTGTTAACACCGCCTGTGAAAACCCTTCCAACCCCTACACGACTCCCCATTTCTGTTAATACCCTCTGTGAAAACCCTTCCAACTCCTACACCACTCCCCATTTCTGTTAACACCCTCTGTGAAAACCCTTCCAACCCCTACACCACTCCCCATTTCTGTTAACACCCCCTGTGAAAATATTTCCAACCCCTACACCACTCACCATTTCTGTTAACACCCCATGTGAAAACCCTTCCAACCCCTACACCACTCCCCATTTCTGTTAACACCCCCTGTGAAAACCCTTACAACCCCTACACCACTCCCCATTTCCATTAACACCCCCTGTGAAAACCCTTCCAATCCCTACACCACTCCCCATTTCTGTTAACACCCCCTGTGAAAACCCTTCCAACCCCTACACCACTCCCCATTTCCGTTAACACCCCCTGTAAAAACCCTTCCAACCTCCACACCACTCCCCATTTCCGTTAACACACCCTGTGAAAACCCTTCCAACCCCTACACCACTCCCCATTTCTGTTAACACCCTCTGTGAAAACCCTTCCAACCCCTACACCACTCCCCATTTCTGTTAACACCCTCTGTGAAAAACCCTTCCAACCCTCAAACCACTCCCCATTTCAGTTAACACCCTCTTTGAAAACCCTTCCAACCCCTACACCACTCACCATTTCTGTTAACACCCTCTGTGAAAACCCTTTCAACCCCTACACCACTCCCCATTTCTGTTAACACCCTCTGTGAAAACCCTTCCAACCCCTACACCACTCCCCATTTCTGTTAACAACGTCTGTGAAAACCCTTCCAACCCCTACACCACTCACCATTTCTGTTAACACCCCCTGTGAAAACCCTTCCAACTCCTACACCACTCCCCATTTCTGTTAATACCCCCTGTGAAAACCCTTCCAACCCTCACACCACTCCCGATTTCTGTTAACACCGTCTGTGAAAACCCTTCCAACCCCTACACCACTCCCCATTTCTGTTAATACCGTCTGTGAAAACCCTTCCAACCCCTACACCACTCACCATTTCTGTTAACACCCTCTGTGAAAACCCTTTCAACCCCTACACCACTCCCCATTTCTGTTAACACCCTCTGTGAAAACCCTTCCAACCCCTACACCACTCCCCATTTCTGTTAACAACGTCTGTGAAAACCCTTCCAACCCCTACACCACTCACCATTTCTGTTAACACCCCCTGTGAAAACCCTTCCAACCCTCACACCACTCCCGATTTCTGTTAACACCGTCTGTGAAAACCCTTCCAACCCCTACACCACTCCCCATTTCTGTTAATACCGTCTGTGAAAACCCTTCCAACCCCTACACCACTCTCCATTTCTGTTAACACCGTCTGTGAAAACACTTCCAACCCCTACACCACTCCCCATTTCTGTTAACACCCCCTGTGAAAACCCTTCCAACCGCTACACCACTCACCATTTCTGTTAACACCCCCTGTGAAAACCCTTCCAACCCCTACTCCACTCCCCATTTCTGTTAACACCCCCTGTGAAAACCCTTCCAACCCCTACACCACTCCCCATTTCCGTTAACACCCCCTGTAAAAACCCTTCCAACCCCCACACCACTCCCCATTTCCGTTAACACCCCCTGTGAAAACCCTTCCAACCCCTACACCACTCCCCATTTCTGTTAACACCCCCTGTGAAAACCCTTCCAACCCCTACACCACTCCCCATTTCTGTTAACACCGCCTGTGAAAACCCTTCCAACCCCTACACGACTCCCCATTTCTGTTAATACCCTCTGTGAAAACCCTTCCAACTCCTACACCACTCCCCATTTCTGTTAACACCCTCTGTGAAAACCCTTCCAACCCCTACACCACTCCCCATTTCTGTTAACACCCTCTGTGAAAACCCTTCCAACCCCTACACCACTCCCCATTTCTGTTAACACCCTCTGTGAAAAACCCTTCCAACCCTCAAACCACTCCCCATTCCAGTTAACACCCTCTTTGAAAACCCTTCCAACCCCTACACCACTCACCATTTCTGTTAACACCCTCTGTGAAAACCCTTTCAACCCCTACACCACTCCCCATTTCTGTTAACACCCTCTGTGAAAACCCTTCCAACCCCTACACCACTCCCCATTTCTGTTAACAACGTCTGTGAAAACCCTTCCAACCCCTACACCACTCACCATTTCTGTTAACACCCCCTGTGAAAACCCTTCCAACTCCTACACCACTCCCCATTTCTGTTAATACCGTCTGTGAAAACCCTTCCAACCCCTACACCACTCTCCATTTCTGTTTACACCGTCTGTGAAAACACTTCCAACCCCTACACCACTCCCCATTTCTGTTAATACCGTCTGTGAAAACCCTTCCAACCCCTACACCACTCACCATTTCTGTTAACACCCTCTGTGAAAACCCTTTCAACCCCTACACCACTCCCCATTTCTGTTAACACCCTCTGTGAAAACCCTTCCAACCCCTACACCACTCCCCATTTCTGTTAACAACGTCTGTGAAAACCCTTCCAACCCCTACACCACTCACCATTTCTGTTAACACCCCCTGTGAAAACCCTTCCAACTCCTACACCACTCCCCATTTCTGTTAATACCCCCTGTGAAAACCCTTCCAACCCTCACACCACTCACCATTTCTGTTAACACACCCTGTGAAAACCCTTCCAACCCCTACACCACTCCCCATTTCTGTTAATACCGTCTGTGAAAACCCTTCCAACCCCTACACCACTCTCGATTTCTGTTAACACCGTCTGTCAAAACACTTCCAACCCCTACACCACTCCCCATTTCTGTTAACACCCCCTGTGAAAACCCTTCCAACCGCTACACCACTCACCATTTCTGTTAACACCCCCTGTGAAAACCCTTCCAACCCCTACTCCACTCCCCATTTCTGTTAACACCCCCTGTGAAAACCCTTCCTACCCCTACACCACTCCCCATTTCCGTTAACACCCCCTGTAAAAACCCTTCCAACCCCCACACCACTCCCCATTTCCGTTAACACCCCCTGTGAAAACCCTTCCAACCCCTACACCACTCCCCATTTCTGTTAACACCCTCTGTGAAAACCCTTCCAACCCCTACACCACTCTCCATTTCTGTTAACACCCCCTGTGAAAACCGTTCCAACCCCTACAACACTCCCCATTTCTGTTAACACCCCCTGTGAAAACCCTTCCAACCCCTACGCCACTCCCCATTTCTGTTAACACCCTCTGTGAAAACCCTTTCAACCCCTACACCACTCCCCATTTCTGTTAACACCCCCTGTGAAAACCCTTCCAACCCCTACACCACTCCCCATTACTGTTAACCCCCTCTGTGAAAACACTTCCAACCCCTACAACACTCCCCATTTCTGTTAACAACGTCTGTGAAAACCCTTCCAACCCCTACACCACACACCATTTCTGTTAACACCCCCTGTGAAAACCCTTCCAACTCCTACACCACTCCCCATTTCTGTTAATACCCCCTGTGAAAACCCTTCCAACCCTCACACCACTCCCGATTTCTGTTAACACCGTCTGTGAAAACCCTTCCAACCCCTACACCACTCCCCATTTCTGTTAACACCCCCTGTGAAAACCCTTCCAACCCCTACACCACTCCGCATTTCCGTTAACACCCCCTGTAAAAACCCTTCCAACCTCCACACCACTCCCCATTTCCGTTAACACCCCCTGTGAAAACCCTTCCAACCCCTACACCACTCCCCATTTCTGTTAACACCCTCTGTGAAAACCCTTCCAACCCCTACACCACTCCCCATTTCTGTTAACACCCTCTGTGAAAAACCCTTCCAACCCTCAAACCACTCCCCATTTCAGTTAACACCCTCTTTGAAAACCCTTCCAACCCCTACACCACTCACCATTTCTGTTAACACCCTCTGTGAAAACCCTTTCAACCCCTACACCACTCCCCATTTCTGTTAACACCCACTGTGAAAACCCTTCCAACCCCTACACCACTCCCCATTTCTGTTAACAACGTCTGTGAAAACCCTTCCAACCCCTACACCACTCACCATTTCTGTTAACACCCCCTGTGAAAACCCTTCCAACTCCTACACCTCTCCCCATTTCTGTTAATACCCCCTGTGAAAACCCTTCCAACCCTCACACCACTCCCGATTTCTGTTAACACCGTCTGCGAAAACCCTTCCAACCCCTACATCACTCCCCATTTCTGTTAATACCGTCTGTGAAAACCCTTCCAACCCCTACACCACTCTCCATTTCTGTTAACACCGTCTGTGAAAACACTTCCAACCCCTACACCACTCCCCATTTCTGTTAACACCCCCTGTGAAAACCCTTCCAACCGCTACACCACTCACCATTTCTGTTAACACCCCCTGTGAAAACCCTTCCAACCCCTACTCCACTCCCCATTTCTGTTAACACCCCCTGTGAAAACCCTTCCAACCCCTACACCACTCCCCATTTCCGTTAACACCCCCTGTAAAAACCCTTCCAACCCCCACACCACTCCCCATTTCCGTTAACACCCCCTGTGAAAACCCTTCCAACCCCTACACCACTCCCCATTTCTGTTAACACCCCCTGTGAAAACCCTTCCAACCCCTACACCACTCCCCATTTCTGTTAACACCCCCTGTGAAAACCCTTCCAAACCCTACACCTCTCCCGATTTCCGTTAACACCTCCTGTAAAGACCCTACCAACCCCCACACGACTCCCCATTTCCGTTAACACCCCCTGTGAAAACCCTTCCAACCCCTACTCCACTCCCCATTTCTGTTAACACCCCCTGTGAAAACCCTTACAACCCCTACACCACTCCCCATTTCTGTTAACAACGTCTGTGAAAACCCTTCCAACCCCTACACCACTCACCATTTCTGTTAACACCCCCTGTGAAAACCCTTCCAACCCCTACACCACTCCCCATTTCTGTTAACACCGCCTGTGAAAACCCTTCCAACCCCTACACGACTCCCCATTTCTGTTAATACCCTCTGTGAAAACCCTTCCAACTCCTACACCACTCCCCATTTCTGTTAACACCCTCTGTGAAAACCCTTCCAACCCCTACACCACTCCCCATTTCTGTTAACACCCCCTGTGAAAATATTTCCAACCCCTACACCACTCACCATTTCTGTTAACACCCCATGTGAAAACCCTTCCAACCCCTACACCACTCCCCATTTCTGTTAACACCCCCTGTGAAAACCCTTACAACCCCTACACCACTCCCCATTTCCATTAACACCCCCTGTGAAAACCCTTCCAATCCCTACACCACTCCCCATTTCTGTTAACACCCTCTGTGAAAACCCTTCCAACCCCTACACCACTCCCCATTTCCGTTAACACCCCCTGTAAAAACCCTTCCAATCTCCACACCACTCCCATTTCCGTTAACACACCCTGTGAAAACCCTTCCAACCCCTACACCACTCCCCATTTCTGTTAACACCCTCTGTGAAAACCCTTCCAACCCCTACACCACACCCCATTTCTGTTAACACCCTCTGTGAAAAACCCTTCCAACCCTCAAACCACTCCCCATTTCAGTTAACACCCTCTTTGAAAACCCTTCCAACCCCTACACCACTCACCATTTCTGTTAACACCCTCTGTGAAAACCCTTTCAACCCCTACACCACTCCCCATTTCTGTTAACACCCTCTGTGAAAACCCTTCCAACCCCTACACCACTCCCCATTTCTGTTAACAACGTCTGTGAAAACCCTTCCAACCCCTACACCACTCACCATTTCTGTTAACACCCCCTGTGAAAACCCTTCCAACTCCTACACCACTCCCCATTTCTGTTAATACCCCCTGTGAAAACCCTTCCAACCCTCACACCACTCCCGATTTCTGTAAATACCGTCTGTGAAAACCCTTCCAACCCCTACACCACTCCCCATTTCTGTAAATACCGTCTGTGAAAACCCTTCCAACCCCTACACCACTCTCCATTTCTGTTAACACCGTCTGTGAAAACACTTCCAACCCCTACACCACTCCCCATTTCTGTTAACACCCCCTGTGAAAACCCTTCCAACCGCTACACCACTCACCATTTCTGTTAACACCCCCTGTGAAAACCCTTCCAACCCCTACTCCACTCCCCATTTCTGTTAACACCCCCTGTGAAAACCCTTCCAACCCCTACACCACTCCCCATTTCCGTTAACACCCCCTGTAAAAACCCTTCCAACCCCCACACCACTCCCCATTTCCGTTAACACCCCCTGTGAAAACCCTTCCAACCCCTACACCACTCCCCATTTCTGTTAACACCCCCTGTGAAAACCCTTCCAACCCCTACACCACTCCCCATTTCTGTTAACACCGCCTGTGAAAACCCTTCCAACCCCTACACGACTCCCCATTTCTGTTAATACCCTCTGTGAAAACCCTTCCAACTCCTACACCACTCCCCATTTCTGTTAACACCCTCTGTGAAAACCCTTCCAACCCCTACACCACTCCCCATTTCTGTTAACACCCTCTGTGAAAACCCTTCCAACCCCTACACCACTCCCCATTTCTGTTAACACCCTCTGTGAAAAACCCTTCCAACCCTCAAACCACTCCCCATTTCAGTTAACACCCTCTTTGAAAACCCTTCCAACCCCTACACCACTCACCATTTCTGTTAACACCCTCTGTGAAAACCCTTTCAACCCCTACACCACTCCCCATTTCTGTTAACACCCTCTGTGAAAACCCTTCCAACCCCTACACCACTCCCCATTTCTGTTAACAACGTCTGTGAAAACCCTTCCAACCCCTACACCACTCACCATTTCTGTTAACACCCCCTGTGAAAACCCTTCCAACTCCTACACCACTCCCCATTTCTGTTAATACCGTCTGTGAAAACCCTTCCAACCCCTACACCACTCTCCATTTCTGTTTACACCGTCTGTGAAAACACTTCCAACCCCTACACCACTCCCCATTTCTGTTAATACCGTCTGTGAAAACCCTTCCAACCCCTACACCACTCACCATTTCTGTTAACACCCTCTGTGAAAACCCTTTCAACCCCTACACCACTCCCCATTTCTGTTAACACCCTCTGTGAAAACCCTTCCAACCCCTACACCACTCCCCATTTCTGTTAACAACGTCTGTGAAAACCCTTCCAACCCCTACACCACTCACCATTTCTGTTAACACCCCCTGTGAAATCCCTTCCAACTCCTACACCACTCCCCATTTCTGTTAATACCCCCTGTGAAAACCCTTCCAACCCTCACACCACTCACCATTTCTGTTAACACACCCTGTGAAAACCCTTCCAACCCCTACACCACTCCCCATTTCTGTTAATACCGTCTGTGAAAACCCTTCCAACCCCTACACCACTCTCCATTTCTGTTAACACCGTCTGTCAAAACACTTCCAAACCCTACACCACTCCCCATTTCTGTTAACACCCCCTGTGAAAACCCTTCCAACCGCTACACCACTCACCATTTCTGTTAACACCCCCTGTGAAAACCCTTCCAACCCCTACTCCACTCCCCATTTCTGTTAACACCCCCTGTGAAAACCCTTCCAACCCCTACACCACTCCCCATTTCCGTTAACACCCCCTGTAAAAACCCTTCCAACCCCCACACCACTCCCCATTTCCGTTAACACCCCCTGTGAAAACCCTTCCAACCCCTACACCACTCCCCATTTCTGTTAACACCCTCTGTGAAAACCCTTCCAACCCCTACACCACTCTCCATTTCTGTTAACACCCCCTGTGAAAACCGTTCCAACCCCTACAACACTCCCCATTTCTGTTAACACCCCCTGTGAAAACCCTTCCAACCCCTACGCCACTCCCCATTTCTGTTAACACCCTCTGTGAAAACCCTTTCAACCCCTACACCACTCCCCATTTCTGTTAACACCCCCTGTGAAAACCCTTCCAACCCCTACACCACTCCCCATTACTGTTAACCCCCTCTGTGAAAACACTTCCAACCCCTACAACACTCCCCATTTCTGTTAACAACGTCTGTGAAAACCCTTCCAACCCCTACACCACTCACCATTTCTGTTAACACCCCCTGTGAAAACCCTTCCAACTCCTACACCACTCCCCATTTCTGTTAATACCCCCTGTGAAAACCCTTCCAACCCTCACACCACTCCCGATTTCTGTTAACACCGTCTGTGAAAACCCTTCCAACCCCTACACCACTCCCCATTTCTGTTAACACCCCCTGTGAAAACCCTTCCAACCCCTACACCACTCCCCATTTCCGTTAACACCCCCTGTAAAAACCCTTCCAACCTCCACACCACTCCCCATTTCCGTTAACACCCCCTGTGAAAACCCTTCCAACCCCTACACCACTCCCCATTTCTGTTAACACCCTCTGTGAAAACCCTTCCAACCCCTACACCACTCCCCATTTCTGTTAACACCCTCTGTGAAAAACCCTTCCAACCCTCAAACCACTCCCCATTTCAGTTAACACCCTCTTTGAAAACCCTTCCAACCCCTACACCACTCACCATTTCTGTTAACACCCTCTGTGAAAACCCTTTCAACCCCTACACCACTCCCCATTTCTGTTAACACCCTCTGTGAAAACCCTTCCAACCCCTACACCACTCCCCATTTCTGTTAACAACGTCTGTGAAAACCCTTCCAACCCCTACACCACTCACCATTTCTGTTAACACCCCCTGTGAAAACCCTTCCAACTCCTACACCTCTCCCCATTTCTGTTAATACCCCCTGTGAAAACCCTTCCAACCCTCACACCACTCCCGATTTCTGTTAACACCGTCTGTGAAAACCCTTCCAACCCCTACACCACTCCCCATTTCTGTTAATACCGTCTGTGAAAACCCTTCCAACCCCTACACCACTCTCCATTTCTGTTAACACCGTCTGTGAAAACACTTCCAACCCCTACACCACTCCCCATTTCTGTTAACACCCCCTGTGAAAACCCTTCCAACCGCTACACCACTCACCATTTCTGTTAACACCCCCTGTGAAAACCCTTCCAACCCCTACTCCACTCCCCATTTCTGTTAACACCCCCTGTGAAAACCCTTCCAACCCCTACACCACTCCCCATTTCCGTTAACACCCCCTGTAAAAACCCTTCCAACCCCCACACCACTCCCCATTTCCGTTAACACCCCCTGTGAAAACCCTTCCAACCCCTACACCACTCCCCATTTCTGTTAACACCCCCTGTGAAAACCCTTCCAACCCCTACACCACTCCCCATTTCTGTTAACACCGCCTGTGAAAACCCTTCCAACCCCTACACGACTCCCCATTTCTGTTAATACCCTCTGTGAAAACCCTTCCAACTCCTACACCACTCCCCATTTCTGTTAACACCCTCTGTGAAAACCCTTCCAACCCCTACACCACTCCCCATTTCTGTTAACACCCTCTGTGAAAACCCTTCCAACCCCTACACCACTCCCCATTTCTGTTAACACCCTCTGTGAAAAACCCTTCCAACCCTCAAACCACTCCCCATTTCAGTTAACACCCTCTTTGAAAACCCTTCCAACCCCTACACCACTCACCATTTCTGTTAACACCCTCTGTGAAAACCCTTTCAACCCCTACACCACTCCCCATTTCTGTTAACACCCTCTGTGAAAACCCTTCCAACCCCTACACCACTCCCCATTTCTGTTAACAACGTCTGTGAAAACCCTTCCAACCCCTACACCACTCACCATTTCTGTTAACACCCCCTGTGAAAACCCTTCCAACTCCTACACCACTCCCCATTTCTGTTAATACCGTCTGTGAAAACCCTTCCAACCCCTACACCACTCTCCATTTCTGTTTACACCGTCTGTGAAAACACTTCCAACCCCTACACCACTCCCCATTTCTGTTAATACCGTCTGTGAAAACCCTTCCAACCCCTACACCACTCACCATTTCTGTTAACACCCTCTGTGAAAACCCTTTCAACCCCTACACCACTCCCCATTTCTGTTAACACCCTCTGTGAAAACCCTTCCGACCCCTACACCACTCCCCATTTCTGTTAACAACGTCTGTGAAAACTCTTCCAACCCCTACACCACTCACCATTTCTGTTAACACCCCCTGTGAAAACCCTTCCAACTCCTACACCACTCCCCATTTCTGTTAATACCCCCTGTGAAAACCCTTCCAACCCTCACACCACTCACCATTTCTGTTAACACCCCCTGTGAAAACCCTTCCAACCCCTACACCACTCCCCATTTCTGTTAATACCGTCTGTGAAAACCCTTCCAACCCCTACACCACTCTCCATTTCTGTTAACACCGTCTGTCAAAACACTTCCAACCCCTACACCACTCCCCATTTCTGTTAACACCCCCTGTGAAAACCCTTCCAACCGCTACACCACTCACCATTTCTGTTAACACCCCCTGTGAAAACCCTTCCAACCCCTACTCCACTCCCCATTTCTGTTAACACCCCCTGTGAAAACCCTTCCAACCCCTACACCACTCCACATTTCCGTTAACACCCCCTGTAAAAACCCTTCCAACCCCCACACCACTCCCCATTTCCGTTAACACCCCCTGTGAAAACCCTTCCAACCCCTACACCACTCCCCATTTCTGTTAACACCCTCTGTGAAAACCCTTCCAACCCCTACACCACTCTCCATTTCTGTTAACACCCCCTGTGAAAACCGTTCCAACCCCTACAACACTCCCCATTTCTGTTAACACCCCCTGTGAAAACCCTTCCAACCCCTACGCCACTCCCCATTTCTGTTAACACCCTCTGTGAAAACCCTTTCAACCCCTACACCACTCCCCATTTCTGTTAACACCCCCTGTGAAAACCCTTCCAACCCCTACACCACTCCCCATTACTGTTCACCCCCTCTGTGAAAACACTTCCAACCCCTACAACACTCCCCATTTCTGTTAACAACGTCTGTGAAAACCCTTCCAACCCCTACACCACTCACCATTTCTGTTAACACCCCCTGTGAAAACCCTTCCAACTCCTACACCACTCCCCATTTCTGTTAATACCCCCTGTGAAAACCCTTCCAACCCTCACACCACTCCCGATTTCTGTTAACACCGTCTGTGAAAACCCTTCCAACCCCTACACCACTCCCCATTTCTGTTCATACCCTCTGTGAAAACCCTTTCAACCCCTACACCACTCCCCATTTCTGTTAACACCCTCTGTGAAAACCCTTCCAACCCCTACACCACTCCCCATTTCTGTTAACAACGTCTGTGAAAACCCTTCCAACCCCTACACCACTCACCATTTCTGTTAACACCCCCTGTGAAAACCCTTCCAACTCCTACACCACTCCCCATTTCTGTTAATACCCCCTGTGAAAACCCTTCCAACCCTCACACCACTCACCATTTCTGTTAACACCCCCTGTGAAAACCCTTCCAAACCCTACACCACTCCCCTTTTCCGTTAACACCTCCTGTAAAAACCCTTCCAACCCCCACACCACTCCCCATTTCCGTTAACACCCCCTGTGAAAACCCTTCCAACCCCTACACCACTCCCCATTTCTGTTAACACCCTCTGTGAAAATCCTTCCAACCCCTACACCACTCCCCATTTCTGTTAACACCGCCTGTGAAAACCCTTCCAACCCCTACACCACTCCCCATTTCTGTTAATACCCTCTGTGAAAACCCTTCCAACTCCTACATCACTCCCCATTTCTGTTAACACCCTGTGTGAAAACCCTTCCAACCCCAACACCACTCCCCATTTCTGTTAACACCCTCTGTGAAAACCCTTCCAACCCCTACACCACTCGCCATTTCTGTTAACACCCCCTGTGAAAACATTTCCAACCCCTACACCACTCACCATTTCTGTTAACACCCCTGTGAAAACACTTACAACCCCTACACCACTCCCCATTTCTGTTAACACCCCATGTGAAAACCCTTCCAACCCCTACACCACTCCCCATTTCTGTTAACACCCCATGTGAAAACCCTTACAACCCCTACACCACTCCCCATTTCCGTTAACACCCCCTGTGAAAACCCTTCCAACCCCTACACCACTCCCCATTTCTGTTAACACCCTCTGTGAAAATCCTTCCAACCCCTACACCACTCACCATTTCTGTTAACACCCCCTGTGAAAACCCTTCCAACCCCTACACCACTCCCCATTTCTGTTAACACCCCCTGTGAAAACCCTTCCAACCCCTACACCACTCCCCATTTCCGTTAACACCCCCTGTAAAAACACTTCCAACCCCCACACCACTCCCCATTTCCGTTAACACCCCCTGTGAAAACCCTTCCAACCCCTACACCACTCCCCATTTCTGTTAACATCCTCTGTGAAAACCCTTCCAACCCCTACACCACACCCCATTTCTGTTAACACCCTCTGTGAAAAACCCCTCCAACCCTCAAACCACTCCCCATTTCAGTTAACACCCTCTTTGAAAACCCTTCCAACCCCTACACCACTCACCATTTCTGTTAACACCCTCTGTGAAAACCCTTTCAACCCCTACACCACTCCCCATTTCTGTTAACACCCCCTGTGAAAACCCTTCCAACCCATACACCACTCACCATTTCTGTTAACACCCCCTGTGAAAACCCTTCCAACTCCTACACCACTCCCCATTTCTGTTAATACCCCCTGTGAAAACCCTTCCAACCCTCACACCACTCCCGATTTCTGTTAACACCCCCTGTGAAAACCTTTCCAACCCCTACACCACTCCCCATTTCTGTTAACACCGTCTGTGAAAACCCTTCCAACCCCTACACCACTCCCCATTTCTGTTAACACCGTCTGTGAAAACCCTTCCAACCCCTACACCACTCCCCATTTCTGTTAACACCGTCTGTGAAAACACTTCCAATCCCTACACCACTCCCCATTTCTGTTAACACCCCTGTGAAAACCCTTCCAACCGCTACACCACTCCCGATTTCTGTTAACACCGCCTGTGAAAACCCTTCCAACCCCTACACCACTCCCCATTTCTGTTAATACCCTCTGTGAAAACCCTTCCAACTCCTACATCACTCCCCATTTCTGTTAACACCCTCTGTGAAAACACTTCCAACCCCTACACCACTCCCCATTTCTGTTAACTCCCCCTGTGAAAACATTTCCAACCCCTACACCACTCACCATTTCTGTTAACACCCCCTGTGAAAACCCTTCCAACCCCTACACCACTCCCCATTTCTGTTAACACCCCCTGTGAAAACCCTTCCAACCCCTACACCACTCCCCATTTCTGTTAACACCCCCTGTGAAAACCCTTCCAAACCCTACACCTCTCACCATTTCCGTTAACACCTCCTGTAAAAACCCTACCAACCCCCACACGACTCCCCATTTCCGTTAACACCCCCTGTGAAAACCCTTCCAACCCCTACTCCACTCCCCATTTCTGTTAACACCCCCTGTGAAAACCCTTCCAACCCCTACACCACTCCCCATTTCTGTTAACAACGTCTGTGAAAACCCTTCCAACCCCTACACCACTCACCATTTCTGTTAACACCCCCTGTGAAAACCCTTCCAACCCCTACACCACTCCCCATTTCTGTTAACACCGCCTGTGAAAACCCTTCCAACCCCTACACGACTCCCCATTTCTGTTAATACCCTCTGTGAAAACCCTTCCAACTCCTACACCACTCCCCATTTCTGTTAACACCCTCTGTGAAAACCCTTCCAACCCCTACACCACTCCCCATTTCTGTTAACACCCCCTGTGAAAATATTTCCAACCCCTACACCACTCACCATTTCTGTTAACACCCCATGTGAAAACCCTTCCAACCCCTACACCACTCCCCATTTCTGTTAACACCCCCTGTGAAAACCCTTACAACCCCTACACCACTCCCCATTTCCATTAACACCCCCTGTGAAAACCCTTCCAATCCCTACACCACTCCCCATTTCTGTTAACACCCCCTGTGAAAACCCTTCCAACCCCTACACCACTCCCCATTTCCGTTAACACCCCCTGTAAAAACCCTTCCAACCTCCACACCACTCCCCATTTCCGTTAACACACCCTGTGAAAACCCTTCCAACCCCTACACCACTCCCCATTTCTGTTAACACCCTCTGTGAAAACCCTTCCAACCCCTACACCACTCCCCATTTCTGTTAACACCCTCTGTGAAAAACCCTTCCAACCCTCAAACCACTCCCCATTTCAGTTAACACCCTCTTTGAAAACCCTTCCAACCCCTACACCACTCACCATTTCTGTTAACACCCTCTGTGAAAACCCTTTCAACCCCTACACCACTCCCCATTTCTGTTAACACCCTCTGTGAAAACCCTTCCAACCCCTACACCACTCCCCATTTCTGTTAACAACGTCTGTGAAAACCCTTCCAACCCCTACACCACTCACCATTTCTGTTAACACCCCCTGTGAAAACCCTTCCAACTCCTACACCACTCCCCATTTCTGTTAATACCCCCTGTGAAAACCCTTCCAACCCTCACACCACTCCCGATTTCTGTTAACACCGTCTGTGAAAACCCTTCCAACCCCTACACCACTCCCCATTTCTGTTAATACCGTCTGTGAAAACCCTTCCAACCCCTACACCACTCACCATTTCTGTTAACACCCTCTGTGAAAACCCTTTCAACCCCTACACCACTCCCCATTTCTGTTAACACCCTCTGTGAAAACCCTTCCAACCCCTACACCACTCCCCATTTCTGTTAACAACGTCTGTGAAAACCCTTCCAACCCCTACACCACTCACCATTTCTGTTAACACCCCCTGTGAAAACCCTTCCAACCCTCACACCACTCCCGATTTCTGTTAACACCGTCTGTGAAAACCCTTCCAACCCCTACACCACTCCCCATTTCTGTTAATACCGTCTGTGAAAACCCTTCCAACCCCTACACCACTCTCCATTTCTGTTAACACCGTCTGTGAAAACACTTCCAACCCCTACACCACTCCCCATTTCTGTTAACACCCCCTGTGAAAACCCTTCCAACCGCTACACCACTCACCATTTCTGTTAACACCCCCTGTGAAAACCCTTCCAACCCCTACTCCACTCCCCATTTCTGTTAACACCCCCTGTGAAAACCCTTCCAACCCCTACACCACTCCCCATTTCCGTTAACACCCCCTGTAAAAACCCTTCCAACCCCCACACCACTCCCCATTTCCGTTAACACCCCCTGTGAAAACCCTTCCAACCCCTACACCACTCCCCATTTCTGTTAACACCCCCTGTGAAAACCCTTCCAACCCCTACACCACTCCCCATTTCTGTTAACACCGCCTGTGAAAACCCTTCCAACCCCTACACGACTCCCCATTTCTGTTAATACCCTCTGTGAAAACCCTTCCAACTCCTACACCACTCCCCATTTCTGTTAACACCCTCTGTGAAAACCCTTCCAACCCCTACACCACTCCCCATTTCTGTTAACACCCTCTGTGAAAACCCTTCCAACCCCTACACCACTCCCCATTTCTGTTAACACCCTCTGTGAAAAACCCTTCCAACCCTCAAACCACTCCCCATTCCAGTTAACACCCTCTTTGAAAACCCTTCCAACCCCTACACCACTCACCATTTCTGTTAACACCCTCTGTGAAAACCCTTTCAACCCCTACACCACTCCCCATTTCTGTTAACACCCTCTGTGAAAACCCTTCCAACCCCTACACCACTCCCCATTTCTGTTAACAACGTCTGTGAAAACCCTTCCAACCCCTACACCACTCACCATTTCTGTTAACACCCCCTGTGAAAACCCTTCCAACTCCTACACCACTCCCCATTTCTGTTAACACCCTCTGTGAAAACCCTTCCAACCCCCACACCACTCCCCATTTCCGTTAACACCCCCTGTGAAAACCCTTCCAACCCCCACACCACTCCCCATTTCCGTTAACACCCCCTGTGAAAACCCTTCCAACCCCTACACCACTCCCCATTTCTGTTAACACCCTCTGTGAAAACCCTTCCAACCCCTACACCACTCCCCATTTCTGTTAACACCCTCTGTGAAAAACCCTTCCAACCCTCAAACCACTCCCCATTTCAGTTAACACCCTCTTTGAAAACCCTTCCAACCCCTACACCACTCACCATTTCTGTTAACACCCTCTGTGAAAACCCTTTCAACCCCTACACCACTCCCCATTTTTGTTAACACCCTCTGTGAAAACCCTTCCAACCCCTACACCACTCCCCATTTCTGTTAACAACGTCTGTGAAAACCCTTCCAACCCCTACACCACTCACCATTTCTGTTAACACCCCCTGTGAAAACCCTTCCAACCCCTACACCACTCCCCATTTCTGTTAACACCGTCTGTGAAAACCCTTCCAACCCCTACACCACTCCCCATTTCTGTTAACACCGTCTGTGAAAACCCTTCCAACACCAACACCACTCCCCATTTCTGTTAACACCGTCTGTGAAAACACTTCCAACCCCTACAACACTCCCCATTTCTGTTAACACCCCCTGTGAAAACCCTTCCAACCGCTACACCACTCCCCATTTCTGTTAACACCGCCTGTGAAAACCCTTCCAACCCCTACACCACTCCCCATTTCTGTTAATACCCTCTGTGAAAACCCTTCCAACTCCTACATCAATCCCCATTTCTGTTAACACCATCTGTGAAAACCCTTCCAACCCCTACACCACTCCCCATTTCTGTTAACACCCACTGTGAAAACATTTCCAACCCCTACACCACTCACCATTTCTGTTAACACCCCCTGTGAAAACCCTTCCAACCCCTACACCACTCCCAATTTCTGTTAACACCCCTGTGAAAACCCTTCCAACCCCTACACCACTCCCCATTTCTGTTAACACCCCCTGTGAAAACCCTTCCAAACCCTACACCACTCCCCATTTCCGTTAACACCTCCTGTAAAAACCCTTCCAACCCCAACACCACTCCCCATTTCCGTTAACACCCCATGTGAAAAACCTTCCAACCCCTACACCACTCCCCATTTCTGTTAACAACGTCTGCGAAAACCCTTCCAACCCCTACACCACTCACCATTTCTGTTAACACCCCCTGTGAAAACCCTTCCAACCCCTACACCACTCCCCATTTCTGTTAACACCGTCTGTGAAAACCCTTCCAACCCCTACACCACTCCCCATTTCTGTTAACACCCCCTGTGAAAACCCTTCCAAACCCTACACCTCTCCCGATTTCCGTTAACACCTCCTGTAAAGACCCTACCAACCCCCACACGACTCCCCATTTCCGTTAACACCCCCTGTGAAAACCCTTCCAACCCCTACTCCACTCCCCATTTCTGTTAACACCCCCTGTGAAAACCCTTACAAACCCTACACCACTCCCCATTTCTGTTAACAACGTCTGTGAAAACCCTTCCAACCCCTACACCACTCACCATTTCTGTTAACACCCCCTGTGAAAACCCTTCCAACCCCTACACAACTCCCCATTTCTGTTAACACCGCCTGTGAAAACCCTTCCAACCCCTACACGACTCCCCATTTCTGTTAATACCCTCTGTGAAAACCCTTCCAACTCCTACACCACTCCCCATTTCTGTTAACACCCTCTGTGAAAACCCTTCCAACCCCTACACCACACCCCATTTCTGTTAACACCCCCTGTGAAAATATTTCCAACCCCTACACCACTCACCATTTCTGTTAACACCCCATGTGAAAACCCTTCCAACCCCTACACCACTCCCCATTTCTGTTAACACCCCCTGTGAAAACCCTTACAACCCCTACACCACTCCCCATTTCCATTAACACCCCCTGTGAAAACCCTTCCAATCCCTACACCACTCCCCATTTCTGTTAACACCCTCTGTGAAAACCCTTCCAACCCCTACCCCACTCCCCATTTCCGTTAACACCCCCTGTAAAAACCCTTCCAACCTCCACACCACTCCCCATTTCCGTTAACACACCCTGTGAAAACCCTTCCAACCCCTACACCACTCCCCATTTCTGTTAACACCCTCTGTGAAAACCCTTCCAACCCCTACACCACTCCCCATTTCTGTTAACACCCTCTGTGAAAAACCCTTCCAACCCTCAAACCACTCCCCATTTCAGTTAACACCCTCTTTGAAAACCCTTCCAACCCCTACACCACTCACCATTTCTGTTAACACCCTCTGTGAAAACCCTTTCAACCCCTACACCACTCACCATTTCTGTTAACACCCTCTGTGAAAACCCTTTCAACCCCTACACCACTCCCCATTTCTGTTAACACCCTCTGTGAAAACCCTTCCAACCCCTACACCACTCCCCATTTCTGTTAACAACGTCTGTGAAAACCCTTCCAACCCCTACACCACTCACCATTTCTGTTAACACCCCCTGTGAAAACCCTTCCAACTCCTACACCACTCCCCATTTCTGTTAATACCCCCTGTGAAAACCCTTCCAACCCTCACACCACTCCCGATTTCTGTTAACACCGTCTGTGAAAACCCTTCCAACCCCTACACCACTCCCCATTTCTGTAAATACCGTCTGTGAAAACCCTTCCAACCCCTACACCACTCTCCATTTCTGTTAACACCGTCTGTGAAAACACTTCCAACCCCTACACCACTCCCCATTTCTGTTAACACCCCCTGTGAAAACCCTTCCAACCGCTACACCACTCACCATTTCTGTTAACACCCCCTGTGAAAACCCTTCCAACCCCTACTCCACTCCCCATTTCTGTTAACACCCCCTGTGAAAACCCTTCCAACCCCTACACCACTCCCCATTTCCGTTAACACCCCCTGTAAAAACCCTTCCAACCCCCACACCACTCCCCATTTCCGTTAACACCCCCTGTGAAAACCCTTCCAACCCCTACACCACTCCCCATTTCTGTTAACACCCCCTGTGAAAACCCTTCCAACCCCTACACCACTCCCCATTTCTGTTAACACCGCCTGTGAAAACCCTTCCAACCCCTACACGACTCCCCATTTCTGTTAATACCCTCTGTGAAAACCCTTCCAACTCCTACACCACTCCCCATTTCTGTTAACACCCTCTGTGAAAACCCTTCCAACCCCTACACCACTCCCCATTTCTGTTAACACCCTCTGTGAAAAACCCTTCCAACCCTCAAACCACTCCCCATTTCAGTTAACACCCTCTTTGAAAACCCTTCCAACCCCTACACCACTCACCATTTCTGTTAACACCCTCTGTGAAAACCCTTTCAACCCCTACACCACTCCCCATTTCTGTTAACACCCTCTGTGAAAACCCTTCCAACCCCTACACCACTCCCCATTTCTGTTAACAACGTCTGTGAAAACCCTTCCAACCCCTACACCACTCACCATTTCTGTTAACACCCCCTGTGAAAACCCTTCCAACTCCTACACCACTCCCCATTTCTGTTAATACCGTCTGTGAAAACCCTTCCAACCCCTACACCACTCTCCATTTCTGTTTACACCGTCTGTGAAAACACTTCCAACCCCTACACCACTCCCCATTTCTGTTAATACCGTCTGTGAAAACCCTTCCAACCCCTACACCACTCACCATTTCTGTTAACACCCTCTGTGAAAACCCTTTCAACCCCTACACCACTCCCCATTTCTGTTAACACCCTCTGTGAAAACCCTTCCAACCCCTACACCACTCCCCATTTCTGTTAACAACGTCTGTGAAAACCCTTCCAACCCCTACACCACTCACCATTTCTGTTAACACCCCCTGTGAAAACCCTTCCAACTCCTACACCACTCCCCATTTCTGTTAATACCCCCTGTGAAAACCCTTCCAACCCTCACACCACTCACCATTTCTGTTAACACACCCTGTGAAAACCCTTCCAACCCCTACACCACTCCCCATTTCTGTTAATACCGTCTGTGAAAACCCTTCCAACCCCTACACCACTCTCCATTTCTGTTAACACCGTCTGTCAAAACACTTCCAACCCATACACCACTCCCCATTTCTGTTAACACCCCCTGTGAAAACCCTTCCAACCGCTACACCACTCACCATTTCTGTTAACACCCCCTGTGAAAACCCTTCCAACCCCTACTCCACTCCCCATTTCTGTTAACACCCCCTGTGAAAACCCTTCCAACCCCTACACCACTCCCCATTTCCGTTAACACCCCCTGTAAAAACCCTTCCAACCCCCACACCACTCCCCATTTCCGTTAACACCCCCTGTGAAAACCCTTCCAACCCCTACACCACTCCCCATTTCTGTTAACACCCTCTGTGAAAACCCTTCCAACCCCTACACCACTCTCCATTTCTGTTAACACCCCCTGTGAAAACCGTTCCAACCCCTACAACACTCCCCATTTCTGTTAACACCCCCTGTGAAAACCCTTCCAACCCCTACGCCACTCCCCATTTCTGTTAACACCCTCTGTGAAAACCCTTTCAACCCCTACACCACTCCCCATTTCTGTTAACACCCCCTGTGAAAACCCTTCCAACCCCTACACCACTCCCCATTACTGTTAACCCCCTCTGTGAAAACACTTCCAACCCCTACAACACTCCCCATTTCTGTTAACAACGTCTGTGAAAACCCTTCCAACCCCTACACCACTCACCATTTCTGTTAACACCCCCTGTGAAAACCCTTCCAACTCCTACACCACTCCCCATTTCTGTTAATACCCCCTGTGAAAACCCTTCCAACCCTCACACCACTCCCGATTTCTGTTAACACCGTCTGTGAAAACCCTTCCAACCCCTACACCACTCCCCATTTCTGTTAACACCCCCTGTGAAAACCCTTCCAACCCCTACACCACTCCCCATTTCCGTTAACACCCCCTGTAAAAACCCTTCCAACCTCCACACCACTCCCCATTTCCGTTAACACCCCCTGTGAAAACCCTTCCAACCCCTACACCACTCCCCATTTCTGTTAACACCCTCTGTGAAAACCCTTCCAACCCCTACACCACTCCCCATTTCTGTTAACACCCTCTGTGAAAAACCCTTCCAACCCTCAAACCACTCCCCATTTCAGTTAACACCCTCTTTGAAAACCCTTCCAACCCCTACACCACTCACCATTTCTGTTAACACCCTCTGTGAAAACCCTTTCAACCCCTACACCACTCCCCATTTCTGTTAACACCCTCTGTGAAAACCCTTCCAACCCCTACACCACTCCCCATTTCTGTTAACAACGTCTGTGAAAACCCTTCCAACCCCTACACCACTCACCATTTCTGTTAACACCCCCTGTGAAAACCCTTCCAACTCCTACACCTCTCCCCATTTCTGTTAACAACGTCTGTGAAAACCCTTCCAACCCCTACACCACTCACCATTTCTGTTAACACCCCCTGTGAAAACCCTTCCAACCCCTACACCACTCCCCATTTCTGTTAATACCGTCTGTGAAAACCCTTCCAACCCCTACACCACTCTCCATTTCTGTTAACACCGTCTGTGAAAACACTTCCAACCCCTACACCACTCCCCATTTCTGTTAACACCCCCTGTGAAAACCCTTCCAACCGCTACACCACTCACCATTTCTGTTAACACCCCCTGTGAAAACCCTTCCAACCCCTACTCCACTCCCCATTTCTGTTAACACCCCCTGTGAAAACCCTTCCAACCCCTACACCACTCCCCATTTCCGTTAACACCCCCTGTAAAAACCCTTCCAACCCCCACACCACTCCCCATTTCCGTTAACACCCCCTGTGAAAACCCTTCCAACCCCTACACCACTCCCCATTTCTGTTAACACCCCCTGTGAAAACCCTTCCAACCCCTACACCACTCCCCATTTCTGTTAACACCGCCTGTGAAAACCCTTCCAACCCCTACACGACTCCCCATTTCTGTTAATACCCTCTGTGAAAACCCTTCCAACTCCTACACCACTCCCCATTTCTGTTAACACCCTCTGTGAAAACCCTTCCAACCCCTACACCACTCCCCATTTCTGTTAACACCCTCTGTGAAAACCCTTCCAACCCCTACACCACTCCCCATTTCTGTTAACACCCTCTGTGAAAAACCCTTCCAACCCTCAAACCACTCCCCATTTCAGTTAACACCCTCTTTGAAAACCCTTCCAACCCCTACACCACTCACCATTTCTGTTAACACCCTCTGTGAAAACCCTTTCAACCCCTACACCACTCCCCATTTCTGTTAACACCCTCTGTGAAAACCCTTCCAACCCCTACACCACTCCCCATTTCTGTTAACAACGTCTGTGAAAACCCTTCCAACCCCTACACCACTCACCATTTCTGTTAACACCCCCTGTGAAAACCCTTCCAACTCCTACACCACTCCCCATTTCTGTTAATACCGTCTGTGAAAACCCTTCCAACCCCTACACCACTCTCCATTTCTGTTAACACCGTCTGTGAAAACACTTCCAACCCCTACACCACTCCCCATTTCTGTTAATACCGTCTGTGAAAACCCTTCCAACCCCTACACCACTCACCATTTCTGTTAACACCCTCTGTGAAAACCCTTTCAACCCCTACACCACTCCCCATTTCTGTTAACACCCTCTGTGAAAACCCTTCCGACCCCTACACCACTCCCCATTTCTGTTAACAACGTCTGTGAAAACCCTTCCAACCCCTACACCACTCACCATTTCTGTTAACACCCCCTGTGAAAACCCTTCCAACTCCTACACCACTCCCCATTTCTGTTAATACCCCCTGTGAAAACCCTTCCAACCCTCACACCACTCACCATTTCTGTTAACACCCCCTGTGAAAACCCTTCCAACCCCTACACCACTCCCCATTTCTGTTAATACCGTCTGTGAAAACCCTTCCAACCCCTACACCACTCTCCATTTCTGTTAACACCGTCTGTCAAAACACTTCCAACCCCTACACCACTCCCCATTTCTGTTAACACCCCCTGTGAAAACCCTTCCAACCGCTACACCACTCACCATTTCTGTTAACACCCCCTGTGAAAACCCTTCCAACCCCTACTCCACTCCCCATTTCTGTTAACACCCCCTGTGAAAACCCTTCCAACCCCTACACCACTCCACATTTCCGTTAACACCCCCTGTAAAAACCCTTCCAACCCCCACACCACTCCCCATTTCCGTTAACACCCCCTGTGAAAACCCTTCCAACCCCTACACCACTCCCCATTTCTGTTAACACCCTCTGTGAAAACCCTTCCAACCCCTACACCACTCTCCATTTCTGTTAACACCCCCTGTGAAAACCGTTCCAACCCCTACAACACTCCCCATTTCTGTTAACACCCCCTGTGAAAACCCTTCCAACCCCTACGCCACTCCCCATTTCTGTTAACACCCTCTGTGAAAACCCTTTCAACCCCTACACCACTCCCCATTTCTGTTAACACCCCCTGTGAAAACCCTTCCAACCCCTACACCACTCCCCATTACTGTTCACCCCCTCTGTGAAAACACTTCCAACCCCTACAACACTCCCCATTTCTGTTAACAACGTCTGTGAAAACCCTTCCAACCCCTACACCACTCACCATTTCTGTTAACACCCCCTGTGAAAACCCTTCCAACTCCTACACCACTCCCCATTTCTGTTAATACCCCCTGTGAAAACCCTTCCAACCCTCACACCACTCCCGATTTCTGTTAACACCGTCTGTGAAAACCCTTCCAACCCCTACACCACTCCCCATTTCTGTTCATACCCTCTGTGAAAACCCTTTCAACCCCTACACCACTCCCCATTTCTGTTAACACCCTCTGTGAAAACCCTTCCAACCCCTACACCACTCCCCATTTCTGTTAACAACGTCTGTGAAAACCCTTCCAACCCCTACACCACTCACCATTTCTGTTAACACCCCCTGTGAAAACCCTTCCAACTCCTACACCACTCCCCATTTCTGTTAATACCCCCTGTGAAAACCCTTCCAACCCTCACACCACTCACCATTTCTGTTAACACCCCCTGTGAAAACCCTTCCAACCCCTACACCACTCCCCATTTCTGTTAATACCGTCTGTGAAAACCCTTCCAACCCCTACACCACTCTCCATTTCTGTTAACACCGTCTGTCAAAACACTTCCAACCCCTACACCACTCCCCATTTCTGTTAACACCCCCTGTGAAAACCCTTCCAACCGCTACACCACTCACCATTTCTGTTAACACCCCCTGTGAAAACCCTTCCAACCCCTACTCCACTCCCCATTTCTGTTAACACCCCCTGTGAAAACCCTTCCAACCCCTACACCACTCCCCATTTCCGTTAACACCCCCTGTAAAAACCCTTCCAACCCCCACACCACTCCCCATTTCCGTTAACACCCCCTGTGAAAACCCTTCCAACCCCTACACCACTCCCCATTTCTGTTAACACCCTCTGTGAAAACCCTTCCAACCCCTACACCACTCTCCATTTCTGTTAACACCCCCTGTGAAAACCGTTCCAACCCCTACAACACTCCCCATTTCTGTTAACACCCCCTGTGAAAACCCTTCCAACCCCTACGCCACTCCCCATTTCTGTTAACACCCTCTGTGAAAACCCTTTCAACCCCTACACCACTCCCCATTTCTGTTAACACCCCCTGTGAAAACCCTTCCAACCCCTACACCACTCCCCATTACTGTTAACCCCCTCTGTGAAAACACTTCCAACCCCTACAACACTCCCCATTTCTGTTAACACCCTCTGTGAAAACCCTTTCAACCCCTACACCACTCCCCATTTCTGTTAACACCCTCTGCGAAAAACCCTTCCAACCCTCAAACCACTCCCCATTTCAGTTAACACCCTCTTTGAAAACCCTTCCAACCCCTACACCACTCACCATTTCTGTTAACACCCTCTGTGAAAACCCTTTCAACCCCTACACCACTCCCCATTTCTGTTAACACCCTCTGTGAAAACCCTTCCAACCCCTACACCACTCCCCATTTCTGTTAACAACGTCTGTGAAAACCCTTCCAACCCCTACACCACTCACCATTTCTGTTAACACCCCCTGTGAAAACCCTTCCAACTCCTACACCACTCCCCATTTCTGTTAATACCCCCTGTGAAAACCCTTCCAACCCTCACACCACTCCCGATTTCTGTTAACACCGTCTGTGAAAACCCTTCCAACCCCTACACCACTCCCCATTTCTGTTAATACCGTCTGTGAAAACCCTTCCAACCCCTACACCACTCTCCATTTCTGTTAACACCGTCTGTGAAAACACTTCCAACCCCTACACCACTCCCCATTTCTGTTAACACCCCCTGTGAAAACCCTTCCAACCGCTACACCACTCACCATTTCTGTTAACACCCCCTGTGAAAACCCTTCCAACCCCTACTCCACTCCCCATTTCTGTTAACACCCCCTGTGAAAACCCTTCCAACCCCTACACCACTCCCCATTTCCGTTAACACCCCCTGTAAAAACCCTTCCAACCCCCACACCACTCCCCATTTCCGTTAACACCCCCTGTGAAAACCCTTCCAACCCCTACACCACTCCCCATTTCTGTTAACACCCTCTGTGAAAACCCTTCCAACCCCTACACCACTCTCCATTTCTGTTAACACCCCCTGTGAAAACCGTTCCAACCCCTACAACACTCCCCATTTCTGTTAACACCCCCTGTGAAAACCCTTCCAACCCCTACGCCACTCCCCATTTCTGTTAACACCCTCTGTGAAAACCCTTTCAACCCCTTCACCACTCCCCATTTCTGTTAACACCCCCTGTGAAAACCCTTCCAACCCCTACACCACTCCCCATTACTGTTAACCCCCTCTGTGAAAACACTTCCAACCCCTACAACACTCCCCATTTCTGTTAACACCCTCTGTGAAAACCCTTCCAACTCCTACACCACTCCCCATTTCTGTTAACACCCTCTGTGAAAACCCTTCCAACCCCTACACCACTCACAATTTCTGTTAACACCCTCTGTGAAAACCCTTCCAACCCGTACACCACTCCCCATTTCTGTTAACACCTCCGATCCTTGCAGCCCTCACCATCTGTGAAAACCCTTTTGACCCTACACCCATCACCATTCTGTAAACCCGCCTCACCCCTATGCCACTCGCCATCTCTGTAATACCCTCCACCGTCCACCCCGGCGCATTCAGTTGACAGCTGACCCGAGAAAGACACCGACTGTGGCAGGTGGCAGGGCTCACAAAACACATTCACACTGGCTGATTTAGTAAACCTAACGATTTGCATGGTGATCTTCACTAAACCTCTTCCTACCTTCCCATCTTTACATTCCCCCTCCACTTTCTGCTTTCCACAAGGATTCCATTTGTCTCTTCCCATTAATCTCCCTCCTGGAACGTATCCTTGCAAGCGCGGGAAGTTCAACACGCTCCCATTTTCTTTCCCTCTCAGCTCCATTCGTCCTTCCAGGTGAGGCAACACTTCACCTGTGAGTCTGTCAGGTTGATCTACTCTACCTGATGCTGCTGGTTCAGCCTCCGCTACGTCAGTGAGGCCCAATGTAGATCGGGAGTCCACTTTGTCAAGTACCTTTGCTCTGTCCACAACAAACGGAATTTCCCGGTCAGAAACAGGCGAAAATCTGCAGATGCCGGAAATCCAAGCAACACAGGAGAAATTTTTTCGACGATTTCAAGTTCCCTGGCTACGATCATCTTACTGTCACTGTGGATACCACATTCATGTACACCTCCCCCTCCCACCAGGAAAGTCACAGAGCTCTCCGTTTCCTCTGGACATCAAACCCAACGAGTTCCCCTCCACCACCACTCTCCTGCTCTTTGTTTTGCTTGTCTTCTTTGTTTGAGCTGAGCTCTACTCTCACTTCTTTCTGTCTCCTTGCAGTGAACTGGTGCTGGTCACGTGTGTGAATGATTTGGAGGGGAATGCAGATCGAACAATTAGTGAGATTGTGGATGACACCAGAACTGGTGGGTGGTGGAAGTGAGGTTTGTCTGAGGTTACAGTGGGATGGAGACCAGCTGGGGAAGTGAGGGTTGTCTGAGGTTACAGTGGGATGGAGACCAGCTGGGGAAGTGAGGGTTGTCTGAGGTTACAGTGGGATGGAGACCAGCTGGGGAAGTGAGGGTTGTCTGAGGTTACAGTGGGGTGGAGACCAGCTGGGGAAGTGAGGGTTGTCTGAGGTTACAGTGGGATGGAGACCAGCTGGGGAAGTGAGGGTTGTCTGAGGTTACAGTGGGGTGGAGACCAGCTGGGGAAGTGAGGGTTGTCTGAGGTTACAGTGGGATGGAGACCAGCTGGGGAAGTGAGTGTTGTCTGAGGTTACAGTGGGATGGAGACCAGCTGGGGAAGTGAGGGTTGTCTGAGGTTACAGTGGGATGGAGACCAGCTGGGGAAGTGGGCACAGGAGAGCAGCGGATCATTACCGTTACTCAAAAACAGGTCTTCAGGAGGTCAAAAAGACCATCATTCAGATGGAGAGACAGCTTCCCTTGGGGCTCTGGATTCAGCAGACAAGACTGGTGCTGTGGTTCAGTTCATCAGGTTGGAGGGAACCAGGAATATAAGGTGTTGCTCCTCCCTCCTGAGCATCAGCTCATCAATTAGGGGAACAATTCGTGGAGCAGCTTCACACCATCCGTCCCAAGCAGAACCTCCCAGTGCCAAACATTTCAATACTGATTCCCCTGTTCTGACATGTCGATCGATGGCCTCCTCTTGTGACGGGATGAAATCCCCCATCAGGGTGGAGGTGCAACATTTTATATTCGGTCTGAGTACTCCAACCTGATGCGTGAATATTGATCTCGCCTTCTGATAGACCAAACCCACCCCCACCCCCATTCTTCCTCTATTCCACACTCTTACTTCTCACCCGCCTATTACATCCGCCGGGTCCCCTCCTCCCTCTCTTTCTCCCCTCTGGTGCACTCTCCTCTCCGATCAGATTATTTCTTCTCCAACCCTTGACCTTTCCCACCCACCTGCCACCTTCCAGCTAGCCTCTTTCCCCTCCCCATATTTTTATTCTGGCTTCTTCTGGGTACATCCAGCACCCAGGGCATGTCCTTTTCTTACTGTTACTATCAGGTAGTAGGTACAGGAGCCTGAAGGACACAGATTCAGGAACAGCTTCTTCCCCTCTGCCATCCGATTCCTGAATGGACATTGTACCCTTGGACACCAGCTCACTTTTTTAATATAATGTATTTCTGTTTTTGCACGTTTTTAAAATCTATTCAATATAAGCATATTGTAATTGGTTTATTTATTCATTACTATTACTTTTATTTCATTTATTATTATTACTTTAACAAAAAGAATGTTACTCCTCATGTATGAGAAGGATGTCAGAAATAAAGTGAATTCATTCATCCGGATCGCGGGGCCGAGAGAGAGGGAAAGGAGCCGGACTGTCCCGGGATGCGGATCCATGGTGTGTCGGCATCTCACAGTAATTGTCCCTCAGTCGCGGGAAATCTCCGCCCGTGGCGCCGCTCCGACATGCTGCCAGGTCAATCAGCCTTTCGTTTACCGAGCGCAGGCGTGATTTCCGGGAAGGTTTCGACCCTTACGCTTGCCTGTGTGATCTCCTGGTCACGGCGAATCCTGGAGCGAACGCGGGAGAGTCTGTGAATGTTGGAAATCCAAAGCCACTCACTCAAAACGCTGAAGGAACTCAGCAGCTCAGGCAGCATCTGTGCAAAAGAATAAACTGCCGGCGGTTCGGGACGAGTCCCTTCTTCAGCACTGAGAAGGACGGGGGAAATGCCAGAATCAAAAGGTGTGCAGTATAATCAGAGGGGAAAGGGATTAGCTAGAATGTGATCGTTGAAGCCAGGCGGGTGGGAAAGGTCAAGGGCTGGAGAAGAAATATCTGATAGCAGCGGAGAGTGACCATAGAACATAGTAATCCACAGCACATTACAGGCGCTTCTGCCCACAATGTTGTGTCGACCATGGATCCTAATTCAGAATTTCCCTACCGTATAGCCCTCTATTTTTAAGCTCCGTGTACGGTACCTGTATAAGAGTCTCTTAACAGACCCTGTTGTATCCGCCTCTACCACCTTCACTGGAAATGCGTCCCATGCTCCCTTCTGTGTGTAAAACGTACCTCTGACATCTCCCCTTGTACCTATTTCCAAGCACCTTAAAACGATGCCTCCTCGTGTTAGCCATTTCAACACTGGCAAAAAGCCTCTGGCTATCCACACTATCAAACCCCTCGTCATCTTATACACCTCTGTCAAGTAACCTCTCGTCCTCCGTCACTCCAAGAAGGAAAGACCAAGTTCACTCAATCTATTCTCATAAGACATGCTCTCCAATGCAGGCAAGATCTTTGTAACGCTGCGCTGCACTCTCTCTGTAGTATCCACATCCTTCCTGTAGTGAGGCGACCAGAAATGAACAGAGTGCTCCAAGTGGTGTGGAACTAAGGGTTTATATCACTGTAACATTGCCTCATGGCTCCTGAATTCAACCCCAGAGTTGATGAAGTCCAACACACTATACGCCTTTCTAACAACACGGTCAACCTGCGGAGCAGCTTTGAGCTCCTATCGGACACAGATCCTCGACACTGCCAAGAGTTACACCATCGATATTTGGTTGGTCAAATTTGAAGACAGAATTTGCTAACTTGCAGTCCTCTGGTACTTCTCCCGTCCTGGTTGATAATGCAAAGATCATCGCCAGAGGCTCTGCAATTTTCTCCCTCTCTTCCCACAGTAGCCTGGGGCATATCTCACCTGGCCCCAGTGACTGGTCTAACTTAATATCTTTCCAGTGCTCCAGCACGTCCTCCTTCTTAATGTCTATATGCTCAAGCATTTCAATCCGCTGTAAGTCATCCCCACAATTGTGAAGGTCCGCTTCCCTGGTGAATACTGAAGCAAACTATTCATTAAGTACCAACGCTACCTGATCTAACTCAGGTATTGTATCCTTTTGGTCCTATGATCACATTGTTCATCCTCTTGCTCTTCACAAACTTGGAGAATGCCTTGGTGTTTTCCTTAATCCTGCTCATCAAGGGCTTCTCATGGCCCCTTCTGGCTCTCCTAATTCACACTTACACTCCTTCCAGGCAACCTTGTAATTTTCTAGAAATCCATCTGTACTCAGTTTATTGCTTTCATAAGCTTTTCTGTTCTTCTCAACTAGATTTTCTACATCCTTTGTACACGATGGTTCTTCTACCCCACCGTGTGCTCCCTGCCTCAAAGGAACATACCTGTGCAGAACGCCATGCCAGTGTTCCCTGAACATTTGCGACATTTCTGCCGTGCATTTCCCTGAAAACTCCTGCCCACAATGATTTGCAGGTAGCGATCCTGTGAAATTCATTGTCATGGCCGGCTCGGAGGCCAAGTCATCGGTTTGTCACGTAACCCGTAACCGGGTTACCGAACCAGCAGAAATGAAACACACTTTGGAGTCTGGTATTACTGTAGCTAATAGTGTTTATTAGTAAACTAAGCAATACGGTACTATAAAAATGCAAATATGTGAAACAGGTTAGCAATGATATGTACAGAAGTGTGGAAATAGGAATCAAAACCAAGCTCTGTCAAAGTCTAGGGGTGAATGGATAGTCTTACGATGGTGAAGAGTTCAGTTCAGTTTAGGTGGAGGGAGAGAGGGAGGAGGGAGAGAGAGAGAGTGAGGAGGGAGAGAGAGAGAGGGAGGGAGGGAGGGGGAGAGAGGGAGGGAGAGAGGGAGAGAGAGAGAGGGAGGGAGAGAGAGAGACACGTTACCATCGAACTGTCTGTTGGCTTCCTGTCCTGTTGTGCTCATCGACAATGACCATGTACGACTGTTCTTCAGTGGTGGACCTGTCACCCAGGCAAGGGTGGACACACAAACAAGCCCCCACCGGTCGCATCTTTCACACACTGTGAGTCCCTGATCGATCCTCCAAACCCCCACCTTCACATGAGTGCACAACACTCTTTCAGTGTCCCGTGGTGTGTCTGCCTGCGTCTCAGCAGAGCTGCTTTTTATCATCACTTGCTGGACACCGGCTGTCCATCAAACCGGCTCCGCCTTGCTGACTCTGCAAGAATCTTACAAGCAGGCTAAAGTGTCCTTGGAGCAAATGTAAACAATCAGCCAAGGAGCCATAATATTAAATCATGCCTCTCATCTGCGCTGGGCGCCTCCCCACCCCCCCCCCCCCACCTCTCTCTCATTAGCAGCATAGTTCACAGGGGGGTCAACTCTCAACCCCATTTCAGCTTGGTTTGCTTATCACAGGTTTTATTTAAAACATAAGTTAATCAGTGCTTGATTATTAAGGATGTCAAAGGTTATGGGGAGAAGACAGGAGAAAGGGAAATAAAAGACACTGGGACAGGTACAGAAAGAGGAAACATTAGAGGGAGATTTCTCAAGCACAGAGAGATGGGACAGACTCAGATAGGGGTTCTTGTCCGGCACGGAGCAGTGGGGCTGAACACCGATTCATTTTCCACTCTCGGACCTTCACTGAGACCATTTCTCATCAGTACATGTTTTACAAACTATACATTTCAATGATCAAGCTCAACGTAAATCTATTATCAAAGTGTGTTAACCAGATGTTGTTGAAACATTCATTTTCTGGTTGACAAGGCAACTCAATGCTCACCCCTAGCCTGGGGTACGGCATGGGACCAATTCCAGAGGGGGAGTGGTGGGTGAGTCTGGGTCTTTGAGAAGGAGCCCTAACCTCATCCTCCTCATTCCCCTTCTTACTCTTCTCCCACTCAACCCGCTCTTCCTTACGCTCCATACCCACACTGCGTATGTTTGTGTGAGAGAGAGAGACCTGCCTGCTCCACCCTCCATCAACGATGCCACCCTCTCCCCCAATGCATTCATATTATGCAACACCGCAATCCTCGCTGGCTCAAATAATCTGAAAATCTTATACCTTCCCTCCTGCACCGATTCCTGAGCCTTCCTGTTTCTGGCACGTGGCACATTGGCAATCCTAAGATTACAACCCTTGAACTTAGCACCACACTCCCTGAACCCCTTTTGTTGAACCTCAATACTCCACCTGCCCATATCATTGGTACCCACATGGACCACGACGTTCACTATTCCCCTTCCTTAAGAATGCTGAACACTCGACCAGAGATGTCCCGGACCCACGGCACACAGGACCATCCTGAAATCTCGTTCTCACCCACAGAATCCAGTCCGTTTCCTTAATGGGTGCATCAGCTATCACACAGCTCGACTCTTCTCCCCTCTTCCCTTCTGAGTCACAGAGACAGAGACCCAGTGGCTGTGACTTTCCCTGGCTGGATTACCCCCACACCCCGCAACCGTATCCAGAACGATACCCCAGTTGTTGAGGGGATGACCACAGGGGTACTCTGTATGGCTGTTTCACCCCTTTCCTTTCCCTGGCTGGATCACCCCCACACCCCGCAACAGTATCCAGAACGATACCCCAGTTGTTGAGGGGATGACCACAGGGGTACTCTGTATGGCTGTTTCACCCCTTTCCTTTCCCTGGCTGGATCACCCCCACACCCCGCAACGGTATCCAGAACGATACCCCAGTTGTTGAGGGGATGACCACAGGGGTACTCTGTATGGCTGTTTCACCCCTTTCCTTTCCCTGGCTGGATCACCCCCACACCCCGCAACGGTATCCAGAACGATACCCCAGTTGTTGAGGGGATGACCACAGGGGTACTCTGTATAACCACTTTCCTTTCCCTGGTTGTCACCCAGTTTCCTGTGTCCTGCACTTTGGGTGTAACCACCTCTCTAAACATCCCATCTATCACCCCTGAAGCCTCCAGAATGATCTGGTGTTCATCCGGTTCCAGCCTCTTAATGCAGGTTGTTAGAAGCTGCAGCCGGATCCACTTCTCGAAGGTGTACTGATCGGGGGCACTGGAGGTGTCCCTGGTTTCCCGCATCCCACAAGAGAAGCTTTCCACTACCCCGTCTGTAATCTCTACTGTTCTCATTGATCAACTGAAAAGAAGGGGGCAAAAAATCTCTGCCTTCAGCTTAATTATATCTTCTCTGACTGAAGGCTCCCATCACTGACAGCTAAAGCCTCGGAATCTCCACTCGGACTCCATTCACTCTGACACTGACCGCTCCACTCGCACCTGCACAACTTTCAGTTCTTGCTGAGCAAACCCAAATGCTGACTGGCCGCTGCTCAAAGGTCCAACGGAAAAAAAACTGCTGCAAGGCTCTGCCTTTAATCTTCGACTGAAGACCATATGCCATAGAAACATAGAAAACCTACAGCACAATACAGGCTGTACCGAACATGCCCTTACCTCAGAAATTACCTAGGGTTACCCATAGCCCTCTATTTGTCTTCCAGCCTTCTATTTCTCTAACGTCAGCAAAGTTTCCTCAAGGGGAAATCTTGCCTGACAAATCTGTTGGCATTCTTGGAAGAAGCAACAAGCAGGATCGACAAAGGAGAATTGGTTTCCTCAAGTGAAACTCCTGCTGGAAAAGCAACCCGAATGAAGAAATAGATGTTGTATACTTGGATTTTCAGAAGGCCTTTGACAAGGTGCAACACACTAGGCTGCTGAATAAACCCACGGTGTTACAGTGGAGACTCTAGCATGGATTAAACAGTGGCTGTGGCATAAGGTGGGCGTTGGGAACGGACCCAAATGCAAGACACAGACACCGAAGTACTAGGGAGAGGACTAGGTGTATCAGGAAAGAAGTGGGGATGAAACGACACTGGACATGACACAGGCCCTCGACAAGACTAGGTGACAGGGCATGGGCTAGGACCAGAGTAGGAAGGTGAGACCTAGATGAGGAACTAAGAACTGGGAACTAGGAACCTGGACAAGGATTCCGAGCCAGAGACTGGACGGTTACCCGGAACCTGGGTCTTGACTCGGGCTCGGACTCCGGATCCAGACGAGGACTGGACGTGGCAAGATAACAGGACTGGGAACCTCCTCGGAGCCTTGAACATGGACTGGAAACCTCCTCGGAGACTTTGACCCGGACTGGACTTGACACTGAGCCTGAGACTTGGACTGGACTTGTACACGGAACGACAAACAATGACAGTCCACTCGAGTAGCGGCAAACAGTCTTCCTACTGAGCCTTGGACCCGAGCACAGGAACACAGAACACAGAGCCAGGACCCCTCCTTGGAGACAGGACGTAGGGCCGGGGCTTTACATAGAGTCAGGACCCCTGCTTGGGGACAGGATGTAGGGCCGAGGCTTTACACAGAGTCAGGACCCCTCCTTGGGGACAGGACGTAGGGCCGGGGCTTTACATAGAGTCAGGACCCCTCCTTGGAGACAGGACGTAGGGCCGGGGCTTTACATAGAATCAGGACCCCTCCTTGGGGACAGGACGTAGGGCCGGGGCTTTACATAGAGTCAGGACCCCTCCTTGGGGACAGGACGTAGGGCCGGGGCTTTACATAGAGTCAGGATCCCTCCTTGGGGACAGGACGTAGGGCCGGGACTCATACACGGACACTAAACACGGGGACACAAAGAGACAGTTCCAAGCTCCTAGATAGATAGTTTCTTCTGGTGGCGGGGCAAGGCTCCAGTCTCACTCCAGCGGTTAAACTTGACAGTGATAACAGGGGAGGACGCAGGTGAGGTTGCAGGCAAGGCTTCAGGCGTGGGTTGCTGATAGTAGGGGAAGGGAAGGGAACAGTCCAGCCTCAGGCCTGTCTTAACCAACGGAGGCAAGGAGAGGATACTGTCAAGACAAACCCCACAGAGGCAAGAACAGGATACTGACAAGATGAACCAGCAACCACACTTGAACCCAGGGCCACTTATATTCCAGCCCCAATTTGAGAATCAGGTGCCTGTGATTAAGCCCAACTGAAACAATGGACAGCCAGAAGACCCGGAGTCCAGAGTCCACGGACCGGACAGTGACAAGCTGAATGGTAGGAGGCAAAGACTGGGAATAAAGGGAGCCATCTCTGGTTGGCTGCCAGTTACTAGTGGTGTTCCTCAGGGCTCTGTGTTCGGACTGGTGATTTGTGTTATATTCCAATAGTTTGGAAGACGGAATTGCTGGCTTTGTTACAAGGTTTGCAGACGATATGAAGACATGAGGAGGGGCAGGTAGTTTTCGGTAGAGAGGGTACAGAAGGACTGAGACAGATTTAGAGAATGGGGAAAAAACAGCAGATGGAATGCAGTGCTGGGAAGTGTATGTTCATGCTTTTTGGTAGAAGAAATGAAAGTGTTAACTTCTTCGAAATGGACAGAAAATACCAAACAACTGAGGTGCAAAGGGACACGGGGAGTCCATGTTCAGGATTCCCTAACAGCTAATTTGCAGGTTGAGTCTGTGGTGCGGAAGGCAAATGTAACGTTAGCATTCATTTCCAGAGATCTACAATATATAAGCAAGGATGTAATTTGGGAAGTTGGTAATCACTGGTGAGGCCTCACTTGGAGTACAGGTTTGGGCCGCTTATCTTAGAAAGGATGTGCTGAAACTGGAGAAGGTTCAAAGTATGTTCACAAAAACAGATTCCAGGATTGAATGGATTGTCATATGAAGAGTGTTCAATGGGCCTGAGCCTGTATCAGCAGAGGAATCAGGGCTGATCTCATTGAAACTTATCAAACTGTGGAAGGGCTTGATAGAGTGGATGTGGAAAGGATGCTTCCTGTGGTGGAAGAGTCTACGACCAGGGAACAGAGCATCAGAATAGAGGGGTGTCCTTTCAGAACGGAGATGACAGAGAACGGACAGAGAGTGGTGAATCTGCGGAATTCCGTGCCACAGGCAGCTGTGGAGGCCAATTCAATATGTACATTTAGGGCAGAGGTGGATAGAATCTTGATTGATCCGGGAATGAAGGGATACGGGGACAAGACAGGAGATTGGAGCAGAGAGGAAATTTGGATCAGCCACGATAAAATGACAGAACAGACTCGATGGGGTAAACAGCCTCATTCTGGTCTTATATCTTATAGTCTGACGGTCTGTCCCCAGTGTGAACTCACTGATGTAGCTTCAAGTCAGATGACTAAGTGAATCCCTTCCCAAATCTGAGAAAACGAATGGTTTCTCCCCAGTATGAACTAACTGGTGTCTCTGTAGCTTGGATGACCGAGTGAATCCCTTCCCACATTCAGGGCAGGTGAATGGCCTCTCCCCAGTGTGGATTCGCTGGTGTGACAAAAGGGTGGATGAGTGAGCGAATCCCTTCCCACATTCAGGGCAGGTGAACGGCCTCTCCCCAGTGTGGATTCGCTGGTGTGACAAAAGGTTGGATGACTGAGTGAATCCCTTCCCACATTCAGAGCAGGTGAATGGCCTCTCCCCAGTGTGAACCAGATGGTGTCTCTGCAGGGTGGATGAGTGAGTGAATCCCCTCCCACACACAGAGCAGGTGAACGGCCTCTCCCCAATGTGAACTCGCAGATGTATTTTCAAGTCTGAAGACCCAGCAAACTCCTTCCCACAGTCTGAGCAGGTGAACGGCCTCTCCCCAGTGTGAACTCGCTGATGCACTTTCAAGCCAGATGATCGAGCGAACTCCTTTCCACAGTCTGAGCAGATGAACGGTTTCTCCCCAGTGTGAACTAACTGGTGCCTCAGTAGACGAAATGACAGAGTGAATCTTTTCCCACAGTCTGAGCAAATGAATGGTTTCTCCCCAGTGTGAAAGCACTGATGTGTGTTCAGTTCAGATGACCGAATGAATCGCTTCCCACAGTCCAAGCAGGTGAACGGCCTCTCCCCAGTATGAACTCGCTGATGTATTTTCATGTCAGATGACAGAGTGAATCTCTTCCCACATTCAGAGCAGCTGAACGGTTTCTCCCCAGTGTGAAATCGTTGATGTACGCTCAGCTGAGCTGCACGAGCGAACTCCTTCCCACAGTCTGAGCAAGTGAACGGTTTCTCCCCAGTGTGAACTCGCTGATGTTCCTTCAGTTGAGATGAACGTGTGAATCCTTTCTCACATACGGAGCAGGCAAACGGTTTCTCCCCAGTGTGAACCAGCCAGTGTGTCTGTAGTTTGGATGACTGAGTGAATCCCTTCCCACATTCAGAGCAGGTGAACGGTTTCTCCCCAGTGTGAACCAGCAAGTGTCTCTGTAGTTTGGATGAGTGCGTGAATCCTTTCCCACATTCAGAGCAGGTGAACGGACTCATCCCAGTATGAACTTGCTGGTGTACCTTCAGGTCAGATGACCGAGTGAATCCCTTCCCACATTCTGAGCAGCTGAACGGTTTCTCCCCAGTGTGAGTTTGCTGATGTTCCTGTAGTTGAGATGACCGAGTGAATCCCTTCCCACGTTCTGAGCAGATGAACGGTTTCTCCCCAGTGTGAACCAGCTGGTGTCTCAGTAGGTGAGATGACCGAGTGAATCGCTTCCCACAGTCTGAGCAGGTGAACGGCCTCTCCCCAGTGTGAACTCGCCCGTGTACCTTCAGTTGAGATGACGAAGTGAACTCCTTCCCACAGTCTGAGCAGGTGAACGGCATCTTCTCAGTGTGAACTGGTGACGTTTGTTCAGTTGAGATGACTAAATGAATCCGTTTCGCCATTCAGAGGTGGGGAAAGGCCATGGCACCGTGTGAACTTGCTGGTGTCTCCAGTGTGGTTGCTTGTGTCAGTGCCTTCCCACACTCTGAGAAACGTCTCCTCACTGGTGAATTTTTGGATATATCTTCAGCATCGATGACAGAATGAATTGCTTTCCGCAGTCAGAACAGGCGGAGCATCTCACTATGGTGTGAACTTGCTGATGTATCTTCAGGCTGAATGACTGAGTAGTTCCCCTCCCTCACACAGAGCAGGTGAATGGCCTCTCCCCAAGGTGAACTCACTGGCCTGTCTGTGGGTAGGGTGTGAGAAAATCCCTTCCCACACTGAGAGAAGGAAAATGATATCTCACTGCGATCAATCATCTGGCAATTCAGACAGTCAGACGTTTGAATCCCTTGTATAATCAATGCAGTTGAAGAACTGATCTCCAGTGAACAAATGCTGGTGTGTTCTCAGCACCCGGTTCCTGTGGATAACACGGAGTTACAATAGAAAACTTCATTTCAGACACAGATACAATTCCAACTGGAATGAGGTACATCTTTATCTCCGAGGATCAACAACAATGCAAAATACATCAATGGGTGAAGGAGAATATTTCAGGTGGGATTTTAGTCTGTGGTGAAAACACAGCCGGTCCAGCCTGCTCCGACATTTAATTAGATCATGGCAGATCTGGCCATGGACTCATCTCCATCGACCTGCCGTTTCGCCATAACCCTTAATTCCCCTACGATGTAAAAATCTATAAAACGTTGTCTCAAATACATTTACTGAGGTTGCCTCCACTGCTTCATTAGGCAGAGAAATCCACAGACTCACCACCCTCAGGGAAAAACAGTTCCTCCTCATCTCCATCCCACATCCCCCAATCTTGAGGCAATGTCCTCTCGTACCAGCCTCACCTACCAGTGGAAGCAACTTCCTTGCCTCTGGCTTATCTACCCCTTTCATAATTTTACATGTTTCTGTAAGATCTCCTGTCAATGTGAGCTCTGGCATCACAATTTTACCCAGATCAACTCAAGCTGGAGCAACTCAACCTGAGATATACCCCGGGCTACTGTGGGAAGCGAGGTAGGAGATTGCTGAGCCTCTGGCGATGACCTTTGTATTACCACTCAGGAAGGGAGATGTACCAGAGGATTGGAAGACATTGTTCCCTTGTTCAGGGAATGGAGTAGAGGGAACCCAGAAATTATAGACCAGTGAGTGGAGAGTGCCCCAGTGGCCATCTCCCTCAGTAATCGTTACCTTGCTTTGGATGCGGTTGAGGGGGGATGACCTGACAGAGGACGACCATGACGATCGGGTCTCTGGCACTGAGCCTGGTTCCGTGGTGTAGAAGGGAAAGAGGAAGATGAAGAATGCGGTAGTCACAGGATTCAATAGTGAGGGGAAGGGACAGGAGGCCTGACAGAGATACACGCGTGGTGTGTTGCCTCCCAGGTGCCAGGGTACGGGATCTCTCAGATCGGGTGCAGAGTATTCTGAAGGGAGAGGGTGACCAGCCAGAAGTGAGGGGAAGGGACAGGAGGCCTGACAGAGATACACGCGTGGTGTGTTCCCTCCCAGGTGCCAGGGTACGGGATCTCTCCGATCGGGTGCAGAGTATTCTGAAGGGAGAGGGTGACCAGCCAGAAGTGAGGGGAAGGGACAGGAGGCCTGACAGAGATACACGCGTGGTGTGTTGCCTCCCAGGTGCCAGGGTACGGGATCTCTCAGATCGGGTGCAGAGTATTCTGAAGGGAGAGGGTGACCAGCCAGAAGTGAGGGGAAGGGACAGGAGGCCTGACAGAGATACACGCGGGGTGTGTTGCCTCCCAGGTGCCAGGGTACGGGATCTCTCCGATCGGGTGCAGAGTATTCTGAAGGGAGAGGGTGACCAGCCAGAAGTCTCGGTACACGTTGGTTTAAATGACACAGGTAGACAAAGGGAGGAGGGCGTGAGGAGAGAATTCAGGGAGTTCTGTAGGAAGCTGAAAGGCAGGACCTCTAAGGTAGTAATCTCGGGATTGCTGCCTGTGCCATGTGCTAGCGAGAGCAAGAATAGCATGATCAGGGGTATTAATGTGAGGCTGAGAGACTGGTGTAGGGGGCAGGGCTTCAGATTCCTGGATCACTGGGGCTTCTTCTGGGGGAGGTATGACCTGTACAAAGAGGACGGGTTACACCTGAACCCGAAGGGGTCCAATATCCTAGCCGGCACATTTAATAGAGCTGTTAGGGAGGGTTTAAACTGATTTGGCGTGGGGTTGGGAATCGGAGTGATGGGGCTGAGGAAAAGGGAAACAGAAATAAATCGAAGATAGCGTACAACAGAGATTGTAGAAAGAATGGTCAGGAGATGAGGCTTAATCAAAGCCAGTGGCATGAGGAACAGGGCAATAGAGATGTGGGGCAGTTAAAACAGAAAGCAACAAATCCTGGGCTGAGAGTGTTATTTGAATGTACAGAGCATGAGGATTAAAATGAACGATCTTGAAATTCAGCTGCAGATTGGCAAATTGGACAATCTCTGAAACTTGGATAAAAGGTGGCTGCCATTGGGAGTTGAACGTCCAAGGATATACGGTGTATCAGAATGATAGGTTACTGGGCAGAGAGGGTGGTGTGGCTCTATAGATAAAAATAATATTAAATCATTGGAAAGAGATGACATAGGATTGTAAGGTGTAACCGTCTAACCATATAACAATTACAGCACGGAAACAGGCCATCTCGGCCCTTCTAGTCCATGCGGACGCTTACACTCACCTCGTCCCACTGACCCGCACTCAACCCATAACCCTCCATTCCTTTCCTGTCCATATACCTATCCAATTTTACTTTAAATGACAATACCAAACCTGCCTCTACCACTTCTACTGGAAGCTCATTTCACACAGCTACCACTCTCTGAGTAAAGAAATTCCCTCTCGTGTTACCCTTAAACTTTGGCCCCCTAACTCTCAACTCATGTCCTCTTGTTTGAATCTCCCCTACTCTCAATGGAAAAAGTCTATCCACGTCAACTCGATCTATCCCCCTCATTATTCTAAATACCTCTATCAAGTTCCCCCTCAACCTTCTACGCTCCAAAGAATAAAGACCTAACTAGTTCAGCATTTCCCTGTAACTTACGTGCTGAAACCCAGGTAACATTCTGGTAAATCTTCTCTGTACTCTCTATATTTTGTTGATATCTTTCCTAAAATTCGGTGACCAGAACTGTACACAATACTCCAAATTCAACCTCACCAATGCCTTGTACAGTTTTAACATTACATCCCAATTCCTGTACTCAATGCTCTGATTTATAAAGGCCAGCAGACCAAAAACTTTCCTCACCATCTTATCCACATGATAGGGTCATGAGTCTCTATGGGTTGAGTTAAATGGCAAGGGTAAAAAGACCCTAATGGCAGTTGTCCAAACAGCAGTCGGGATGTGGATTACAAATTACAGCAGGAGATAGAAAAGGCCTGTCAGAAAGGCAATGTCATGATAATCATTGGCGATTTTAACATGAAACTGAATTAGGAGGACCTCAAGAGAAAGAATTTGTAGAATGTCTAAGGGATGGCTTTTAAGAACAGCTGGTTGTTGAGCCCACTAGGGGATCGGCTGTGCTAGACTGGGTCATGTGCAATGATCTGGAGGTGATAAGACAGCTTAAGGTTAAGGAACCCTTAGGGAACAGTGATCACAATATGATCAAATTCACGTTGAAATTTGAGAGGGAAAAAATAAAATCCAATGTGTCAGTATTTCAGTGGAATAAAGGAAATTACAATGGATGAGAGGGGAACTGGCTGCAGTTGACTGAAAAGGGACATTTGCAGGAAGGACAGCAGAGCAGCAATGGGTGGCGTCTCTGCGAAAAATGAGGGAAATGCAAGACAGATATATTCCAAATAAGAAGAAACTTTCAAAGGGAAGAAGGACACTACTGTGGCTGACAAGTGAAGTCAGAGCCAAAGTAAAAGCAAAAGAGGACATACAAGGAAGCTCGAGCTAGTGGGAAGATAGAAGATAGGGAAGCTTTTAAAAACTTGCAGAAGAAAACAGAAGGTCATTCGGAAGGAAAAGATGAATTATGAGAGGAAGCTGGTGACTAATATCAAAGAAGATATGGAAAGCATTTTTTAAGTATATAAAGGGTAAAAGAAAGTCGAGGGTAGATATAGGACCAATACAAAATATCGCTGGAGTTACTGTAATGAGAGTTGCTGAGAAGTAAGAGGAACTGAATGCGTACCAAACATTCAAGAGTATCAGGGAAGTGAAGTTTGTGCAGTGAAAATTACGACTCAGAAGGTGCTCAGGAAGTTTAATGGTCTGAGGGTGGATAAATTTCCAGGACCTGATGGAATGCACCCTCGGGTTCTGATGAAAATAGCTGGAGAGATTGCGGAGGCATTAACAATGATCTTTCAAGAATCGATAAATTTTGGCATTATACCAGATGACTGGAAAATCGCAAATGTTACTCCGCTATTTAAGAAGGGTCAGGGGCAACAGAAAGGGAACTATAGACCCGTTAGCATGACATCAATGGCTGGCAGTTGATGGAATCGATTGTTAGAGATAAGATTATGGAGTATCTGGAGGCGTATGACAAGATCGGCCAAAGCCAGCATGGTTCCCTGAAAGGAAAATCCTGCCTGACAAACCGACTGCAATTCTTTGAGGAAATTACAAGCAGGGTAGACAAAGGAGATGCAGTAGACGTGGTGTACTTGGATGTTCAGAAGGCCTTTGACAATGTGCTGCACATGAGGCTGCTTAGCAAGATAAAAGCCCATGGTATGACAGGGAAGTTATTAAAGTGGGTGGAGCATTGGCTGGTCGGCAGAAAACAGAGAGTGGGAATAAAGGGATCCTATTCTGGCTGGCTTCCTGTTACCAGTGGAGTTCCACAGGGTTCAGAGTCGGGACTGCTGCTTTTTACGATACATGTCAATGATTTTGACTATGATATTAAAGGATTTATGGCTAAATTTGCTGATGGTACAAAGACAGGTGGAGGAGCGGGTGGTGTTGAGGAAACAGCGAGCCTGCAAAGAGACTTAGATAGTTTAGGGGAATAGCAAAGAAGGGGTAAATGAAATACAATGTTGGAGAGTGTGTGGTCATGCACTTCGGTAGAAGAAATAAATGGGCAGACTATCATTTAGATGGGGAGAGAATTCAAAATGCAGAGATGCAAAGAGATTTGGGAATCCTTGTGCTAGATACACTAAAGGTGAACCTCCAGGTTGAGCCGGTTGTGAATAAGGCGAATTTCTAGAGGTATAGAATATAAGAGCAGTGATGTGATGTTGTGGCTTTATAAGGCACTCGGGAGACCACACGGAGTATTGTGTACAGGATTGGGCTCCTCATTTTGGAAAGGATATATTGACATTGGTGATGGCTCAGAGAAGATTCACGAGAATGATTCCAGGTATGAAATGGTTACTGCGATGAAATCTTAAGTTTTATTCATTATGGACTGTGCCTTTAAGAATCATGCCTGTAAGAGAGAGAGAGACGTACAGCACAAGTAGAGGGAGAGGGAGGGAGGGAGGAGGGAGAGGGAGGGTGGGAGGAGGGAAGGGGGAGAGATAGGGGAGAGGGAGGGAGAGAGAGAAAGAACGAGAACACTACATGATGGACAGCTGCTGTTCAGCGCACCGGCATTTAAACAAGCGTAACTGTCTCTTTCGTGGGACACGCAGATGCACAAAGGCTGGTGGCGGAATTGCCACTGTATCGATCCATGACTATTAGTGCGTTTGAGGGCAACCCTGTGGAATCTACCGGTGTGTCTAATCCCTGCTTGGGTTGGTAGATTATCACTTGGAAATGGCGCTCTTAAGCTGGTCATGTGTGGCTAACTTAGAAGATTTGGGGGACATGGAGGAGGATTGACAACATCTGTTTACTTGGATTACACATCTCTCTCTCTCTCTCTCTCTCTCTCACTTCAATCCCGTGGACCGAATTGAATTTCCTTACCACACCATCGTAAGACTGTATCATTTACCACCTAAGCTTGAAGAAGTTCGGGGATTTATACATTTACACCTGTATAGGCATAACAGCATTAACTCTTGATTTACCTGGTTTGAGTTACTAAATGACATGGTTACTAATAAAACAGTGTTTTGTTAACAGCAAAACCAGACTCCAGGCGTTCCATTGCTGCTGAGACTTTTGTGTTCGTAACAGTTACCACATGAGGAACGTCCGGCAGCTCTTGAGCTGTATTCCCTGGAGTTCAGGAGAATGAGGGAGTTCTCACAGAAACACTCTGAACATTAAAAGGCCTGAACTGATTAGATATGGAAAAGTTATTTCCCGTGGTAGGGGAGTCTAGGACAAGAGGGCACGACTTCAGGATTGAAGGACGACCTTTCGGAACTGAGATGCGGAGAAATTACTTTAGTCTGAGGGTTGTAATTCTGTGGAATTTGTTGCCATGAGTGGCTGTGGAGGCCAAGTCATTGGGTGTATTTAAGGCAGAGATAGATAGTTTCTTGATTAGCCAGGGCATCTAAGGGTATTGGGTGAAAGCAGGGGAATGCGGATGACTGGAAGAATTGGATCAGCCCATGATTGAGTGGCGGTGCAGTCTTAATGAGCCAAATGGCCTACTTCTGCTCCTGTATGTTATGGAGTCTTGCTTCAGTGGTGGGCAAGTGGTTGGAGAAGATCCTGGGAGGCAGGACTTCAGACAATCGGAGAGACATAATCTGATCAGGGATAGTCAGCATGGCTTTGTTAAGGGCAGGTCATGCCTTACGAACCGGATTGAATTCTTTGAAGATGCAACAAAGCACAGTGATGAAGGTGGAGCATTGGATGTCGTGGGCGTGGCTTTCAGTAAGGTTCCTCAAGCAAAGCTCATTGAGAAATTCATGAGGCAAGGATCCAAGGTGACCTTGCTTTGTGGATCCAGAATTGGCTTGCCCACAGAAGCCAAAGGGTGCATGTAGATGCTGTATGAAGGACGGTGACCAGTGCTATTCAGCAGGGATCTTTTCTGGGACCCCTCCTCTTTGTAATTTTTACAAATGACCTTGATGAGGAAGTAGTGTTTAAGATGATGAGAGTCATGATCATGTGGAGAGTCAGAGGCTTTTTCCCAGGTCGGAAATGGTTGCCACAAGAGGACACAGGTTTCATGTGCTGGGGAGTAGGTACAGACGAGATGTCAGTCGTAAGTCTTTTACTCAGAGAGTGGTGAGTGTGTGGAATGGGCTGCTGGCAACGGTGGTGGCGGCAGATATGATAGTGTCTTTGAAGAGACTTTTGGATAGGTACATGGAGCTTAGTAAAATAGAGGGCTAAGTGGGCCGAAGGCCTTTTTCGTGCTGTAGGTTTCCTATGTTTCTAGAAGGGTGGGTTTGTAAGTTTGTCGACACAAATGTTGGGGTTGTTGTGGATAGTCTGGAGGTTACAGCCGGACATCAAGAGGATGCAGAACTGGGCTGAGAAGTGACAGATGGAGTTCAACCCAGTGGTTCCTTTCAGTGGGTCACATTTGAAGACAGAATACAACATTAATGTTAGGACTCTTGGCAGGGTGGAGGATCAGCGAGATCTTGGGGTCCGTGTCAACCGTGCACACAAAGCTGCTGGGCAGGTTGACAGTGTTGTTAAGAAGGCCTTCATCAACAATGGGACCGAGTTCAAATGCCCTGAGTTAACTTTACAGATATAAGGCATTAGTTAGACCTGACTTTCGGGACTGTGTTCAGTTCTGGTCCCCTCAATACAGGAAGGACATGGATACTATAGACAGAGGGCAGAGGAGATTCACAGATATAAGGCCTTAGTTAGACCTCACTTTTGGTACTGTGTTCAGTTCTGGTCCCTCAATACAGGAAGGACGTGGATACTGCAGACAGAGGGCAGAGGAGATTTAAAGATATAAGGCCTTAGTTAGACCTGACTTTTGGTACTGTGTTCAGTTCTGGTCCCCTTAATACAGGAAGGACGTGGATACTATAGACAGAGGGCAGAGGAGATTTACAGATATAAGGCCTTAGTTAGATCTCACTTTTGGTACTGTGTTCAGTTCTGGTCCCTCAATACAGGAAGGATGTGGATACTATAGACAGAGGGCAGAGGAGATTTACAGATATAAGATCTTAGTTAGACCTCACTTTTGGTACTGTGTTCAGTTCTGGTCCCATCAATACAGGAAGGACGTGGATACTATAGACAGAGGGCAGAGGAGATTTACAGATGTAAGGCCTTAGTTAGACCTCACTTTTGGTACTGTGTTCAGTTCTGGCCCCCTCAATACAGGAAGGATGTGGATACTATAGACAGAGGGCAGAGGAGATTTACAAGGATGTTGTATGGATTGGAGAGCATGCCTCATAAGAATAGGTTGAGTTAACTTCGGAGCAAAGGAAGATAAGAGGTGACCTGATAGAGGTGAATAAGATGATGAGGGGCATTGATCGTGAGGATAGCAAGAGGCTTTTTCCCAAGAGTGAAATGGCTAACATGAGGGGGTATAGTTTTAAGGTGCTTGGAAGTAGGTACAAGGGTGATGTCAGAGGTATGTTTTTCACACAGAGAGGTGGATACAATAGAACCATTTCAGAGACTTTTAGATAGGTACATGGAGCTTAGAAAATAGAGGGCTATGTGGTAGGGAAATTATAGGCAGTTTTTCAAATAGGTTACACATTCGGTGCAACAATGTGGGCCGAAGGGCCTGTAATTACACTGTGGATTTCTGTCTCTATATGAACTCCTCATCTTCTAACAAGGCACGGATCAGTTATCCTGGCTGACCATCAAATTCTCTGACTGTATTCCTGTCTGTATGAGGATGTTTCTGCATTCAATCAACCTATGACTTGGCTCAATTTGTCTCTATCCTTTGGGATTATTTCAAGTTCTGGCCATGCTCCACAACACTACAAAGAGCAATTGTCACAACATATAGAATCCCGGAGATTTTCTATTTACTCGGATCCCCACCCCAGCTGATTGACAGTGATGAATCCATTAATGTCAATGCCAGCAATCTTGAATGGGAGGGCAGCAGTTATTCTCATTGGAGTGTGGCAGTTTTGTGATGTGAAAGCCACAAGTCACTTGTCCTGGAGGACAAAGGAGTTATTTACCCAGCGGGAACTAAATCTGACGGAAGGATTTTTTTTTGCCATACAGCACAAATTGACAATTTAATTTATTGGAAGGTAAGACTTTTCATCCAAGATTAACTAGGAAATATCTTTTTGTTCCGAGTTATTAATCCTTGCATGTATACAGCTGGACCTCGGCAGTGTTTGAGAGAGACATTCGCTCACATTTCCTCCCGACTGTACCGGGACAACGCTGGCAGAGTCACGCATGGCTGCCTCTTTACCCAAAAGGCCGCACGAGCGAGAAAGCTGTCTGTCAGCCACCGAACAATCTAGCGATGCGCATGCGCCGCAGAGATGGCGGCGGCTCCAGCGCTCCTCAGCTGAAAGCTCCCCGGGGCCCGGGTACGGATCGTGGGGCTGAGGAAGAGGGAACCGACCGGGGCTGTCCTGGGATGCAGGACCAGTGCGGCAGGAGCTCACAGTAATAACCCTTCAAACGTGTTTCAGACGCCGGAGATTAATTCCCTCCCGGAGACCCCTCCTACCTGCTGCCTGTCCTTGTGAGCCGCTCCTCTACTGAGCGCATGCGCGATAGGTCGGAAACGCTTCAGACCTCTGCGCATGCGCATTTGAGCAAATAAGAGACAATCTGCAGATGCGGAAATCCAAAGCGACACCCGGGAAATGCTGGAGGAAAATCCGAGGGGCCGGCAGCAACTATGGAGAGGAGAGAACAGTCGGCGTTTCAAACCGAGACCCTTCTCAGTACTGGGAGGGAAGGGAGAGATTAAGAATCTGGGGTAAAGTGAGGTGATAGGGTAAACAGGGAGACGGGGAGGAGTGAAGAGCTGAGTGGTTGATTGGTGAGAGTGATAAAGGGGTGGAGAATTATAATTATTAAATACTATTAATCCCGAGTGGGGAATTCTTTCGTTACAGCACCGACATTTAAAAACATACTTAGCACTGTGCAGACTTTACTAAAAATAAAGATTAACAATATACACAATAATTATATATTAAATAATAACGCAGAGACTATTGAAGTACGATGTGTGTTCTCCTGTTGCAGAAAATGAACGGTTGTATTCTGATTGCATTTGGCAGGAAAGAGTTTCTGTAACAATCCTTGTGACAGCGGAGCTCTGGATTACTGTGTATCAGGAGTGGACAATCCCATGTGCTGGAGCTTTTGGAAAGCATCTGTTGGATAAGTCACCGGCGCCCAATGGGATGTACCCCAGGACACTGTGGGAAGTGAGGGAGGAGATTGTTGAGCCTCTGGCGATGATCCTTGCATCATCAATGAGGACGGGAGAGGTTTCAGACGATTGGAGGGATGCAGATGCTGTTCCCTTTTTCAAGAAAGAGAGTAGAGAGAGCCCAGGAATGTCACAGGTTACAGCGGGACATTGATCGGATGCAAAACTGGGCAGATGGAGTTCAACCCAGATAAGTGTGAGGTAGTTCATCTGGTGGGTCAAATATGATAGCAGAACGTAGTATTAATGGTGAGACTCTAGGCAGTGTGGAGGATCAGAGGGATCTTAGGGTCCGGGTCCACAGGACACTCAAAGCTGCTACGCAGGTTGAATTTGTGATTCAGAAGGCATGCGGTGCATGAGTTTAAGAGCTGAGAGGTAATGTTGCAGCTATATATGACCCTGGTCAGACCTCACTCTGATTACTCTGCTCATTTCTGGTCGCCTCACTACAGGAAGGACGCGGAAACCATAGAAAGGGTGCAGAGGAGATTTACAAGGATGCTGCCTGGATTGGGGGAGCATGCCTTCTGAGAATCGGTTGAGTGAACCCGGCTTTTCACGATGGAGGATGGGAGGTGACCTGATGGAGGTGTACAAGATAATGAGAGGCATTGATCATGTGGGTAGTCAGAGGAGGATGGGAGGTGACCTGATGGAGGTGTACAAGATAATGAGAGGCATTGATCATGTGGATAGTCAGAGGCTTTTCCCCAGGGCTGAACTGGCGAGCACGAGTGGAGATATTTTGCAGGTGCTTGGAAGTAGATACAGAGGAGATGTCAGGGGCCTGTGTTTTTTACGCAGAGTGTGGTGAGTGCGTGGAACGGGCTGCCGGCGACCGTGGTGGAGCGGGGAACGGTAGGGTCTTTTCAGAGACTCCTGGACAGGTACATGGAGCTGTGGGCAAGCCGAGGCAGTTCTACGATAAGGACATGTTGGGTTCAGCTTTGTGGGCCGGAGGGCCTGTGTTGTGCTGCAGATTTTCTTTGTTTCCGGGTTCTATCATCCACCTGTTGCAGTGAGCTCACTCCCACCGGAATGATGCTGGTGGCATTGTGAGAATCATAATTTTAGATCGCTCTAGTCCCTTCAGTGCAATCCATCCGCGTCTTCTGAGCAAGAGATTGCAAAGAATGGGTGTAGACAAATCCACTCTCTCCTGGATCACTGCCTTCATGGCTGATAGAGCCCAGTTTGTACCGCTGGGTGGTTCTCTGCCTGAGGTGGAGGTGAGTGTCACTGGAGCCCCACCAGGGACTGTCCTGTCTCCATTTCTGTTCACACTGTACATCTCAGACTTTCAGTACAACTCTGAGTCTGGCCACTTGCAGAAGTTCTCTGATGACTCTGCAGAGATGGGCAGGAGTCGGGGTACAGAGGACTGGTGGGCAGGGTTGTGGAATAGTGAGGGAGTAATCACTTGCTCCTGAATGTGGCCGAAACCAGGGAAATGGTGATTGATTTTAGGAGGAAGAGGACATTGACGAGTCCTGTATACATTCTGGGAGAAGAGGTCACTGTGGTGGAGGAGTACAATTAGTTGGGTGTTCACCTCGGCAATAGATATGACTGGAAAAGCAACAGAAAGGTTGTTTTCAAGAAGGGGATGAGTAGACTCTATCTTCTATGAAGCCGAGATGCTTGAATGTGTGAGGCGGTTTGGTGCAGATTGTTTACCAGTCTGTTGTAGCGAGTGCGGTCTTCTTTGCTGCTTTCTGTTGGGGGAGCAGCATCGGTGCAAAAAGACAAAATAAACTCATCAGAAAACATGGATCCATCCTTGGACAGAACCCGGACTCTTTCGAGTTAGTGGTGGGCAGGGGGTCACTGAACAAACTGTTAGTGATTATGGACAATCTGTCATATCCTCTCCATGACCTAACCGACAGGCAGCAGAGTCCCCATCCCTCTTTCCAACATCCCCGCTGTCTCAAGCATAGTTAGATAGATAGATAGATAGATACTTTATTCATCCCCAAGGGGAAATTCAATGTTCCTCCAGTATGATATCACATAACACAAGACAGACCAAGACTAACTGACCAAAAAACCACATAATTATAACATACAGTTACAACAGTGCAAAGCAATACCATAATTTGATAAGAGCAGACCATGGGCACGGTAAAAAAAAAGTCTCAAAGTCCCAGATAGCCCATCATCTCACGCAGATGGCAGAAGGAAGAAACCTCCAACGTGGCAAAACTTCCCGATGCAGCCTCTGGAAGCACCCGAGCACAGCCAACTGTGAGTCCGTCCGAAAACTTCCGACAACTTCGTGCCTCCGACCAGCCCTCCGACACCGAGCACCGAGCACCATCTCTGCCGAGTGCTTCAACCCCGGCTCCGGCCACCAAGCAACAGGCAAAGCCGAGGATTCGGGGCCTTCCTCTCTGGAGATCTCTCCGATCGCTCAGTAGCAGCGTCAGCAGCACAGGCATGTCAGAAGTTTCGCCAGATGTTCCTCCGTGCTTCACACATCCGTCTCAATCAAATCAGGATTGTGCACGGCCCCTACTTACAGATAACGGATATTCCTTACTGGAGTGGCCGCTGCGCCCTGCGTCGTCGCGCCGCCATCTTGAATGTTACACAGATTACACAGTTACACAGATTGTTTCTTACCAAATGCAAGAGTTCATCTTTCTGCGATAGGTGAACACACATCTTAGTTCAATAATCCCTGCATTATTATTTTATTCAATATTATTCCACATTGGTACAGTATTACTGTATATATTATTATTGTCTACTTTCTTTTTAGTAAAGTCTGCACACTGCTAAGTGTGTTTTTAAATGTTGCTGCTGTAACGGAATGAATTTCCCACTCAGGATCAATAAAATATTATTATTCTCCAGCCGTTTATCTTTCTCACTTATTAACTTCTCAGCTCTTAACTCTCCCCGTCTCCCGGTTTACCCTATCACCTCATCTCCCCCCACATTCTTACTCCCTCCCTTCCTTTCCAGTCCTGAAGAAGGGTGTGGGTCTGAAACGCCGACTGTTCTCTCCTCTCCATTGTTGCTTTCTGTCCCCCTGAGTTCCTCCAGCATTTTGTGGGTGTTGCTTTGGATTTCCGCGACTGCAGATTTTTTTATCCAGTTTTATCCAATGCGCATGCGTGGGCGGCACAGCCAATCGTGAACATTGCGCATGCGCTCAGCAGACGAGAGGCTCTCGGGGATCGGACGCAGGTAGGAGCGGGGCCGCGGGTGGGACCTTAATCACCGGCGTCTGAACCGCGATTAAAGGAAAATTACTATGAGCTCCGTCCACACTGCTCCCGCACCTCAGGACAGTCCCAGTCCTTTCCGTCTCTCTCAGCCCCACGATTTACCCGAGCCACGGGGAGTTTGCGGCGCCGCCATTTCTCCGGCGCATGCGCATCGCTGTTTCCTTGGATGGCGGATAGACAGGTTTCTCCTCCGTGGTTTCTTCTGGGTAAGGAGGCAGCCATGGTTGACGCGCCAGCGTTGTCCCCATAGAGAATGTCCCTAACGCAGCGACCTCCAGCCATGTAAATCCGAGGATCAGTACGTCGGAACAAAATGTAGTGTCCAGTTACTCTCGGATGAAGTCTACCTCCCAGTCAGTGAAAATGTCAATTAGTACTGTATAGCATAAAAAAATCTGCCGGTCAGCTTTAGTTCTTTCTAAGTAAATAACGATATGAAACACCTTTGTCCTCGATGACAGGTGACTTGTAGCTTTCACATCACAAAAGTGCCACACTCCAATGAGAATAACTACTGCCTACCCCTTCATAGTCATTAGCATTGCCATCGATGGGTTCATCACTCAATCAGCTGGGGGGGAGGGAATCCCAGTAATTAGAAAATCTCAAGGATCAGACATGTAGTAACAAGTTCACTTTGTCGTGTTGTGGAACATGACCTGAACTTGAAATATACCAAAGGACAGAGACAGATTGAGCCAAGTCACAGGTTGGTTGAAGGCAGAAATAGCCCATTCTCATACAGACAGGAATACAGTCAGAGATTTTGTTGGTCAGTCAGGATGCCTGATCCGTGCCTTGTTAGAAGATGGGGAGTTCACATATAATCACAGAAACATAAGTCTGCAATTCATTACAGGCCCTTCGGACAACATCATGCCGACCATATAACCTACTCTAGAATCTGCCTAGAGTTTCACTACCAAATAGCCCTCTATTATTCCCAGCTCCACGTACCTACCTAACAGTGTCTGAAAAGACCCTTATTGTATCCACCTCTACCACCGTCGCTGGCAGTACCTGCCACTCTCTGTGTGAAAAACATACCTCTGGTAGCCCCCTTGTACCTACTTCCAAGCACCTTAAAACTATGCCCCCTCATGTTGGCTCGTTCAGCCCTGGGAAGAAACCTCTGGCTATCCACTTGATCAATGCCTCTCATCATCTTATACAACTCTCTCAGGTCACCTCTCATCTTCCATCACTCCAAAGTTTACTCAACCTACTCTTGTAAGGCATGCTGTCCAATCCAAGCAACATCCTTGTCAATCTCCTCTGCACCCTATTTAGAGTATTTTTTCCTGTAGTGAGGTGATCAGAATTGAACACAGTGCTAAAAGTAGGGCCTAACGAAGGCCTTTTATATCTGTAGTAGTACCTCACCGCTTTGAAGGCCTTCTTAAAAACATTGTCCAGCTGCGTAGCAGCTCTGCATGAACTATTGACACAGATCCCAAGATATCGCTGATCCTCCAAACTGCCAAGAGTCCTATCATTAATATTGTATTCTGTCTTCAAATTGGACCTACCGAAATGAACCACCAGGTTGATCTCCATCTGCTTCCCACAGTCACCTGTGGTATATCTCAACTTGAGATGAACTGGGTGATATTCTGATGCCAGAGCTCACATTGAGAGAAGATCTTACAGAAACATGTAAAGTTATGATTCAGATAGAATTAAGATAGAGGCAGGAAAGTTGTTTCCACTGGTAGGTGAGGGTAGAACTAGAGGACATCACTTTAACATTCGGGGCATTTGGGATGGAGATGAAGAACTGTTTTCCCCCGAGAGTTGGGAATCTATAGATTTCTCTGCCCAATGACGCAGTGGAGGCTACCTCAGTAAATGCATTTGAGATGAGGTTGGATAGATGTTTGCAAAGTAGGGGAATGAAGGGCGATGGGGAAAAGGCAGGTTGGTGGAGACAGGCCAGATGATGTTCTCCTACTCCTTTTTCTTATGTTCTCACCACAGACTAAAATCTCACCTGAAAAACTGTCCTTCACCTATTGATGTCCTTTCAAATATTTGTACAGGTTTGAAACGGCAGAACACTTGTGCATGGGCTGTCTCTTTCCGGATATACAAGGATTGGCCAAATATTTCCTTTGCAAGACCGACACATCTGTTGTCAATCCTTGGAGATGAAGAATTATCTCATCCCAGCTGGAAATGTGTTTTGTGTCTGAAATGAAGTTTTCTGTTGTAACTCAGTGAAATCCACTGGAACCGGGGAGCTGAGAACACACAAGCATTTGTTCACTGGAGATCAGTTCTTCAACTGCATTGATTGTACAAGGGATTCTAACGTCTGACTTTCTGAATTGCCAGATGATTGATCGCAGTGAGATATCATTCTCCTTCTCTCAGTGTGGGAAGAGATTCACTCACAGCCTACCCACAGACACGCCAGTGAGTTCACAGTGGGGAGAGGCCGTTCACCTGCTCTGTATGAGGGAGGGGAACTACTCAGTCATCCAGTCTGAAGATACATCAGCAAGTTCACACCACAGTGAGATGCTCCACCTGTTCTGACAGCGGGAAGTAATTCATTCTTCCGTCGGTGCTAAATATACATCTGAAAATTCCCCAGTGAGAGGATGGTAACCTGTTTACATGGTGGGAAGGCATTCACACACTCAACCATGCCACAGTGACACCAACGAGTTCGCACCGGGGAGAGGCCAATCACCTGCTCCGTATGGGAAAGGATTCACTCAATCATCTCAACTGAATGAACACCAGTGAGTTCACACTGAAAAGATGCCGTTCACCTGCTTAGACTGTGGGAAGGGATTCACTCGTTCATCCACACTACAGAGACACCAGCGAGTCCACACTGGGGAGAGGCCATTCACTTGCTCTGAATGTGGGAAGGGATTCACTGACTCATCCAAACTTGTGAGGCACTACCGAGTTCACACTGGGGAGAGGCCGTTCACTTGCTCTGAATGTGAGAAAGGATTTGCTCGGTCATCTCAACTGACTGAACATCAGCGAGTTCACACTGGGGAGAAACCGTTCAGCTGCTTTCAATGTGGCAAGGGGTTCACTCAGTCATCTCATCTGAAAGTACATCAGCGAATTCACACTGGGGAGAAACCGTTCAGCTGCTCTGAATGTGGGAAGGGATTCACTGATTCATACTCCCTTGTGAAGCACAGCCGAATTCACACTGGGGAGAAGCCATTCACATGCTGTGAATGTGGGAAGGGATTCACTGACTCATCCCACCTTGTGAAGCACAGCCGAATTCACACTGGGGAGAAGCCATTCACGTGCTCTGAATGTGGGAAGGGATTCACTCAGTCATCTCATCTGAATGTACACCAACAAATTCACACTGGGGAGAAACCGTTCAGCTGCTCTGAATGTGGGAAGGGATTCGCTGATTCATACTCCCTTGTGAAGCACAGCCGAATTCACACTGGGGAGAAGCCATTTACATGCTGTGAATGTGGGAAGGGATTCACTGACTCATCACACCTTGTGAAGCACAGCCGAATTCACACTGGGGAGAAGCCATTCACATGCTCTGAATGTGGGAAGGGATTCACTGCATCGTCCAACCTGGTGAGGCACTGCCGAATTCACACTGGGGAGAAACCGTTCACCTGCTCAGATTGTGGAAAGGGATTCACTCGGTCATCAGGCTTGAAAGTTCATCAGCGAGTTCACACTGGGCGATGCCAGTCACCTGTTCTGATTGTGGGAATGAATTCACTCAGACATCTCAACTGACTGAACATCAACTGCTCAGACGGGAACGAATTCACTCAGACATTACTGAGCGAACATCAGTGAGTTCACACTGGGCGATGCCAGTCACCTGTTCTGATTGTGGGAATGAATTCACTCAGACATCTCAACTGACTGAACATCAACTGCTCAGACGGGAACGAATTCACTCAGACATCACTGAGCGAACATCAGTGAGTTCACACTGGGCAATGCCAGTCACCTGTTCTGATTACGGGAAGGAATTCACTCAGACATCACTGAGCGAACATCAGTGAGTTCACACTGTATAGAAGCTGTTCATCTGCTCTGACTGTGGGAATTAATGCATACATTCATCTCGGCTAACGACACACCAGACTGTTTTCAGCAGTGAGAGGACATAGACCTGATCAGACTGTGGGATGGCATTCACACACTGATCCACACTGCAGAGACAGTGGTGGGTTCACACTGTGGGGAGGGTGGTCACCTGCTCAGACTGTGGGAAGGGATTCACACACTGATCCACACTGCAGAGACAGTGGTGGGTTCACACTGTGGGGAGGGTGGTCACCTGCTCAGACTGTGGGACGGCATTCACACACTGATCCACACTGCAGAGACAGTGGTGGGTTCACACTGTGGGGAGGGTGGTCACCTGCTCAGACTGTGGGAAGGGATTCACACACTGATCCACACTGCAGAGACAGTGGTGGGTTCACACTGTGGGGAGGGTGGTCACCTGCTCAGACTGTGGGAAGGCATTCACACACTGATCCACGCTGCAGAGACAGTGGTGGGTTCACACTGTGGGGAGGGTGGTCACCTGCTCAGACTGTGGGACGGCATTCACACACTGATCCACACTGCAGAGACAGTGGTGGGTTCACACTGTGGGGAGGGTGGTCACCTGCTCAGACTGTGGGAAGGCATTCACACACTGATCCACACTGCAGAGACAGTGGTGGGTTCACACTGTGGTGAGGGTGGTCACCTGCTCAGACTGTGGGAAGGCATTCACACACTGATCCACACTGCAGAGACAGTGGTGGGTTCACACTGTGGTGAGGGTGGTCACCTGCTCAGACTGTGGGAAGGGATTCACACACTGATCCACACTGCAGAGACAGTGGTGGGTTCACACTGTGGGGAGGGTGGTCACCTGCTCAGACTGTGGGACGGCATTCACACACTGATCCACACTGCAGAGACAGTGGTGGGTTCACACTGTGGGGAGGGTGGTCACCTGCTCAGACTGTGGGAAGGGATTCACACACTGATCCACACTGCAGAGACAGTGGTGGGTTCACACTGTGGGGAGGTTGGTCAACTGCTCAGACTGTGGGAAGGGATTCACACACTGATCCACACTGCAGAGACAGTGGTGGGTTCACACTGTGGGGAGGGTGGTCACCTGCTCAGACTGTGGGAAGGCATTCACACACTGAACCACACTGCAGAGACAGTGGTGGGTTCACACTGTGGGGAGGGTCGTCACCTGCTCAGACTGTGGAAAGGCATTCACACACTGATCCACATTGCAGAGACAGTGGTGGGTTCACACTGTGGGGAGGTTGGTCAACTGCTCAGACTGTGGGAAGGGATTCACACACTGATCCACACTGCAGAGACAGTGGTGGGTTCACACTGTGGGGAGGGTGGTCACCTGCTCAGACTGTGGGAAGTCATTCACACACTGATCCACACTGCAGAGACAGTGGTGGGTTCACACTGTGGGGAGGGTGGTCACCTGCTCAGACTGTGGGAAGTCATTCACACACTGATCCACACTGCAGAGACAGTGGTGGGTTCACACTGTGGGGAGGGTGGTCACCTGCTCAGACTGTGGGAAGGCATTCACACACTGATCCACACTGCAGAGACAGTGGTGGGTTCACACTGTGGGGAGGGTGGTCACCTGCTCAGACTGTGGGAAGGCATTCACACACTGATCCACACTGCAGAGACGGTGGTGGGTTCACACTGTGGGGAGGGTGGTCACCTGCTCAGACTGTGGGAAGGCATTCACACACTGATCCACACTGCAGAGACGGTGGTGGGTTCACATTGTGGGGAGGGTGGTCACCTGCTCAGACTGTGGGAAGGCATTCACACACTGATCCACACTGCAGAGACGGTGGTGGGTTCACACTGTGGGGAGGGTGGTCACCGGCTCAGACTGTGGGAAGGGATTCACACACTGATCCACACTGCAGAGACGGTGGTGGGTTCACACTGTGGGGAGGGTGGTCACCTGCTCAGACTGTGGGATGGCATTCACACCTGATCCACACTGCAGAGACAGTGGTGGGTTCACACTGTGGGGAGGGTGGTCACCGGCTCAGACTGTGGGATGGCATTCACACACTGATCCACACTGCAGAGACAGTGGTGGGTTCACACTGTGGGGAGGGTGGTCACCTGCTCTGAATGTGGGAAGGCATTCACACACTGATCCACACTTCAGAGACAGTGGTGGGTTCACACTGTGGGGAGGGTGGTCACCTGCTCAGACTGTGGGAAGGCATTCACACACTGATCCACACTGCAGAGACAGTGGTGGGTGTGGGTTCACACTGTGGGGAGGGTGGTCACCTGCTCAGACTGTGGGAAGGTATTCACACACTGATCCACACTGCAGAGACAGTGGTGGGTGTGGGTTCACACTGTGGGGAGGGTGGTCACCTGCTCAGACTGTGGGATGGCATTCACACACTGATCCACACTGCAGAGACAGTGGTGGGTTCACACTGTGGGGAGGGTGGTCACCTGCTCAGACTGTGGGAAGGGATTCACACACTGATCCACACTGCAGAGACAGTGGTGGGTTCACACTGTGGTGAGGGTGGTCACCTGGTCAGACTGTGGGAAGGCATTCACACACTGATCCACACTGCAGAGACAGTGGTGGGTTCACACTGTGGGGAGGGTGGTCACCTGCTCAGACTCTGGGAAGGCATTCACACACTGATCCACACTGCAGAGACAGTGGTGGGTTCACACTGTGGGGAGGGTGGTCACCTGCTCTGACTGTGGGAAGGCATTCACACACTGATCCACACTGCAGAGACGGTGGTGGGTTCACACTGTGGGGAGGGTGGTCACCTGCTCAGACTCTGGGAAGGCATTCACACACTGATCCACACTGCAGAGACAGTGGTGGGTTCACACTGTGGGGAGGGTGGTCACCTGCTCAGACTGTGGGAAGGGATTCACACACTGATCCACACTGCAGAGACGGTGGTGGGTTCACACTGTGGGGAGGGTGGTCACCTGCTCTGACTGTGGGAAGGCATTCACACACTGATCCACACTGCAGAGACAGTCGTGGGTTCACACTGTGGGGAGGGTGGTCACCTGCTCAGACTGTGGGAAGGGATTCACACACTGATCCACACTGCAGAGACAGTCGTGGGTTCACACTGTGGGGAGGGTGGTCACCTGCTCTGACTGTGGGAAGGCATTCACACACTGATCCACACTGCAGAGACAGTGGTGGGTTCACACTGTGGGGAGGGTGGTCACCTGCTCAGACTGTGGGAAGGCATTCACACACTGATCCACACTGCAGAGACAGTGGTGGGTTCACACTGTGGGGAGTGTGGTCACCTGCTCTGACTGTGGGAAGGCATTCACACACTTATCCACACTGCAGAGACAGTGGTGGGTTCACACTGTGGGGAGGGTGGTCACCTGCTCAGACTGTGGGAAGGCATTCACACACTGATCCACACTGCAGAGACAGTGATGGGTTCACACTGTGGGGAGGGTGGTCACCTGCTCTGACTGTGGGAAGGCATTCACACACTGATCCACACTGCAGAGACGGTGGTGGGTTCACACTGTGGGGAGGGTGGTCACCTGCTCAGACTGTGGGATGTCATTCACACACTGATCCACACTGCAGAGACAGTAGTGGGTTCACACTGTGGGGAGGGTGGTCACCTGCTCAGACGGTGGGAAGGCATTCACACACTGATCCACAATGCAGAGACAGTAGTGGGTTCACACTGTGGGGAGGGTGGTCACCTGCTCAGACGGTGGGAAGGCATTCACACACTGATCCACACTGCAGAGACAGTGGTGGGTTCACACTGTGGGGAGGGTGGTCACCTGCTCAGACTGTGAGAAGGCATTCACACACTGATCCACACTGCAGAGACAGTGGTGGGTTCACACTGTGGGGAGGGTGGTCACCTGCTCAGACTGTGAGAAGGCATTCACACACTGATCCACACTGCAGAGACAGTGGTGGGTTCACACTGTGGGGAGTGTGTTCACCTGCTCTGACTGTGGGAAGGCATTCACACACTGATCCACACTGCAGAGACAGTGGTGGGTTCACACTGTGGGGAGGGTGGTCACCTGCTCAGACTGTGGGAAGCCATTCACACACTGATCCACACTGCAGAGCCAGTGGTGGGTTCACACTGTGGGGAGGGTGGTCACCTGCTCAGACTGTGGGAAGGCATTCACACACTGATCCACACTGCAGAGACAGTGGCGGGTTCACACTGTGGGGAGGGTGGTCACCTGCTCAGATTGTGGGAAGGCATTCACACACTGATCCACACTGCAGAGCCAGTGGTGGGTTCACACTGTGGGGAGGGTGGTCACCTGCTCAGACTGTGGGAAGGCATTCACACACTGATCCACACTGCAGAGACAGTGGCGGGTTCACACTGTGGCGAGGGTGGTCACCTGCTCTGACTGTGGGAAGGCATTCACACACTGATCCACACTGCAGAGACAGTGGTGCGTTCACACTGTGGGGAAGGTGGTCACCTGCTCAGACTGTGGGAAGGCATTCACACACTGATCCACACTGCAGAGACAGTGGTCGGTTCACACTGTGGGGAGGGTGGTCACCTGCTCAGACTGTGGGAAGGTATTCACACACTGATCCACACTGCAGAGACAGTGGTGGGTTCACACTGTGGGGAGGGTGGTCACCTGCTCAGACTGTGGGAAGGCATTCACACACTGATCCACACTGCAGAGCCAGTGGTGGGTTCACACTGTGGGGAGGGTGGTCACCTGCTCAGACTGTGGGAAGGCATTCACACACTGATCCACACTGCAGAGACAGTGGTCGGTTCACACTGTGGGGAGGGTGGTCACCTGCTCAGACGGTGGGAAGGCATTCACACACTGATCCACACTGCAGAGACAGTGGTGGGTTCACACTGTGGGGAGGGTGGTCACCTGCTCAGACTGTGAGAAGGCATTCACACACTGATCCACACTGCAGAGACAGTGGTGGGTTCACACTGTGGGGAGTGTGTTCACCTGCTCAGACAGTGGGAAGGCATTCACACACTGATCCACATTGCAGAGACAGTGGTGGGTTCACACTGTGGGGAAGGTGGTCACCTGCTCAGACTGTGGGAAGGCATTCACACACTGATCCACATTGCAGAGACAGTGGTGGGTTCACACTGTGGGGAGGGTGGTCACCTGCTCAGACTGTGGGAAGGTATTCACACACTGATCCACACTGCAGAGACAGTGGTGCGTTCACACTGTGGGGAAGGTGGTCACCTGCTCAGACTGTGGGAAGGCATTCACACACTGATCCACACTGCAGAGACAGTGGCGGGTTCACACTGTGGCGAGGGTGGTCACCTGCTCTGACTGTGGGAAGGCATTCACACACTGATCCACACTGCAGAGACGGTGGTGGGTTCACATTGTGGGGAGGGTGGTCACCTGCTCAGACTGTGGGAAGGCATTCACACACTGATCCACACTGCAGAGACGGTGGTGGGTTCACACTGTGGGGAGGGTGGTCACCGGCTCAGACTGTGGGAAGGCATTCACACACTGATCCACACTGCAGAGACGGTGGTGGGTTCACATTGTGGGGAGGGTGGTCACCTGCTCAGACTGTGGGAAGGCATTCACACACTGATCCACACTGCAGAGACGGTGGTGGGTTCACACTGTGGGGAGGGTGGTCACCGGCTCAGACTGTGGGAAGGGATTCACACACTGATCCACACTGCAGAGACGGTGGTGGGTTCACACTGTGGGGAGGGTGGTCACCTGCTCAGACTGTGGGATGGCATTCACACCTGATCCACACTGCAGAGACAGTGGTGGGTTCACACTGTGGGGAGGGTGGTCACCGGCTCAGACTGTGGGATGGCATTCACACACTGATCCACACTGCAGAGACAGTGGTGGGTTCACACTGTGGGGAGGGTGGTCACCTGCTCTGAATGTGGGAAGGCATTCACACACTGATCCACACTTCAGAGACAGTGGTGGGTTCACACTGTGGGGAGGGTGGTCACCTGCTCAGACTGTGGGAAGGCATTCACACACTGATCCACACTGCAGAGACAGTGGTGGGTGTGGGTTCACACTGTGGGGAGGGTGGTCACCTGCTCAGACTGTGGGAAGGTATTCACACACTGATCCACACTGCAGAGACAGTGGTGGGTGTGGGTTCACACTGTGGGGAGGGTGGTCACCTGCTCAGACTGTGGGATGGCATTCACACACTGATCCACACTGCAGAGACAGTGGTGGGTTCACACTGTGGGGAGGGTGGTCACCTGCTCAGACTGTGGGAAGGGATTCACACACTGATCCACACTGCAGAGACAGTGGTGGGTTCACACTGTGGTGAGGGTGGTCACCTGGTCAGACTGTGGGAAGGCATTCACACACTGATCCACACTGCAGAGACAGTGGTGGGTTCACACTGTGGGGAGGGTGGTCACCTGCTCAGACTCTGGGAAGGCATTCACACACTGATCCACACTGCAGAGACAGTGGTGGGTTCACACTGTGGGGAGGGTGGTCACCTGCTCTGACTGTGGGAAGGCATTCACACACTGATCCACACTGCAGAGACGGTGGTGGGTTCACACTGTGGGGAGGGTGGTCACCTGCTCAGACTCTGGGAAGGCATTCACACACTGATCCACACTGCAGAGACAGTGGTGGGTTCACACTGTGGGGAGGGTGGTCACCTGCTCAGACTGTGGGAAGGGATTCACACACTGATCCACACTGCAGAGACGGTGGTGGGTTCACACTGTGGGGAGGGTGGTCACCTGCTCTGACTGTGGGAAGGCATTCACACACTGATCCACACTGCAGAGACAGTCGTGGGTTCACACTGTGGGGAGGGTGGTCACCTGCTCAGACTGTGGGAAGGGATTCACACACTGATCCACACTGCAGAGACAGTCGTGGGTTCACACTGTGGGGAGGGTGGTCACCTGCTCTGACTGTGGGAAGGCATTCACACACTGATCCACACTGCAGAGACAGTGGTGGGTTCACACTGTGGGGAGGGTGGTCACCTGCTCAGACTGTGGGAAGGCATTCACACACTGATCCACACTGCAGAGACAGTGGTGGGTTCACACTGTGGGGAGTGTGGTCACCTGCTCTGACTGTGGGAAGGCATTCACACACTGATCCACACTGCAGAGACAGTGGTGGGTTCACACTGTGGGGAGGGTGGTCACCTGCTCAGACTGTGGGAAGGCATTCACACACTGATCCACACTGCAGAGACAGTGATGGGTTCACACTGTGGGGAGGGTGGTCACCTGCTCTGACTGTGGGAAGGCATTCACACACTGATCCACACTGCAGAGACGGTGGTGGGTTCACACTGTGGGGAGGGTGGTCACCTGCTCAGACTGTGGGATGTCATTCACACACTGATCCACACTGCAGAGACAGTAGTGGGTTCACACTGTGGGGAGGGTGGTCACCTGCTCAGACGGTGGGAAGGCATTCACACACTGATCCACAATGCAGAGACAGTAGTGGGTTCACACTGTGGGGAGGGTGGTCACCTGCTCAGACGGTGGGAAGGCATTCACACACTGATCCACACTGCAGAGACAGTGGTGGGTTCACACTGTGGGGAGGGTGGTCACCTGCTCAGACTGTGAGAAGGCATTCACACACTGATCCACACTGCAGAGACAGTGGTGGGTTCACACTGTGGGGAGGGTGGTCACCTGCTCAGACTGTGAGAAGGCATTCACACACTGATCCACACTGCAGAGACAGTGGTGGGTTCACACTGTGGGGAGTGTGTTCACCTGCTCTGACTGTGGGAAGGCATTCACACACTGATCCACACTGCAGAGACAGTGGTGGGTTCACACTGTGGGGAGGGTGGTCACCTGCTCAGACTGTGGGAAGCCATTCACACACTGATCCACACTGCAGAGCCAGTGGTGGGTTCACACTGTGGGGAGGGTGGTCACCTGCTCAGACTGTGGGAAGGCATTCACACACTGATCCACACTGCAGAGACAGTGGCGGGTTCACACTGTGGGGAGGGTGGTCACCTGCTCAGATTGTGGGAAGGCATTCACACACTGATCCACACTGCAGAGCCAGTGGTGGGTTCACACTGTGGGGAGGGTGGTCACCTGCTCAGACTGTGGGAAGGCATTCACACACTGATCCACACTGCAGAGACAGTGGCGGGTTCACACTGTGGCGAGGGTGGTCACCTGCTCTGACTGTGGGAAGGCATTCACACACTGATCCACACTGCAGAGACAGTGGTGCGTTCACACTGTGGGGAAGGTGGTCACCTGCTCAGACTGTGGGAAGGCATTCACACACTGATCCACACTGCAGAGACAGTGGTCGGTTCACACTGTGGGGAGGGTGGTCACCTGCTCAGACTGTGGGAAGGTATTCACACACTGATCCACACTGCAGAGACAGTGGTGGGTTCACACTGTGGGGAGGGTGGTCACCTGCTCAGACTGTGGGAAGGCATTCACACACTGATCCACACTGCAGAGCCAGTGGTGGGTTCACACTGTGGGGAGGGTGGTCACCTGCTCAGACTGTGGGAAGGCATTCACACACTGATCCACACTGCAGAGACAGTGGTCGGTTCACACTGTGGGGAGGGTGGTCACCTGCTCAGACTGTGGGAAGGCATTCACACACTGATCCACACTGCAGAGACAGTGGTGGGTTCACACTGTGGGGAGGGTGGTCACCTGCTCAGACTGTGGGAAGGCATTCACACACTGATCCACACTGCAGAGACAGTGGTGGGTTCACACTGTGGGGAGGGTGGTCACCTGCTCAGACTGTGGGAAGGCATTCACACACTTATCCACACTGCAGAGACAGTGGTGAGTTCACACTGTGTGGTGGGTGGGCACCTGCTCTGACTGTGGGAAGGCATTCACACACTTATCCACACTGCAGAGACAGTGGTGGGTTCACACTGTGGGGAGTGTGTTCACCTGCTCTGACTGTGGGAAGGCATTCACACACTGATCCACACTGCAGAGACGGTGGTGGGTTCACACTGTGGGGAGGGTGGTCACCTGCTCAGACTGTGGGATGTCATTCACACACTGATCCACACTGCAGAGACAGTAGTGGGTTCACACTGTGGGGAGGGTGGTCACCTGCTCAGACGGTGGGAAGGCATTCACACACTGATCCACAATGCAGAGACAGTAGTGGGTTCACACTGTGGGGAGGGTGTTCACCTGCTCAGACGGTGGGAAGGCATTCACACACTGATCCACACTGCAGAGACAGTGGTGGGTTCACACTGTGGGGAGGGTGGTCACCTGCTCAGACTGTGAGAAGGCATTCACACACTGATCCACACTGCAGAGACAGTGGTGGGTTCACACTGTGGGGAGTGTGTTCACCTGCTCAGACAGTGGGAAGGCATTCACACACTGATCCACATTGCAGAGACAGTGGTGGGTTCACACTGTGGGGAAGGTGGTCACCTGCTCAGACTGTGGGAAGGCATTCACACACTGATCCACATTGCAGAGACAGTGGTGGGTTCACACTGTGGGGAGGGTGGTCACCTGCTCAGACTGTGGGAAGGTATTCACACACTGATCCACACTGCAGAGACAGTGGTGCGTTCACACTGTGGGGAAGGTGGTCACCTGCTCAGACTGTGGGAAGGCATTCACACACTGATCCACACTGCAGAGACAGTGGCGGGTTCACACTGTGGCGAGGGTGGTCACCTGCTCTGACTGTGGGAAGGCATTCACACACTGATCCACACTGCAGAGACGGTGGTGGGTTCACATTGTGGGGAGGGTGGTCACCTGCTCAGACTGTGGGAAGGCATTCACACACTGATCCACACTGCAGAGACGGTGGTGGGTTCACACTGTGGGGAGGGTGGTCACCGGCTCAGACTGTGGGAAGGCATTCACACACTGATCCACACTGCAGAGACGGTGGTGGGTTCACATTGTGGGGAGGGTGGTCACCTGCTCAGACTGTGGGAAGGCATTCACACACTGATCCACACTGCAGAGACGGTGGTGGGTTCACACTGTGGGGAGGGTGGTCACCGGCTCAGACTGTGGGAAGGGATTCACACACTGATCCACACTGCAGAGACGGTGGTGGGTTCACACTGTGGGGAGGGTGGTCACCTGCTCAGACTGTGGGATGGCATTCACACCTGATCCACACTGCAGAGACAGTGGTGGGTTCACACTGTGGGGAGGGTGGTCACCGGCTCAGACTGTGGGATGGCATTCACACACTGATCCACACTGCAGAGACAGTGGTGGGTTCACACTGTGGGGAGGGTGGTCACCTGCTCTGAATGTGGGAAGGCATTCACACACTGATCCACACTTCAGAGACAGTGGTGGGTTCACACTGTGGGGAGGGTGGTCACCTGCTCAGACTGTGGGAAGGCATTCACACACTGATCCACACTGCAGAGACAGTGGTGGGTGTGGGTTCACACTGTGGGGAGGGTGGTCACCTGCTCAGACTGTGGGAAGGTATTCACACACTGATCCACACTGCAGAGACAGTGGTGGGTGTGGGTTCACACTGTGGGGAGGGTGGTCACCTGCTCAGACTGTGGGATGGCATTCACACACTGATCCACACTGCAGAGACAGTGGTGGGTTCACACTGTGGGGAGGGTGGTCACCTGCTCAGACTGTGGGAAGGGATTCACACACTGATCCACACTGCAGAGACAGTGGTGGGTTCACACTGTGGTGAGGGTGGTCACCTGGTCAGACTGTGGGAAGGCATTCACACACTGATCCACACTGCAGAGACAGTGGTGGGTTCACACTGTGGGGAGGGTGGTCACCTGCTCAGACTCTGGGAAGGCATTCACACACTGATCCACACTGCAGAGACAGTGGTGGGTTCACACTGTGGGGAGGGTGGTCACCTGCTCTGACTGTGGGAAGGCATTCACACACTGATCCACACTGCAGAGACGGTGGTGGGTTCACACTGTGGGGAGGGTGGTCACCTGCTCAGACTCTGGGAAGGCATTCACACACTGATCCACACTGCAGAGACAGTGGTGGGTTCACACTGTGGGGAGGGTGGTCACCTGCTCAGACTGTGGGAAGGGATTCACACACTGATCCACACTGCAGAGACGGTGGTGGGTTCACACTGTGGGGAGGGTGGTCACCTGCTCTGACTGTGGGAAGGCATTCACACACTGATCCACACTGCAGAGACAGTCGTGGGTTCACACTGTGGGGAGGGTGGTCACCTGCTCAGACTGTGGGAAGGGATTCACACACTGATCCACACTGCAGAGACAGTCGTGGGTTCACACTGTGGGGAGGGTGGTCACCTGCTCTGACTGTGGGAAGGCATTCACACACTGATCCACACTGCAGAGACAGTGGTGGGTTCACACTGTGGGGAGGGTGGTCACCTGCTCAGACTGTGGGAAGGCATTCACACACTGATCCACACTGCAGAGACAGTGGTGGGTTCACACTGTGGGGAGTGTGGTCACCTGCTCTGACTGTGGGAAGGCATTCACACACTGATCCACACTGCAGAGACAGTGGTGGGTTCACACTGTGGGGAGGGTGGTCACCTGCTCAGACTGTGGGAAGGCATTCACACACTGATCCACACTGCAGAGACAGTGATGGGTTCACACTGTGGGGAGGGTGGTCACCTGCTCTGACTGTGGGAAGGCATTCACACACTGATCCACACTGCAGAGACGGTGGTGGGTTCACACTGTGGGGAGGGTGGTCACCTGCTCAGACTGTGGGATGTCATTCACACACTGATCCACACTGCAGAGACAGTAGTGGGTTCACACTGTGGGGAGGGTGGTCACCTGCTCAGACGGTGGGAAGGCATTCACACACTGATCCACAATGCAGAGACAGTAGTGGGTTCACACTGTGGGGAGGGTGGTCACCTGCTCAGACGGTGGGAAGGCATTCACACACTGATCCACACTGCAGAGACAGTGGTGGGTTCACACTGTGGGGAGGGTGGTCACCTGCTCAGACTGTGAGAAGGCATTCACACACTGATCCACACTGCAGAGACAGTGGTGGGTTCACACTGTGGGGAGGGTGGTCACCTGCTCAGACTGTGAGAAGGCATTCACACACTGATCCACACTGCAGAGACAGTCGTGGGTTCACACTGTGGGGAGTGTGTTCACCTGCTCTGACTGTGGGAAGGCATTCACACACTGATCCACACTGCAGAGACAGTGGTGGGTTCACACTGTGGGGAGGGTGGTCACCTGCTCAGACTGTGGGAAGCCATTCACACACTGATCCACACTGCAGAGCCAGTGGTGGGTTCACACTGTGGGGAGGGTGGTCACCTGCTCAGACTGTGGGAAGGCATTCACACACTGATCCACACTGCAGAGACAGTGGCGGGTTCACACTGTGGGGAGGGTGGTCACCTGCTCAGATTGTGGGAAGGCATTCACACACTGATCCACACTGCAGAGCCAGTGGTGGGTTCACACTGTGGGGAGGGTGGTCACCTGCTCAGACTGTGGGAAGGCATTCACACACTGATCCACACTGCAGAGACAGTGGCGGGTTCACACTGTGGCGAGGGTGGTCACCTGCTCTGACTGTGGGAAGGCATTCACACACTGATCCACACTGCAGAGACAGTGGTGCGTTCACACTGTGGGGAAGGTGGTCACCTGCTCAGACTGTGGGAAGGCATTCACACACTGATCCACACTGCAGAGACAGTGGTCGGTTCACACTGTGGGGAGGGTGGTCACCTGCTCAGACTGTGGGAAGGTATTCACACACTGATCCACACTGCAGAGACAGTGGTGGGTTCACACTGTGGGGAGGGTGGTCACCTGCTCAGACTGTGGGAAGGCATTCACACACTGATCCACACTGCAGAGCCAGTGGTGGGTTCACACTGTGGGGAGGGTGGTCACCTGCTCAGACTGTGGGAAGGCATTCACACACTGATCCACACTGCAGAGACAGTGGTCGGTTCACACTGTGGGGAGGGTGGTCACCTGCTCAGACTGTGGGAAGGCATTCACACACTGATCCACACTGCAGAGACAGTGGTGGGTTCACACTGTGGGGAGGGTGGTCACCTGCTCAGACTGTGGGAAGGCATTCACACACTGATCCACACTGCAGAGACAGTGGTGGGTTCACACTGTGGGGAGGGTGGTCACCTGCTCAGACTGTGGGAAGGCATTCACACACTTATCCACACTGCAGAGACAGTGGTGAGTTCACACTGTGTGGTGGGTGGGCACCTGCTCTGACTGTGGGAAGGCATTCACACACTTATCCACACTGCAGAGACAGTGGTGGGTTCACACTGTGGGGAGTGTGTTCACCTGCTCTGACTGTGGGAAGGCATTCACACACTGATCCACACTGCAGAGACGGTGGTGGGTTCACACTGTGGGGAGGGTGGTCACCTGCTCAGACTGTGGGATGTCATTCACACACTGATCCACACTGCAGAGACAGTAGTGGGTTCACACTGTGGGGAGGGTGGTCACCTGCTCAGACGGTGGGAAGGCATTCACACACTGATCCACAATGCAGAGACAGTAGTGGGTTCACACTGTGGGGAGGGTGGTCACCTGCTCAGACGGTGGGAAGGCATTCACACACTGATCCACACTGCAGAGACAGTGGTGGGTTCACACTGTGGGGAGGGTGGTCACCTGCTCAGACTGTGAGAAGGCATTCACACACTGATCCACACTGCAGAGACAGTGGTGGGTTCACACTGTGGGGAGGGTGGTCACCTGCTCAGACTGTGAGAAGGCATTCACACACTGATCCACACTGCAGAGACAGTGGTGGGTTCACACTGTGGGGAGTGTGTTCACCTGCTCTGACTGTGGGAAGGCATTCACACACTGATCCACACTGCAGAGACAGTGGTGGGTTCACACTGTGGGGAGGGTGGTCACCTGCTCAGACTGTGGGAAGCCATTCACACACTGATCCACACTGCAGAGCCAGTGGTGGGTTCACACTGTGGGGAGGGTGGTCACCTGCTCAGACTGTGGGAAGGCATTCACACACTGATCCACACTGCAGAGACAGTGGCGGGTTCACACTGTGGGGAGGGTGGTCACCTGCTCAGATTGTGGGAAGGCATTCACACACTGATCCACACTGCAGAGCCAGTGGTGGGTTCACACTGTGGGGAGGGTGGTCACCTGCTCAGACTGTGGGAAGGCATTCACACACTGATCCACACTGCAGAGACAGTGGCGGGTTCACACTGTGGCGAGGGTGGTCACCTGCTCTGACTGTGGGAAGGCATTCACACACTGATCCACACTGCAGAGACAGTGGTGCGTTCACACTGTGGGGAAGGTGGTCACCTGCTCAGACTGTGGGAAGGCATTCACACACTGATCCACACTGCAGAGACAGTGGTCGGTTCACACTGTGGGGAGGGTGGTCACCTGCTCAGACTGTGGGAAGGTATTCACACACTGATCCACACTGCAGAGACAGTGGTGGGTTCACACTGTGGGGAGGGTGGTCACCTGCTCAGACTGTGGGAAGGCATTCACACACTGATCCACACTGCAGAGCCAGTGGTGGGTTCACACTGTGGGGAGGGTGGTCACCTGCTCAGACTGTGGGAAGGCATTCACACACTGATCCACACTGCAGAGACAGTGGTCGGTTCACACTGTGGGGAGGGTGGTCACCTGCTCAGACTGTGGGAAGGCATTCACACACTGATCCACACTGCAGAGACAGTGGTGGGTTCACACTGTGGGGAGGGTGGTCACCTGCTCAGACTGTGGGAAGGCATTCACACACTGATCCACACTGCAGAGACAGTGGTGGGTTCACACTGTGGGGAGGGTGGTCACCTGCTCAGACTGTGGGAAGGCATTCACACACTTATCCACACTGCAGAGACAGTGGTGAGTTCACACTGTGTGGTGGGTGGGCACCTGCTCTGACTGTGGGAAGGCATTCACACACTTATCCACACTGCAGAGACAGTGGTGGGTTCACACTGTGGGGAGTGTGTTCACCTGCTCAGACAGTGGGAAGGCATTCACACACTGATCCACATTGCAGAGACAGTGGTGGGTTCACACTGTGGGGAAGGTGGTCACCTGCTCAGACTGTGGGAAGGCATTCACACACTGATCCACATTGCAGAGACAGTGGTGGGTTCACACTGTGGGGAGGGTGGTCACCTGCTCAGACTGTGGGAAGGTATTCACACACTGATCCACACTGCAGAGACAGTGGTGCGTTCACACTGTGGGGAAGGTGGTCACCTGCTCAGACTGTGGGAAGGCATTCACACACTGATCCACACTGCAGAGACAGTGGCGGGTTCACACTGTGGCGAGGGTGGTCACCTGCTCTGACTGTGGGAAGGCATTCACACACTGATCCACACTGCAGAGACGGTGGTGGGTTCACATTGTGGGGAGGGTGGTCACCTGCTCAGACTGTGGGAAGGCATTCACACACTGATCCACACTGCAGAGACGGTGGTGGGTTCACACTGTGGGGAGGGTGGTCACCGGCTCAGACTGTGGGAAGGGATTCACACACTGATCCACACTGCAGAGACGGTGGTGGGTTCACACTGTGGGGAGGGTGGTCACCTGCTCAGACTGTGGGATGGCATTCACACCTGATCCACACTGCAGAGACAGTGGTGGGTTCACACTGTGGGGAGGGTGGTCACCGGCTCAGACTGTGGGATGGCATTCACACACTGATCCACACTGCAGAGACAGTGGTGGGTTCACACTGTGGGGAGGGTGGTCACCTGCTCTGAATGTGGGAAGGCATTCACACACTGATCCACACTTCAGAGACAGTGGTGGGTTCACACTGTGGGGAGGGTGGTCACCTGCTCAGACTGTGGGAAGGCATTCACACACTGATCCACACTGCAGAGACAGTGGTGGGTGTGGGTTCACACTGTGGGGAGGGTGGTCACCTGCTCAGACTGTGGGAAGGTATTCACACACTGATCCACACTGCAGAGACAGTGGTGGGTGTGGGTTCACACTGTGGGGAGGGTGGTCACCTGCTCAGACTGTGGGATGGCATTCACACACTGATCCACACTGCAGAGACAGTGGTGGGTTCACACTGTGGGGAGGGTGGTCACCTGCTCAGACTGTGGGAAGGGATTCACACACTGATCCACACTGCAGAGACAGTGGTGGGTTCACACTGTGGTGAGGGTGGTCACCTGGTCAGACTGTGGGAAGGCATTCACACACTGATCCACACTGCAGAGACAGTGGTGGGTTCACACTGTGGGGAGGGTGGTCACCTGCTCAGACTCTGGGAAGGCATTCACACACTGATCCACACTGCAGAGACAGTGGTGGGTTCACACTGTGGGGAGGGTGGTCACCTGCTCTGACTGTGGGAAGGCATTCACACACTGATCCACACTGCAGAGACGGTGGTGGGTTCACACTGTGGGGAGGGTGGTCACCTGCTCAGACTCTGGGAAGGCATTCACACACTGATCCACACTGCAGAGACAGTGGTGGGTTCACACTGTGGGGAGGGTGGTCACCTGCTCAGACTGTGGGAAGGGATTCACACACTGATCCACACTGCAGAGACGGTGGTGGGTTCACACTGTGGGGAGGGTGGTCACCTGCTCTGACTGTGGGAAGGCATTCACACACTGATCCACACTGCAGAGACAGTCGTGGGTTCACACTGTGGGGAGGGTGGTCACCTGCTCAGACTGTGGGAAGGGATTCACACACTGATCCACACTGCAGAGACAGTCGTGGGTTCACACTGTGGGGAGGGTGGTCACCTGCTCTGACTGTGGGAAGGCATTCACACACTGATCCACACTGCAGAGACAGTGGTGGGTTCACACTGTGGGGAGGGTGGTCACCTGCTCTGACTGTGGGAAGGCATTCACACACTGATCCACACTGCAGAGACAGTGGTGGGTTCACACTGTGGGGAGGGTGGTTACCTGCTCAGACTCTGGGAAGGCATTCACACACTGATCCACACTGCAGAGACAGTGGTGGGTTCACACTGTGGGGAGGGTGGTCACCTGCTCAGACTGTGGGAAGGCATTCACACACTGATCCACACTGCAGAGACAGTGATGGGTTCACACTGTGGGGAGGGTGGTCACCTGCTCTGACTGTGGGAAGGCATTCACACACTGATCCACACTGCAGAGACGGTGGTGGGTTCACACTGTGGGGAGGGTGGTCACCTGCTCAGACTGTGGGATGTCATTCACACACTGATCCACACTGCAGAGACAGTAGTGGGTTCACACTGTGGGGAGGGTGGTCACCTGCTCAGACGGTGGGAAGGCATTCACACACTGATCCACAATGCAGAGACAGTAGTGGGTTCACACTGTGGGGAGGGTGGTCACCTGCTCAGACGGTGGGAAGGCATTCACACACTGATCCACACTGCAGAGACAGTGGTGGGTTCACACTGTGGGGAGGGTGGTCACCTGCTCAGACTGTGAGAAGGCATTCACACACTGATCCACACTGCAGAGACAGTGGTGGGTTCACACTGTGGGGAGGGTGGTCACCTGCTCAGACTGTGAGAAGGCATTCACACACTGATCCACACTGCAGAGACAGTGGTGGGTTCACACTGTGGGGAGGGTGGTCACCTGCTCAGACTGTGGGAAGGCATTCACACACTGATCCACACTGCAGAGACAGTGGCGGGTTCACACTGTGGGGAGGGTGGTCACCTGCTCAGATTGTGGGAAGGCATTCACACACTGATCCACACTGCAGAGCCAGTGGTGGGTTCACACTGTGGGGAGGGTGGTCACCTGCTCAGACTGTGGGAAGGCATTCACACACTGATCCACACTGCAGAGACAGTGGCGGGTTCACACTGTGGCGAGGGTGGTCACCTGCTCTGACTGTGGGAAGGCATTCACACACTGATCCACACTGCAGAGACAGTGGTGCGTTCACACTGTGGGGAAGGTGGTCACCTGCTCAGACTGTGGGAAGGCATTCACACACTGATCCACACTGCAGAGACAGTGGTCGGTTCACACTGTGGGGAGGGTGGTCACCTGCTCAGACTGTGGGAAGGTATTCACACACTGATCCACACTGCAGAGACAGTGGTGGGTTCACACTGTGGGGAGGGTGGTCACCTGCTCAGACTGTGGGAAGGCATTCACACACTGATCCACACTGCAGAGCCAGTGGTGGGTTCACACTGTGGGGAGGGTGGTCACCTGCTCAGACTGTGGGAAGGCATTCACACACTGATCCACACTGCAGAGACAGTGGTCGGTTCACACTGTGGGGAGGGTGGTCACCTGCTCAGACTGTGGGAAGGCATTCACACACTGATCCACACTGCAGAGACAGTGGTGGGTTCACACTGTGGGGAGGGTGGTCACCTGCTCAGACTGTGGGAAGGCATTCACACACTGATCCACACTGCAGAGACAGTGGTGGGTTCACACTGTGGGGAGGGTGGTCACCTGCTCAGACTGTGGGAAGGCATTCACACACTTATCCACACTGCAGAGACAGTGGTGAGTTCACACTGTGTGGTGGGTGGGCACCTGCTCTGACTGTGGGAAGGCATTCACACACTTATCCACACTGCAGAGACAGTGGTGGGTTCACACTGTGGGGAGTGTGTTCACCTGCTCAGACAGTGGGAAGGCATTCACACACTGATCCACATTGCAGAGACAGTGGTGGGTTCACACTGTGGGGAAGGTGGTCACCTGCTCAGACTGTGGGAAGGCATTCACACACTGATCCACATTGCAGAGACAGTGGTGGGTTCACACTGTGGGGAGGGTGGTCACCTGCTCAGACTGTGGGAAGGTATTCACACACTGATCCACACTGCAGAGACAGTGGTGGGTTCACACTGTGGGGAGGGTGGTCACCTGCTCAGACTGTGGGAAGGCATTCACACACTGATCCACGCTGCAGAGACAGTGGTGGGTTCACACTGTGGTGAGGTTGGTCACCTGCTCAGACTGTGGGAAGGCATTCACACACTGATCCACACTGCAGAGACAGTGGTGGGTTCACACTGTGGGGAGGGTGGTCACCTGCTCAGACTGTGGGAAGGGATTCACACACTGATCCACACTGCAGAGACAGTGACGGGTTCACACTGTGGGGAGGGTGGTCACCTGCTCAGACTGTGGGAAGGCATTCACACACTGATCCACACTGCAGAGACAGTGGTGGGTTCACACTGTGGGGAGGGTGGTCACCTGCTCAGACTGTGGGAAGGCATTCACACACTGATCAACACTGCAGAGACAGTGATGGGTTCACACTGTGGGGAGGGTGGTCACCTGCTCAGACTGTGGGAAGGTATTCACACACTGATCCACACTGCAGAGACAGTGGTGGGTTCACACTGTGTGGAGGGTGGTCACCTGCTCAGACTGTGGGAAGGCATTCACACACTGATCCACACTGCAGAGACAGTGGTTGGTTCACACTGTGGGGAAGGTGGTCACCTGCTCAGACTGTGGGATGGCATTCACACACTGATCCACACTGCAGAGACAGTGTGGGTTCACACTGTGCGGAGGGTGGTCACCTGCTCTGACTGTGGGAAGGCATTCACACACTGATCCACGCTGCAGAGACAGTGGTGGGTTCACACTGTGGTGAGGTTGGTCACCTGCTCAGACTGTGGGAAGTCATTCACACACTGATCCACACTGCAGAGACAGTGGTGGGTTCACACTGTGGGGAGGGTGGTCTCCGGCTCAGACTGTGGGAAGGCATTCACACACTGATCCACACTGCAGAGACAGTGGTGGGTTCACACTGTGGGGAGGGTGGTCACCTGCTCAGACTGTGGGAAGGCATTCACACACTGATCAACACAGCAGAGACAGTGATGGGTTCACACTGTGGGGAGGGTGGTCACCTGCTCAGAATGTCGGATGGTATTCGCACACTGATCCACACTGCAGAGACGGTGTTGGGTACACACAATGGGGAGGGTGGTCACCTGGTCAGACTGTGGGATTGTATTCACTCACTGATCCACACTGCAGAGACAGTGGCGGGTTCACACTGTGGCGAGGGTGGTCACCTGCTCAGACTGTGGGACGGCATTCACACACTGATCCACACTGCAGAGACAGTGATGGGTTCACAATGTGGGGAGGGTGGTCACCTGCTCAGACTGTGGGAAGGCATTCACACACTGATCCACACTGCAGAGACAGTGGTGGGTTCACACTGTGGGGAGGGTGGTCACCTGCTCAGAGCTTGGGAAGGCATTCACACACTGATCCACACTGCAGAGACGGTGGTGGGTTCACACTGTGGTGAGGGTGGTCACCTGCTCAGACTGTGGGAAGGCATTCACACACTGATCCACACTGCAGAGACAGTGGTTGGTTCACACTGTGGGGAAGGTGGTCACCTGCTCAGACTGTGGGATGGCATTCACACACTGATCCACACTGCAGAGACAGTGTGGGTTCACACTGTGCGGAGGGTGGTCACCTGCTCTGACTGTGGGAAGGCATTCACACACTGATCCACGCTGCAGAGACAGTGGTGGGTTCACACTGTGGTGAGGTTGGTCACCTGCTCAGACTGTGGGAAGTCATTCACACACTGATCCACACTGCAGAGACAGTGGTGGGTTCACACTGTGGGGAGGGTGGTCTCCGGCTCAGACTGTGGGAAGGCATTCACACACTGATCCACACTGCAGAGACAGTGGTGGGTTCACACTGTGGGGAGGGTGGTCACCTGCTCAGACTGTGGGAAGGCATTCACACACTGATCAACACAGCAGAGACAGTGATGGGTTCACACTGTGGGGAGGGTGGTCACCTGCTCAGAATGTCGGATGGTATTCGCACACTGATCCACACTGCAGAGACGGTGTTGGGTACACACAATGGGGAGGGTGGTCACCTGGTCAGACTGTGGGATTGTATTCACTCACTGATCCACACTGCATAGACAGTGGTGGGTTCACACTTGGGGAGGGTGGTCACCTGCTCAGACTGTGGGTTGGCATTCACACACTTATTCACACTGCTGAGACAGCGGTGGGTTCACACTGTGGTGAGGGTGATCACCTGCACAGAGTGTGGGAAGGCATTCACACACTGATCCACTCTACAGAGACAGTGGTGGGTTCACACTGTGGGGACGGTGGTCACCTGCTCAGACTGTGGGATGGCATTCACACACTGATCCACACTGCATAGACAGTGGTGGGTTCACACTTGGGTAGGGTGGTCACCTGCTCAGACTGTGGGATGGCATTCACACACTTATTCACACTGCTGAGACAGCGGTGGGTTCACACTGTGGTGAGGGTGGTCACCTGCACAGAGTGTGGGAAGGCATTCACACACTGATCCACTCTGCAGAGACAGTGGTGGGTTCACACTGTGGGGACGGTGGTCACCTGCTCAGACTGTGGGATGGCATTCACACACTTATCAACACTGCAGAGGCAGTGGTGGGTTCACACTGTGGGGAGGGTGGTCACCTGCTCATCTGTGGGATTGTATTCACACACTGATCCGAACTGCAGAGACAGTGGTGGGTTCACACTGTGTGGAGGGTTGTCACCTGCTCAGAGCTTGGGAAGGCATTCACACACTGATCCACGCTGCAGCGACAGTGGTGGGTTCACACTGTGGTGAGGGTGGTCACCTGCTCAGACTGTGGGATGGCATTCACACACTTATCCACACTGCAGAGACAGTGGTGGGTTCACACTGTGGGGAGGGTTGTCACCTGCTCAGACTGTGGGAAGGCATTCACACACTGATCCACACTGCAGAGACAGTGGTGGGTTCACACTGTGGGGAAGGTGGTCACCTGCTCAGTCTGTGGGATGGTATTCACTCACTGATCCACACTGCAAAGACAGTGGTGGGTTCACACTGTGGTGAGGGTGGTCACCTGCTCAGACTATGGGAAGGCATTCACACACTGATCCACACTGCAGAGACAGTGATGGGTTCACACTGTGGGGAGGGTGGTCACCTGCTTAGACTGTGCGAAGGCATTCACACACTGATCCACACTGCAGAGACAGTGGTGGGTTCACACTGTGGGGAGGGTAGTCACCTGCTCTGACTGTGGGAAGGCATTCACACACTGATCCACACTGCAGAGACAGTGGTCGGTTCACACTGTGGGGAGGGTGGTCACCTGCTCAGACTGTGGGAAGGCATTCACACACTTATCCACACTGCAGAGACAGTGGTGAGTTCACACTGTGTGGTGGGTGGGCACCTGCTCTGACTGTGGGAAGGCATTCACACACTTATCCACACTGCAGAGACAGTGGTGGGTTCACACTGTGGGGAGTGTGTTCACCTGCTCAGAGAGTGGGAAGGCATTCACACACTGATCCACACTGCAGAGACAGTGGTGGGTTCACACTGTGGGGAGGGTGGTCACCTGCTCAGACTGTGGGAAGGCATTCACACACTGATCCACACTGCAGAGACAGTGGTGGGTTCACACTGTGGGGAGGGTGGTCACCTGCTCAGACTGTGGGAAGGCATTCACACACTGATCCACACTGCAGAGACAGTGGTGGGTTCACACTGTGGGGAGGGTGGTCACCTGCTCAGACTGTGGGAAGGCATTCACACACTGATCCACACTGCAGAGTCAGTGTGGGTTCACACTGTGCGGAGGGTGGTCACCTGCTCTGACTGTGGGAAGGCATTCACACACTGATCCACGCTGCAGAGACAGTGGTGGGTACACACTGTGGTGAGGTTGGTCACCTGCTCAGACTGTGGGATGGCATTCACACACTGATCCACGCTGCAGAGACAGTGGTGGGTTCACACTGTGGTGAGGGTGGTCACCTTCTCAGACTGTGGGAAGGCATTCACACACTTATCCACACTGCAGAGACTGTGTTAGGTACACACAGTGGGGAGGGTGGTCACCTGCTCAGACTGTGGGATGGCATTCACACACTGATCCACACTGCAGAGACAGTGGTGGGTTCACACTGTGGGGAGGGTGGTCACCTGCTCAGACTGTGGGCTGTCATTCACACACTGATCCACACTGCAGAGACAGTGGTGGGTTCACACTGTGGGGAAGGTGGTCACCTGCTCAGAGTGTGGGAAGGCATTCACACACTGATCCACTCTGCAGAGACAGTGGTGGGTTCACACTGTGGGGAGGGTGGTCACCCGCTCTGACTGTGGGATGTCATTCACACACTGATCCACACTGCAGAGACAGTGTTGGGATCACACTGTGTGGTGGGTGGGCACCTGCTCTGACTGTGGGAAGGCATTCACACACTAATCCACGCTGCAGAGACAGTGGTGGGTTCACACTGTGGTGAGGGTGGTCACCTACTCAGAATGTGGGATTGTATTCACTCACTGATCCACACTGCAGAGACAGTGGTGGGTTCACACTTGGGGAGGGTGGTCACCTGCTCAGACTGTGGGATGGCATTCACACACTTATTCACACTGCTGAAACAGCGGTGGGTTCACACTGTGGTGAGGGTGGTCACCTGCACAGAGTGTGGGAAGGCATTCACACACTGATCCACACTGCAGAGACAGTGGTGGGTTCACACTGTGTGGAGGGTGGTCACCTGCTCAGAGCTTGGGAAGGCATTCACACACTGATCCACACTGCAGAGACAGTGGTGGGTTCACACTGTGGGGAGGGTGGTCACCTGCTCAGACTGTGGGAAGGCATTCACACACTGATCCACACTGCAGAGACAGTGGTGGGTTCACACTGTGGGGAGGGTGGTCACCTGCTCAGACTGTGGGAAGGCATTCACACACTGATCCACGCTGCAGCGACAGTGGTGGGTTCACACTGTGGGGAGGGTGGTCACCTGCTCAGACTGTGGGAAGGCATTCACACACTGATCCACGCTGCAGAGACAGTGGTGGGTTCACACTGTGGGGAGGGTGGTCACCTGCTCAGACTGTGGGAAGGCATTCACACACTGATCCACGCTGCAGCGACAGTGGTGGGTTCACACTGTGGTGAGGGTGGTCACCTGCTCAGACTGTGGGATGGCATTCACACACTTATCCACACAGCAGAGACAGTGGTGGGTTCACACTGTGGTGAGGATGGTCACCTGCTCAGACTGTGGGAAGGCATTCACACACTGATCCACACTGCAGAGACAGTGGTGGGTTCACACAGTGGGGAGGGTGGTCACCTGCTCAGATTGAGGGAAGGGATTCACACACTGATCCACACTGCAGAGACAGTGGTGGGTTCACACTGTGGGGAGGGTGGTCACCTGCTCAGACTGTGGGAAGGCATTCACACACTGATCCACACTGCAGAGACAGTGGTGGGTTCACACTGTGGGGAGGGTGGTCACCTGCTCAGACTGTGGGAAGGCATTCACACACTGATCCACACTGCAGAGACAGCGGTGGGTTCAGACTGTGGGGAGGGTGGTCACCTGCTCAGACTGTGGGAAGGCATTCACACCTGATCCACACTGCAGAGACAGTGGTGGGTTCACACTGTGGGGAGGGTGGTCACCTGTTCAGACTGTGGGAAGGCATTCACACACTGATCCACACTGCAGAGACAGTGATGGGTTCACAATGTGGGGAGGGTGGTCACCTGCTCAGACTGTGGGACGGCATTCACACACTGATCCACACTGCAGAGACAGTGATGGGTTCACAATGTGGGGAGGGTGGTCACCTGCTCAGACTGTGGGAAGGCATTCACACACTGATCCACACTGCAGAGACAGTGGTGGGTTCACACTGTGGGGAGGGTGGTCACCTGCTCAGAGCTTGGGAAGGCATTCACACACTGATCCACACTGCAGAGACGGTGGTGGGTTCACACTGTGGTGAGGGTGGTCACCTGCTCAGACTGTGGGACGGCATTCACACACTGATCCACACTGCAGAGACAGTGATGGGTTCACAATGTGGGGAGGGTGGTCACCTGCTCAGACTGTGGGACGGCATTCACACACTGATCCACACTGCAGAGACAGTGGTGGGTTCACACTGTGGGGAGGGTGGTCACCTGCTCAGACTGTGGGAAGGCATTCACACACTGATCCACACTGCAGAGACAGTGGTGGGTTCACACTGTGGGGAGGGTGGTCACCTGCTCAGACTGTGGGAAGGCATTCACACACTGATCCACACTGCAGAGACAGTGATGGTTTCACAATGTGGGGAGGGTGGTCACCTGCTCAGACTGTGGGAAGGCATTCACACACTGATCCACACTGCAGAGACAGTGATGGGTTCACAATGTGGGAAGGGTGGTCACCTGCTCAGACTGTGGGAAGGCATTCACACCTGATCCACACTGCAGAGACAGTGGTGGGTTCACACTGTGGGGAGGGTGGTCAGCTGCTCTGACTGTGGGAAGGCATTCACACACTGATCCACACTGCAGAGACAGTGGTGGGTTCACACTGTGGTGAGGGTGGTCACCTACTCAGAATGTGGGATTGTATTCACTCACTGATCCACACTGCAGAGACAGTGGTGGGTTCACACTTGGGGAGGGTGGTCACCTGCTCAGACTGTGGGATGGCATTCACACACTTATTCACACTGCTGAGACAGCGGTGGGTTCACACTGTGGTGAGGGTGGTCACCTGCACAGAGTGTGGGAAGGCATTCACACACTGATCCACACTGCAGAGACAGTGGTGGGTTCACACTGTGTGGAGGGTGGTCACCTGCTCAGAGCTTGGGAAGGCATTCACACACTGATCCACACTGCAGAGACAGTGGTGGGTTCACACTGTGGGGAGGGTGGTCACCTGCTCAGACTGTGGGAAGGCATTCACACACTGATCCACACTGCAGAGACAGTGGTGGGTTCACACTGTGGGGAGGGTGGTCACCTGCTCAGACTGTGGGAAGGCATTCACACACTGATCCACGCTGCAGCGACAGTGGTGGGTTCACACTGTGGTGAGGGTGGTCACCTGCTCAGACTGTGGGAAGGCATTCACACACTGATCCACGCTGCAGCGACAGTGGTGGGTTCACACTGTGGTGAGGGTGGTCACCTGCTCAGACTGTGGGATGGCATTCACACACTTATCCACACAGCAGAGACAGTGGTGGGTTCACACTGTGGTGAGGATGGTCACCTGCTCAGACTGTGGGAAGGCATTCACACACTGATCCACACTGCAGAGACAGTGGTGAGTTCACACTGTGGGGAGGGTGGTCACCTGCTCAGATTGAGGGAAGGGATTCACACACTGATCCACACTGCAGAGACAGTGGTGGGTTCACACTGTGGGGAGGGTGGTCACCTGCTCTGAATGTGGGAAGGCATTCACACACTGATCCACACTGCAGAGACAGTGGTGGGTTCACACTGTGGTGAGGGTGGTCACCTGCACAGAGTGTGGGAAGGCATTCACACACTGATCCACACTGCAGAGACAGTGGTGGGTTCACACTGTGTGGAGGGTGGTCACCTGCTCAGAGCTTGGGAAGGCATTCACACACTGATCCACACTGCAGAGACAGTGGTGGGTTCACACTGTGGGGAGGGTGGTCACCTGCTCAGACTGTGGGAAGGCATTCACACACTGATCCACACTGCAGAGACAGTGGTGGGTTCACACTGTGGGGAGGGTGGTCACCTGCTCAGACTGTGGGAAGGCATTCACACACTGATCCACGCTGCAGCGACAGTGGTGGGTTCACACTGTGGTGAGGGTGGTCACCTGCTCAGACTGTGGGAAGGCATTCACACACTGATCCACGCTGCAGCGACAGTGGTGGGTTCACACTGTGGTGAGGGTGGTCACCTGCTCAGACTGTGGGATGGCATTCACACACTTATCCACACAGCAGAGACAGTGGTGGGTTCACACTGTGGTGAGGATGGTCACCTGCTCAGACTGTGGGAAGGCATTCACACACTGATCCACACTGCAGAGACAGTGGTGAGTTCACACTGTGGGGAGGGTGGTCACCTGCTCAGATTGAGGGAAGGGATTCACACACTGATCCACACTGCAGAGACAGTGGTGGGTTCACACTGTGGGGAGGGTGGTCACCTGCTCAGACTGTGGGAAGGCATTCACACACTGATCCACACTGCAGAGACAGTGGTGGGTTCACACTGTGGGGAGGGTGGTCACCTGCTCAGACTGTGGGAAGGCATTCACACACTGATCCACACTGCAGAGACAGTGGTGGGTTCAGACTGTGGGGAGGGTGGTCACCTGCTCAGACTGTGGGAAGGCATTCACACCTGATCCACACTGCAGAGACAGTGGTGGGTTCACACTGTGGGGAGGGTGGTCACCTGTTCAGACTGTGGGAAGGCATTCACACACTGATCCACACTGCAGAGACAGTGATGGGTTCACAATGTGGGGAGGGTGGTCACCTGCTCAGACTGTGGGACGGCATTCACACACTGATCCACACTGCAGAGACAGTGATGGGTTCACAATGTGGGGAGGGTGGTCACCTGCTCAGACTGTGGGAAGGCATTCACACACTGATCCACACTGCAGAGACAGTGGTGGGTTCACACTGTGGGGAGGGTGGTCACCTGCTCAGAGCTTGGGAAGGCATTCACACACTGATCCACACTGCAGAGACGGTGGTGGGTTCACACTGTGGTGAGGGTGGTCACCTGCTCAGACTGTGGGACGGCATTCACACACTGATCCACACTGCAGAGACAGTGATGGGTTCACAATGTGGGGAGGGTGGTCACCTGCTCAGACTGTGGGACGGCATTCACACACTGATCCACACTGCAGAGACAGTGGTGGGTTCACACTGTGGGGAGGGTGGTCACCTGCTCAGACTGTGGGAAGGCATTCACACACTGATCCACACTGCAGAGACAGTGGTGGGTTCACACTGTGGGGAGGGTGGTCACCTGCTCAGACTGTGGGAAGGCATTCACACACTGATCCACACTGCAGAGACAGTGATGGTTTCACAATGTGGGGAGGGTGGTCACCTGCTCAGACTGTGGGAAGGCATTCACACACTGATCCACACTGCAGAGACAGTGATGGGTTCACAATGTGGGAAGGGTGGTCACCTGCTCAGACTGTGGGAAGGCATTCACACCTGATCCACACTGCAGAGACAGTGGTGGGTTCACACTGTGGGGAGGGTGGTCAGCTGCTCTGACTGTGGGAAGGCATTCACACACTGATCCACACTGCAGAGACGGTGGTGGGTTCACACTGTGGGGAGGGTGGTCACCTGCTCAGACTGTGGGAAGGTATTCACACACTGATCCACACTGCAGAGACAGTGGTGGGTGTGGGTTCACACTGTGGGGAGGGTGGTCACCTGCTCAGACTGTGGGATGGCATTCACACACTGATCCACACTGCAGAGACAGTGGTGGGTTCACACTGTGGGGAGGGTGGTCACCTGCTCAGACTGTGGGAAGGGATTCACACACTGATCCACACTGCAGAGACAGTGGTGGGTTCACACTGTGGTGAGGGTGGTCACCTGGTCAGACTGTGGGAAGGCATTCACACACTGATCCACACTGCAGAGACAGTGGTGGGTTAACACTCTGGGGAGGGTGGTCACCTGCTCAGACTCTGGGAAGGCATTCACACACTGATCCACACTGCAGAGACAGTGGTGGGTTCACACTGTGGGGAGGGTGGTCACCTGCTCTGACTGTGGGAAGGCATTCACACACTGATCCACACTGCAGAGACGGTGGTGGGTTCACACTGTGGGGAGGGTGGTCACCTGCTCAGACTCTGGGAAGGCATTCACACACTGATCCACACTGCAGAGACAGTGGTGGGTTCACACTGTGGGGAGGGTGGTCACCTGCTCAGACTGTGGGAAGGGATTCACACACTGATCCACACTGCAGAGACGGTGGTGGGTTCACACTGTGGGGAGGGTGGTCACCTGCTCTGACTGTGGGAAGGCATTCACACACTGATCCACACTGCAGAGACAGTGGTGGGTTCACACTGTGGGGAGGGTGGTCACCTGCTCAGACTGTGGGAAGGCATTCACACACTGATCAACACTGCAGAGACAGTGATGGGTTCACACTGTGGGGAGGGTGGTCACCTGCTCAGACTGTGGGAAGGTATTCACACACTGATCCACACTGCAGAGACAGTGGTGGGTTCACACTGTGTGGAGGGTGGTCACCTGCTCAGACTGTGGGAAGGCATTCACACACTGATCCACACTGCAGAGACAGTGGTTGGTTCACACTGTGGGGAAGGTGGTCACCTGCTCAGACTGTGGGATGGCATTCACACACTGATCCACACTGCAGAGACAGTGTGGGTTCACACTGTGCGGAGGGTGGTCACCTGCTCTGACTGTGGGAAGGCATTCACACACTGATCCACGCTGCAGAGACAGTGGTGGGTTCACACTGTGGTGAGGTTGGTCACCTGCTCAGACTGTGGGAAGTCATTCACACACTGATCCACACTGCAGAGACAGTGGTGGGTTCACACTGTGGGGAGGGTGGTCTCCGGCTCAGACTGTGGGAAGGCATTCACACACTGATCCACACTGCAGAGACAGTGGTGGGTTCACACTGTGGGGAGGGTGGTCACCTGCTCAGACTGTGGGAAGGCATTCACACACTGATCAACACAGCAGAGACAGTGATGGGTTCACACTGTGGGGAGGGTGGTCACCTGCTCAGAATGTCGGATGGTATTCGCACACGGATCCACACTGCAGAGACGGTGTTGGGTACACACAATGGGGAGGGTGGTCACCTGGTCAGACTGTGGGATTGTATTCACTCACTGATCCACACTGCATAGACAGTGGTGGGTTCACACTTGGGGAGGGTGGTCACCTGCTCAGACTGTGGGATGGCATTCACACACTTATTCACACTGCTGAGACAGCGGTGGGTTCACACTGTGGTGAGGGTGGTCACCTGCACAGAGTGTGGGAAGGCATTCACACACTGATCCACTCTACAGAGACAGTGGTGGGTTCACACTGTGGGGACGGTGGTCACCTGCTCAGACTGTGGGATGGCATTCACACACTGATCCACACTGCATAGACAGTGGTGGGTTCACACTTGGGTAGGGTGGTCACCTGCTCAGACTGTGGGATGGCATTCACACACTTATTCACACTGCTGAGACAGCGGTGGGTTGACACTGTGGTGAGGGTGGTCACCTGCACAGAGTGTGGGAAGGCATTCACACACTGATCCACTCTGCAGAGACAGTGGTGGGTTCACACTGTGGGGACGGTGGTCACCTGCTCAGACTGTGGGATGGCATTCACACACTTATCAACACTGCAGAGGCAGTGGTGGGTTCACACTGTGGGGAGGGTGGTCACCTGCTCATCTGTGGGATTGTATTCACACACTGATCCGCACTGCAGAGACAGTGGTGGGTTCACACTGTGTGGAGGGTGGTCACCTGCTCAGAGCTTGGGAAGGCATTCACACACTGATCCACACTGCAGAGACAGTGGTGGGTTCACACTGTGGTGAGGGTGGTCACCTGCTCAGACTGTGGGATGGCATTCACACACTTATCCACACTGCAGAGACAGTGGTGGGTTCACACTGTGGGGAGGGTTGTCACCTGCTCAGACTGTGGGAAGGCATTCACACACTGATCCACACTGCAGAGACAGTGGTGGGTTCACACTGTGGGGAAGGTGGTCACCTGCTCAGTCTGTGGGATGGCATTCACTCACTGATCCACACTGCAAAGACAGTGGTGGGTTCACACTGTGGTGAGGGTGGTCACCTGCTCAGACTATGGGAAGGCATTCACACACTGATCCACACTGCAGAGACAGTGATGGGTTCACACTGTGGGGAGGGTGGTCACCTGCTTAGACTGTGCGAAGGCATTCACACACTGATCCACACTGCAGAGACAGTGGTGGGTTCACACTGTGGGGAGGGTAGTCACCTGCTCTGACTGTGGGAAGGCATTCACACACTGATCCACACTGCAGAGACAGTGGTCGGTTCACACTGTGGGGAGGGTGGTCACCTGCTCAGACTGTGGGAAGGCATTCACACACTTATCCACACTGCAGAGACAGTGGTGAGTTCACACTGTGTGGTGGGTGGGCACCTGCTCTGACTGTGGGAAGGCATTCACACACTTATCCACACTGCAGAGACAGTGGTGGGTTCACACTGTGGGGAGTGTGTTCACCTGCTCAGACAGTGGGAAGGCATTCACACACTGATCCACACTGCAGAGACAGTGGTGGGTTCACACTGTGGGGAGGGTGGTCACCTGCTCAGACTGTGGGAAGGCATTCACACACTGATCCACACTGCAGAGACAGTGGTGGGTTCACACTGTGGGGAGGGTGGTCACCTGCTCAGACTGTGGGAAGGCATTCACACACTGATCCACACTGCAGAGACAGTGGTGGGTTCACACTGTGGGGAGGGTGGTCACCTGCTCAGACTGTGGGAAGGCATTCACACACTGATCCACACTGCAGAGTCAGTGTGGGTTCACACTGTGCGGAGGGTGGTCACCTGCTCTGACTGTGGGAAGGCATTCACACACTGATCCACGCTGCAGAGACAGTGGTGGGTACACACTGTGGTGAGGTTGGTCACCTGCTCAGACTGTGGGAAGGCATTCACACACTTATCCACACTGCAGAGACAGTGGTGAGTTCACACTGTGTGGTGGGTGGTCACCTGCTCTGACTGTGGGAAGGCATTCACACACTTATCCACACTGCAGAGACAGTGGTGGGTTCACACTGTGGGGAGTGTGTTCACCTGCTCAGACAGTGGGAAGGCATTCACACACTGATCCACATTGCAGAGACAGTGGTGGGTTCACACTGTGGGGAAGGTGGTCACCTGCTCAGACTGTGGGAAGGCATTCACACACTGATCCACATTGCAGAGACAGTGGTGGGTTCACACTGTGGGGAGGGTGGTCACCTGCTCAGACTGTGGGAAGGTATTCACACACTGATCCACACTGCAGAGACAGTGGTGGGTTCACACTGTGGGGAGGGTGGTCACCTGCTCAGACTGTGGGAAGGCATTCACACACTGATCCACGCTGCAGAGACAGTGGTGGGTTCACACTGTGGTGAGGTTGGTCACCTGCTCAGACTGTGGGAAGGCATTCACACACTGATCCACACTGCAGAGGCAGTGGTGGGTTCACACTGTGGGGAGGGTGGTCACCTGCTCAGACTGTGGGAAGGGATTCACACACTGATCCACACTGCAGAGACAGTGACGGGTTCACACTGTGGGGAGGGTGGTCACCTGCTCAGACTGTGGGAAGGCATTCACACACTGATCCACACTGCAGAGACAGTGGTGGGTTCACACTGTGGGGAGGGTGGTCACCTGCTCAGACTGTGGGAAGGCATTCACACACTGATCAACACTGCAGAGACAGTGATGGGTTCACACTGTGGGGAGGGTGGTCACCTGCTCAGACTGTGGGAAGGTATTCACACACTGATCCACACTGCAGAGACAGTGGTGGGTTCACACTGTGTGGAGGGTGGTCACCTGCTCAGACTGTGGGAAGGCATTCACACACTGATCCACACTGCAGAGACAGTGGTTGGTTCACACTGTGGGGAAGGTGGTCACCTGCTCAGACTGTGGGATGGCATTCACACACTGATCCACACTGCAGAGACAGTGTGGGTTCACACTGTGCGGAGGGTGGTCACCTGCTCTGACTGTGGGAAGGCATTCACACACTGATCCACGCTGCAGAGACAGTGGTGGGTTCACACTGTGGTGAGGTTGGTCACCTGCTCAGACTGTGGGAAGTCATTCACACACTGATCCACACTGCAGAGACAGTGGTGGGTTCACACTGTGGGGAGGGTGGTCTCCGGCTCAGACTGTGGGAAGGCATTCACACACTGATCCACACTGCAGAGACAGTGGTGGGTTCACACTGTGGGGAGGGTGGTCACCTGCTCAGACTGTGGGAAGGCATTCACACACTGATCAACACAGCAGAGACAGTGATGGGTTCACACTGTGGGGAGGGTGGTCACCTGCTCAGAATGTCGGATGGTATTCGCACACTGATCCACACTGCAGAGACGGTGTTGGGTACACACAATGGGGAGGGTGGTCACCTGGTCAGACTGTGGGATTGTATTCACTCACTGATCCACACTGCATAGACAGTGGTGGGTTCACACTTGGGGAGGGTGGTCACCTGCTCAGACTGTGGGATGGCATTCACACACTTATTCACACTGCTGAGACAGCGGTGGGTTCACACTGTGGTGAGGGTGGTGACCTGCACAGAGTGTGGGAAGGCATTCACACACTGATCCACTCTACAGAGACAGTGGTGGGTTCACACTGTGGGGACGGTGGTCACCTGCTCAGACTGTGGGATGGCATTCACACACTGATCCACACTGCATAGACAGTGGTGGGTTCACACTTGGGTAGGGTGGTCACCTGCTCAGACTGTGGGATGGCATTCACACACTTATTCACACTGCTGAGACAGCGGTGGGTTCACACTGTGGTGAGGGTGGTCACCTGCACAGAGTGTGGGAAGGCATTCACACACTGATCCACTCTGCAGAGACAGTGGTGGGTTCACACTGTGGGGACGGTGGTCACCTGCTCAGACTGTGGGATGGCATTCACACACTTATCAACACTGCAGAGGCAGTGGTGGGTTCACACTGTGGGGAGGGTGGTCACCTGCTCATCTGTGGGATTGTATTCACACACTGATCCGCACTGCAGAGACAGTGGTGGGTTCACACTGTGTGGAGGGTGGTCACCTGCTCAGAGCTTGGGAAGGCATTCACACACTGATCCACGCTGCAGCGACAGTGGTGGGTTCACACTGTGGGGAGGGTGGTCACCTGCTCAGACTGTGGGACGGCATTCACACACTGATCCACACTGCAGAGACAGTGATGGGTTCACAATGTGGGGAGGGTGGTCACCTGCTCAGACTGTGGGAAGGCATTCACACACTGATCCACACTGCAGAGACAGTGGTGGGTTCACACTGTGGGGAGGGTGGTCACCTGCTCAGAGCTTGGGAAGGCATTCACACACTGATCCACACTGCAGAGACGGTGGTGGGTTCACACTGTGGTGAGGGTGGTCACCTGCTCAGACTGTGGGACGGCATTCACACACTGATCCACACTGCAGAGACAGTGATGGGTTCACAATGTGGGGAGGGTGGTCACCTGCTCAGACTGTGGGACGGCATTCACACACTGATCCACACTGCAGAGACAGTGGTGGGTTCACACTGTGGGGAGGGTGGTCACCTGCTCAGACTGTGGGAAGGCATTCACACACTGATCCACACTGCAGAGACAGTGGTGGGTTCACACTGTGGGGAGGGTGGTCACCTGCTCAGACTGTGGGAAGGCATTCACACACTGATCCACACTGCAGAGACAGTGATGGTTTCACAATGTGGGGAGGGTGGTCACCTGCTCAGACTGTGGGAAGGCATTCACACACTGATCCACACTGCAGAGACAGTGATGGGTTCACAATGTGGGGAGGGTGGTCACCTGCTCAGACTGTGGGAAGGCATTCACACCTGATCCACACTGCAGAGACAGTGGTGGGTTCACACTGTGGGGAGGGTGGTCAGCTGCTCTGACTGTGGGAAGGCATTCACACACTGATCCACACTGCAGAGACGGTGGTGGGTTCACACTGTGGGGAGGGTGGTCACCTGCTCAGACTGTGGGACGGCATTCACACACTGATCCACACTGCAGAGACAGTGGTGGGTTCACACTGTGGGGAGGGTGGTCACCTGCTCAGACTATGGGATGTCATTCACACACTGATCCACACTGCAGAGACAGTGATGGGTTCACACTGTGGTGAGGGTGGTCACCTGCTCAGACTGTGGAAAGGCATTCACACACTGATCCACACTGCAGAGACAGGGGTGGGTTCACACTGTGGGGAGGGTGGTCACCTGCTCAGACTGTGGGAAGGCATTCACACACTGATCCACACTGCAGAGACAGTGATGGGTTCACACTGTGGTGAGGGTGGTCACCTGCTCAGACTGTGGAAAGGCATTCACACACTGATCCACACTGCAGAGACAGTGGTGGGTTCACACTGTGGGGAGGGTGGTCACCTGCTCAGACTGTGGGAAGGCATTCACACACTGATCCACACTGCAGAGACAGTGATGGGTTCACACTGTGGGGAGGGTGGTCACCTGCTCAGACTGTGGGAAGGCATTCACACCTGATCCACACTGCAGAGACAGTGGTGGGTTCACACTGTGGTGACGGTGGTCACTTGCTCAGACTATGGGATGTCATTCACACACTGATCCACACTGCAGAGACAGTGATGGGTTCACACTGTGGTGAGGGTGGTCACCTGCTCAGACTGTGGAAAGGCATTCACACACTGATCCACACTGCAGAGACAGTGGTGGGTTCACACTGTGGGGAGGGTGGTCACCTGCTCAGACTGAGGGAAGGCAGTCACACACTGATCCACACTGCAGGGGCAGTGGTGGGTTCACACTGTGGGGAGGGTGGTCACCTGCTCAGACTGTGGGAAGGCATTCACACACTGATCCACTCTGCAGAGACAGTGGTGGGTTCACACTGTGGGGAGGGTGGTCACCTGCTCAGACTGTGGGAAGGCATTCACACACTTATCCACACTGCGGAGACAGTGGTGGGTTCACACTGTGGGGAGGGTGGTCACCTGCTCAGACTGTGGGAAGGCATTCACACCTGATCCACACTGCAGAGACAGTGGTGGGTTCACACCGTGGTGACGGTGGTCACCTGCTCAGACTATGGGATGTCATTCACACACTGATCCACACTGCAGAGACAGTGGTGGGTTCACACTGTGGGGAGGGTGGTCACCTGCTCAGACTGTGGGAAGGTATTCACACACTGATCCACACTGCAGAGACAGTGGTGGGTTCACACTGTGGTGACGGTGGTCACCTGCTCAGACTATGGGATGTCATTCACACACTGATCCACACTGCAGAGACAGTGGTGGGTTCACACTGTGGTGAGGGTGGTCACCTGCTCAGACTGTGGGAAGGCATTCACACACTGATCCACACTGCAGAGACAGTGGTGAGTTCACACTGTGGGGAGGGTGGTCACCTGCTCAGACTGTGGGAAGGCATTCACACACTGATCGACTCTGCAGAGACAGTGGTGGGTTCACACTGTGGTGAGGATGGTCACCTGCTCAGACTGTGGGAAGGCATTCACACACTGATCGACTCTGCAGAGACAGTGGTGGGTTCACACTGTGGTGAGGATGGTCACCTGCTCAGACTGTGGGAAGGCATTCACACACTGATCCACACTGCAGAGACAGTGGTGGGTTCACACTGTGGGGAGGGTGGTCACCTGCTCAGACTGTGGGAACGCATTCACACACTGATCCACACTGCAGAGACAGTGGTGGGTTCACACTGTGGGGAGGGTGGTCACCTGCTCAGACTGTGGGATGGCATTCACACACTGATCCACACTGCAGAGACAGTGGTGGGTTCACACTGTGGGGAGGGTGGTCACCTGCTCGGACTGTGGGAAGGCATTCACACACTGATCCACACTGCAGAGACAGTGGTGGGTTCACACTGTGGGGAGGGTGGTCACCTGCTCAGACTGTGGGAAGGGATTCACACACTGATCCACACTGCAGAGACAGTGGTGGGTTCACACTGTGGGGAGGGTGGTCACCTGCTCAGACTGTGGGAAGGGATTCACACACTGATCCACACTGCAGAGACAGTGGTGGGTTCACACTGTGGTGAGGGTGGTCACCTGCTCAGACAGTGGGAAGGCATTCACACACTGATCCACACTGCAGAGACAGTGGTGGGTTCACACTGTGGGGAGGGTGGTCACCTGCTCAGACTGTGGGAAGGGATTCACACACTGATCCACACTGCAGAGACAGTGGTGGGTTCACACTGTGGGGAGGGTGGTCACCTGCTCAGACTGTGGGAAGGGATTCACACACTGATCCACACTGCAGAGACAGTGGTGGGTTCACACTGTGGGGAGGGTGGTCACCTGCTCAGACTGTGGGAAGGCATTCACACACTGATCCACACTGCAGAGACAGTGGTGGGTTCACATTGTGGGGAGGGTGGTCACCTGCTCAGACTGTGGGAAGGCATTCACACACTGATCCACACTGCAGAGACAGTGGTGGGTTCACACTGTGGGGAGGGTGGTCTCCTGCTCAGACTGTGGGAAGTCATTCACACACTGATCCACACTGCAGAGACAGTGGTGGGTTCACACTGTGGGGAGGGTGGTCACCTGCTCAGACTGTGGGAAGGCATTCACACACTGATCCACACTGCAGAGACAGTGGTGGGTTCACACTGTGGTGAGGGTGGTCACCTGCTCAGACTGTGGAAAGGCATTCACACACTGATCCACACTGCAGAGACAGTGGTGGGTTCACACTGTGGGGAGGGTGGTCACCTGCTCAGACTGTGGGAAGGCATTCACACACTGATCCACACTGCAGAGACAGTGATGGGTTCACACTGTGGGGAGGGTGGTCACCTGCTCAGACTGTGGGAAGGCATTCACACCTGATCCACACTGCAGAGACAGTGGTGGGTTCACACTGTGGTGACGGTGGTCACTTGCTCAGACTATGGGATGTCATTCACACACTGATCCACACTGCAGAGACAGTGATGGGTTCACACTGTGGTGAGGGTGGTCACCTGCTCAGACTGTGGAAAGGCATTCACACACTGATCCACACTGCAGAGACAGTGGTGGGTTCACACTGTGGGGAGGGTGGTCACCTGCTCAGACTGAGGGAAGGCAGTCACACACTGATCCACACTGCAGGGGCAGTGGTGGGTTCACACTGTGGGGAGGGTGGTCACCTGCTCAGACTGTGGGAAGGCATTCACACACTGATCCACTCTGCAGAGACAGTGGTGGGTTCACACTGTGGGGAGGGTGGTCACCTGCTCAGACTGTGGGAAGGCATTCACACACTTATCCACACTGCGGAGACAGTGGTGGGTTCACACTGTGGGGAGGGTGGTCACCTGCTCAGACTGTGGGAAGGCATTCACACCTGATCCACACTGCAGAGACAGTGGTGGGTTCACACCGTGGTGACGGTGGTCACCTGCTCAGACTATGGGATGTCATTCACACACTGATCCACACTGCAGAGACAGTGGTGGGTTCACACTGTGGGGAGGGTGGTCACCTGCTCAGACTGTGGGAAGGTATTCACACACTGATCCACACTGCAGAGACAGTGGTGGGTTCACACTGTGGTGACGGTGGTCACCTGCTCAGACTATGGGATGTCATTCACACACTGATCCACACTGCAGAGACAGTGGTGGGTTCACACTGTGGTGAGGGTGGTCACCTGCTCAGACTGTGGGAAGGCATTCACACACTGATCCACACTGCAGAGACAGTGGTGAGTTCACACTGTGGGGAGGGTGGTCACCTGCTCAGACTGTGGGAAGGCATTCACACACTGATCGACTCTGCAGAGACAGTGGTGGGTTCACACTGTGGTGAGGATGGTCACCTGCTCAGACTGTGGGAAGGCATTCACACACTGATCGACTCTGCAGAGACAGTGGTGGGTTCACACTGTGGTGAGGATGGTCACCTGCTCAGACTGTGGGAAGGCATTCACACACTGATCCACACTGCAGAGACAGTGGTGGGTTCACACTGTGGGGAGGGTGGTCACCTGCTCAGACTGTGGGAACGCATTCACACACTGATCCACACTGCAGAGACAGTGGTGGGTTCACACTGTGGGGAGGGTGGTCACCTGCTCAGACTGTGGGATGGCATTCACACACTGATCCACACTGCAGAGACAGTGGTGGGTTCACACTGTGGGGAGGGTGGTCACCTGCTCGGACTGTGGGAAGGCATTCACACACTGATCCACACTGCAGAGACAGTGGTGGGTTCACACTGTGGGGAGGGTGGTCACCTGCTCAGACTGTGGGAAGGGATTCACACACTGATCCACACTGCAGAGACAGTGGTGGGTTCACACTGTGGGGAGGGTGGTCACCTGCTCAGACTGTGGGAAGGGATTCACACACTGATCCACACTGCAGAGACAGTGGTGGGTTCACACTGTGGTGAGGGTGGTCACCTGCTCAGACAGTGGGAAGGCATTCACACACTGATCCACACTGCAGAGACAGTGGTGGGTTCACACTGTGGGGAGGGTGGTCACCTGCTCAGACTGTGGGAAGGGATTCACACACTGATCCACACTGCAGAGACAGTGGTGGGTTCACACTGTGGGGAGGGTGGTCACCTGCTCAGACTGTGGGAAGGGATTCACACACTGATCCACACTGCAGAGACAGTGGTGGGTTCACACTGTGGGGAGGGTGGTCACCTGCTCAGACTGTGGGAAGGCATTCACACACTGATCCACACTGCAGAGACAGTGGTGGGTTCACATTGTGGGGAGGGTGGTCACCTGCTCAGACTGTGGGAAGGCATTCACACACTGATCCACACTGCAGAGACAGTGGTGGGTTCACATTGTGGGGAGGGTGGTCACCTGCTCAGACTGTGGGAAGGCATTCACACACTGATCCACACTGCAGAGACAGTGGTGGGTTCACACTGTGGGGAGGGTGGTCACCTGCTCAGACTGTGGGAAGGCATTCACACCTGATCCACACTGCAGAGACAGTGGTGGGTTCACACCGTGGTGACGGTGGTCACCTGCTCAGACTATGGGATGTCATTCACACACTGATCCACACTGCAGAGACAGTGGTGGGTTCACACTGTGGGGAGGGTGGTCACCTGCTCAGACTGTGGGAAGGTATTCACACACTGATCCACACTGCAGAGACAGTGGTGGGTTCACACTGTGGTGACGGTGGTCACCTGCTCAGACTATGGGATGTCATTCACACACTGATCCACACTGCAGAGACAGTGGTGGGTTCACACTGTGGTGAGGGTGGTCACCTGCTCAGACTGTGGGAAGGCATTCACACACTGATCCACACTGCAGAGACAGTGGTGAGTTCACACTGTGGGGAGGGTGGTCACCTGCTCAGACTGTGGGAAGGCATTCACACACTGATCGACTCTGCAGAGACAGTGGTGGGTTCACACTGTGGTGAGGATGGTCACCTGCTCAGACTGTGGGAAGGCATTCACACACTGATCGACTCTGCAGAGACAGTGGTGGGTTCACACTGTGGTGAGGATGGTCACCTGCTCAGACTGTGGGAAGGCATTCACACACTGATCCACACTGCAGAGACAGTGGTGGGTTCACACTGTGGGGAGGGTGGTCACCTGCTCAGACTGTGGGAACGCATTCACACACTGATCCACACTGCAGAGACAGTGGTGGGTTCACACTGTGGGGAGGGTGGTCACCTGCTCAGACTGTGGGATGGCATTCACACACTGATCCACACTGCAGAGACAGTGGTGGGTTCACACTGTGGGGAGGGTGGTCACCTGCTCGGACTGTGGGAAGGCATTCACACACTGATCCACACTGCAGAGACAGTGGTGGGTTCACACTGTGGGGAGGGTGGTCACCTGCTCAGACTGTGGGAAGGGATTCACACACTGATCCACACTGCAGAGACAGTGGTGGGTTCACACTGTGGGGAGGGTGGTCACCTGCTCAGACTGTGGGAAGGGATTCACACACTGATCCACACTGCAGAGACAGTGGTGGGTTCACACTGTGGTGAGGGTGGTCACCTGCTCAGACAGTGGGAAGGCATTCACACACTGATCCACACTGCAGAGACAGTGGTGGGTTCACACTGTGGGGAGGGTGGTCACCTGCTCAGACTGTGGGAAGGGATTCACACACTGATCCACACTGCAGAGACAGTGGTGGGTTCACACTGTGGGGAGGGTGGTCACCTGCTCAGACTGTGGGAAGGGATTCACACACTGATCCACACTGCAGAGACAGTGGTGGGTTCACACTGTGGGGAGGGTGGTCACCTGCTCAGACTGTGGGAAGGCATTCACACACTGATCCACACTGCAGAGACAGTGGTGGGTTCACATTGTGGGGAGGGTGGTCACCTGCTCAGACTGTGGGAAGGCATTCACACACTGATCCACACTGCAGAGACAGTGGTGGGTTCACACTGTGGGGAGGGTGGTCTCCTGCTCAGACTGTGGGAAGTCATTCACACACTGATCCACACTGCAGAGACAGTGGTGGGTTCACACTGTGGGGAGGGTGGTCACCTGCTCAGACTGTGGGAAGGCATTCACACACTGATCCACACTGCAGAGACAGTGGTGGGTTCACACTGTGGTGAGGGTGGTCACCTGCTCAGACTGTGGGAAGTGATTCACACACTGATCCACACTGCAGAGACAGTGGTGGGTTCACACTGTGGGGAGGGTGGTCACCTGGTCAGACTGTGGGAAGGCATTCATACACTGATCCACACTGCAGAGACAGTGGTGGGTTCACTCTGTGGGGAGGGTGGTCACCTGCTCAGACTGTGGGAAGGCATTCACACACTGATCCACACTGCAGAGACAGTGGTGGGTTCACACTGTGGGGAGGGTGGTCACCTGCTCAGACTGTGGGAAGGGATTCACACACTGATCCACACTGCAGAGACAGTGGTGGGTTCACACTGTGGGGAGGGTGGTCACCTGCTCAGACTGTGGGAAGGCATTCACACACTGATCCACACTGCAGAGACAGTGGTGGGTTCACACTGTGGGGAGGGTGGTCACCTGCTCAGACTGTGGGAAGGCATTCACACACTGATCCACACTGCAGAGACAGTGGTGGGTTCACACTGTGGGGAGGGTGGTCACCTGCTCAGACTGTGGGAAGGTATTCACACACTGATCCACACTGCAGAGACAGTGGTGGGTTCACACTGTGGTGACGGTGGTCACCTGCTCAGACTATGGGATGTCATTCACACACTGATCCACACTGCAGAGACAGTGGTGGGTTCACACTGTGGTGAGGGTGGTCACCTGCTCAGACTGTGGGAAGGCATTCACACACTGATCCACACTGCAGAGACAGTGGTGAGTTCACACTGTGGGGAGGGTGGTCACCTGCTCAGACTGTGGGAAGGCATTCACACACTGATCGACTCTGCAGAGACAGTGGTGGGTTCACACTGTGGTGAGGATGGTCACCTGCTCAGACTGTGGGAAGGCATTCACACACTGATCGACTCTGCAGAGACAGTGGTGGGTTCACACTGTGGTGAGGATGGTCACCTGCTCAGACTGTGGGAAGGCATTCACACACTGATCCACACTGCAGAGACAGTGGTGGGTTCACACTGTGGGGAGGGTGGTCACCTGCTCAGACTGTGGGAACGCATTCACACACTGATCCACACTGCAGAGACAGTGGTGGGTTCACACTGTGGGGAGGGTGGTCACCTGCTCAGACTGTGGGATGGCATTCACACACTGATCCACACTGCAGAGACAGTGGTGGGTTCACACTGTGGGGAGGGTGGTCACCTGCTCGGACTGTGGGAAGGCATTCACACACTGATCCACACTGCAGAGACAGTGGTGGGTTCACACTGTGGGGAGGGTGGTCACCTGCTCAGACTGTGGGAAGGCATTCACACACTGATCCACACTGCAGAGACAGTGGTGGGTTCACACTGTGGGGAGGGTGGTCACCTGCTCAGACTGTGGGATGGGTTTCAATCAGTCCTTCATCCTTGTGTCGCCGTATCGAGTTTGACCCATCGTGAATCGGAGAGATCAGAAGCTTGAGAGGACGTAATTCACTCAGGTTCACCAATGGAGTATTAAAGGCAGTGGTTCAGGGCAGGTTATCTCTGAGCTTTCAGCAGTGTCCAATCAGCATTCAGGATTGATGATCTTTAAGTTGGTCAGGAGCAAGTGGAGCGGCCAGTGTCAGAGTGGGCAGAGTCAGAGCGGAGACTTTGAGGCTTTACCTCTTTGAGGTTTCAGTGAGGAGAGAATTCATTTAGAGAAGGCAAAATCTTCATGGAGCTAGAACATTTTGAGAATTTTTTCTTCTTCACAACTGCAGTTAGAACAGTGGAGATGACAGGCAGGATAGTGGAAAGCTCCTTTGCGGGATGTGGGAAGGCAGGGGACCCTCCTGTGTCCCTGATAACTACACCTGTGAGAAGGGCATCCAGCTTCAGCTCCGAACAATCCACATTACGGAGTTGGAGCTGGAACTGGATGAACTCCAGATCATTCTGGAGGCTGAAGGGGTGATAGGTAGGACATATAGAGAGCTAGTTGCAACCAAGGAGGACGGCACAGGAAACTGGGTGACAGTCAAGAAGGGCAAAAGGGGGAAACACCGAGTGCAGTTTACCACTGTGTCCATTCCCCTGAACAACACATACATCACTTTAGACACAGTTAGAGACGGTGGGATGACCGGGCAAAGGAAGGTCACAGAAATAGGGTCTCTGGCGCATAGTCTGGCTTGGAGATTCAAAACAGAAGCGTAAGGAAGAGCTGAGGTGTTGTCACAGGTGATTCGTTAGCTAAGGAAACTGACTGGATGTTCTGTGGGTGAGAATGAGATTCCAGGATGATACGTTGCCTCCTGTGTGCTCGGGTCTGAGACATCTCCGGTCGAGTGCTCAGCATTCCTCAGGAGTTTGGACAGTGAAGGTCGTGGTCCATGTGGGTACCAATGAGATGGGCCGGTAGAGTAAAGGGCAGCTCGTTCAGGGCTGTGATCTCAGGGCTGTCATCTGTGCCACGGGCCGGAATTGGAAGATAATACAGTTTCACACGTGGTTAAGGAGTTGGTGCAGAAGGGAGGGCATAAGATTTTTGGATCATTTGAGCTCACAAGGATTGCTGTGTGCGAAGGAGTGTGAGTGCATTCGGGGAGGGGGGACATCGTTGATGGAGAGTGAAGTGGGCAGACAGGTCTCTCTTTCACACACATACAGAAACACGTACACTCGAGTGTGAGAGAGGTGAGTGAAAAGGGAAAAGGGGAATGAGGAGGATGGAGTTAGGGCTCCTTCACAATGTCCCAGACTCACCCAGCCTTCCCCATCTGAAATTGGTCCCATTCACTCTTCCAGGCTGGGCGTGAGCAATGAGTTGCCTTGCCAAGAAGAAAATTAATTGTACGATAGCATCTGGTTAACACACTTTGATTATGAATTTACATTGAAGCTGTATTGTTTGTAAAACATGTATTGATGAGAAGTCTCAGTGAAGGTCCGAGAGTGGAAATCGAACTGGTGTTCAGCCCCACTGCTCCGTGCCGGACAAGAACCCCTATCTGAGTCTGTCTCATCAGTCTGAGCTTGACACGTCTCACTCTAAAGTTTTCTCTTTCTGTACCTGTCCCAGTGTCTTTTATTTTCCTACTCATCCCCATTCCCTGCCTTCTCCCCATGACCTTTGACGCCTTTACTAATCAAGCACCGATCAGCCTCTGTTTTAAATAATGACTTGGCATCTGTGCCATCAGTGGCAATAAAGTCCACAGGTCCCTCATGTCTCTAAATGCATGCTGTCTGGTATTAGATATTTTGACCCGTAGATTTAAAATGGCAGCTCTCTCCGGTCCTGTTCACCCTGTACACATCAGACTTCCAATATAACTCGGAGTCCTGCCATGTGCAGAAGTTCGCTGATGACACGGCCATAGTGGGGTGTGTCAGGAATGGACAGGAGGAGGAGTATAGGAAACTGATAAAGGACTTTGTGATATGGTGCAACTCAAACTACCTGCGTCTCAATATCACCAAGACCAAGGAGATGGTGGTGGACTTTAGAAGATCTAGACCTCATATGGAGCCAGTGAGCATTAATGGAGAATGTGTGGAGCAGGTTAAGACCTACAAGTATCTGGGAGTACAGTTAGATGAGAAGCTAGAATGGACTGCCAACACAGATGCCTTGTGCAGGAAGGCACAGAGTCGACTGTACTTCCTTAGAAGGTTGGCGTCATTCAATGTCTGCAGTGAGATGCTGAAGATGTTCTATAGGTCAGTTGTTGAGAGCGCCCTCTTCTTTGTGGTGGCGTGTTGGGGTGGAAGCATTAAGAAGAAGGACGCCTCACGCCTTAATAAGCTGGTAAGGAGGGCGGGCTCTGTCGTGGGCAAAGTACTGGAGAGTTTAACATCGGTAGCTGAGCGAAGGGCGCTGAGCAGGCTACGGTCAATTATGGAAAACCCTGAACATCCTCTACATAGCACCATCCAGAGACAGAGAAGCAGTTTCAGTGACAGGTTAATGTCGATGCAATGCTCCACAGACAGGATGAAGAGGTCAATACTCCCCAATGCCATTAGGCTTTACAATTCAACTGCCAGGACTTAAGAACTTTTTTTAAAGCTATTATTAATGCTTTTTTTGAGGTAGTGATTTAGATGCATATCATATTATTACTGAGTTAAGTATTGTATGTAATGAGTTTTTGCTACAACAAGTGTATGGGACATTGGAAAAAATGTTGAATTTCCCCATGGGGATGAATAAAGTATCTATCTATCTATCTATCTATCTATCATCTACTTCATCTAGGTCTCTGTTAATCTGATCAATCTCTCTCAGGTCACCCTGAGTCTCCTCCACTGCAGAGAAAACAGCCCAAGTTTGTCCGAACTCTCCTTACACAGTAGCTCATGCCCCTATTCCAGACAACATCCAGTGAACCTCTTCGTTGCTGCCCTAATGGTGGGATGTTGATTAATAAAGGTGTCAAAGGTGACGGGGCGAAGGCAGCAGAATGGGGTTTAGAGGGATAATTCAATAGTCGTGATCGAATGATGGAGAAGACTCAATGGACGGAATGAGTATTTCAGTTCATATGACTTGTGGTATAGTGGTGAGATGGTGAAGCGGTGGGTAGTAAGGTGCGGGCGCAGGTAAGAGTGGGTGTATCAGGTAGGAGTGGTGTCTATCTATCTATCTAATTAACTCAGAGTGGATCAATCATAAGAGCGATTATTTTTACTTGCAGCAAGGGAAGACTAGCACCGCCCAAGAGCTGGTAATAGCTTTGTCCAAAAAACAAACACAGGTCAGTACAGTCACTCCTTCAGACACAAGTTCAAGGACAGGGTGCATTCTGTTGTCTGCTTGATCAGCGTATTTGGCATCTTCCAGTAACACAGCTGCGGGTCTGCAGTCAAGTGCTCAGGTACCATCAGCGTCATGTTGCATGAACATCATTGGCAAAGCTCTCTGATACAATATTGGTTCCATCTTGTTGCAGCAGAAGTGCCATTTTGGTGCGACAAGTGAAGTACATTTCCCCAGTGGTGGAGAACCATTCCTACACCCCTCGCTCTCTGTGAAAGCTCTTCCAACCCCTACACCACTTCCCATTTCTGTTCACACCTCCAGTCTAACCCTGCTCCCATCACCATTTTGTGAACCCGCATGACCCCTACACAACTCGCCATTCCTGCAAAACCCTCCACCATCCACCTTGAGACATTCAGGTGACAGCTGACCCCAGAAAGACAACGACCGTGGCAGGTGGCGGGGCTCACAAAACCCTCCACAATCCACCTTGAGACATTCAGGTGACAGCTGACCCCAGAAAGACACCGACCATGGCAGGTGGCGGGGCTCACAAAACCCTCCACAATCCACCTGGAGACATTCAGGTGACAGCTGACCCCAGAAAGACACCGACCATGGCAGGTGGTCCACAATCCACCTTGAGACATTCAGGTGATAGCTGAGTCGAGAAAGACACCGACCATGGCAGGTGGCGGGGCTCACAAAACCCTCCACAATCCACCTTGAGACATTCAGGTGACAGCTGACCCGAGAAAGACACCGACCGTGGCAGGTGGCGGGGCTCACAAAACCCTCCACAATCCACCTTGAGACATTCAGGTGATAGCTGACCCCAGAAAGACACCGACCATGGCAGGTGGCGGGGCTCACAAAACCCTCCACAATCCACCTTGAGACATTCAGGTGACAGCTGACCCCAGAAAGACACCGACCATGGCAGGTGGCGGGGCTCACAAAACCCTCCACAATCCACCATGAGACATTCAGGTGACAGCTGACCCCAGAAAGACACCGACCGTGGCAGGTGGCGGGACACACAAAACCCTCCACAATCCACCTTGAGACATTCAGGTGACAGCTGACCCCAGAAAGACACCGACCGTGGCAGGTGGCGGGACTAACGAAACCCTCCACAATCCACCTTGAGACATTCAGGTGACAGCTGACCCCAGAAAGACACCGACCATGGCAGGTGGCGGGGCTCACAAAACCCTCCACAATCCACCTTGAGACATTCAGGTGACAGCTGACCCCAGAAAGACACCGACCATGGCAGGTGGCGGGGCTCACAAAACCCTCCACAATCCACCTTGGGACATTCAGGTGACAGCTGACCCCAGAAAGACACTGACCATGGCAGGTGGCGGGGCTCACAAAACCCTCCACAATCCACCTTGAGACATTCAGGTGACAGCTGACCCCAGAAAGACACCGACCATGGCAGGTGGCGGGGCTCACAAAACCCTCCACAATCCACCTTGAGACATTCAGGTGACAGCTGACCCCAGAAAGACACCGACCGTGGCAGGTGGCGGGACTCACAAAACCCTCCACAATCCACCTTGAGACATTCAGGTGACAGCTGACCCCAGAATGACACCGACCATGGCAGGTGGCGGGGCTCACAAAACACATTCAGAATTGCTGACATTTTTAAATGAACTGACCTTGACTAAGCTGCTTCCTGACTTCCCCTCCCCCACCCCCAGCTTTTTGCTTACCATAAGGACTCCATTCGTCCCTCCCCACCAATCTCCCTCCTGGAACATACCCTTGCAAGCGTCTCCTTTACTTCCTCCCTCAGCTCCATTCTGGACCACAAATGGCCCTTCCGGGTGAGGCAAAACTGCACCTGTGAGTCTGTCAGGTTGATCTACTCTACCTGTGTGGCCTTCTCTAATCAGTAGATCAGGAGTCCACTTTGTCAAGTACATTCGCTCTGTCCGCAACTAACAGAATTTTCCGGTGGAAAACAAGCGAAATCTGCAGATGCTGGAAATCCGAGCAACACACACAAAATCTTTCTTCAATGATTTCAAGTTCCCTGAGCCCGATCTTCTTATTTTCACTGTGGTACCCAGTCCATGTACGCCTCCACTTCCAACCAGGAGCGTTACAAAGATCTTGCCCGGATTGGAGAGCATCCCTTATGAGAATAGAGTGAATGAACTTGGCCTTTCCTTCTTGGAGTGACGGAGGACGAGAGGTGACCTGATAGAGGTGTATAAGATGATGAGGGGTTTGATCGTGTGGATAGCCAGAGGCTTTTCCCCAGCGTTGAAATGGCTAACATGAGGGTGCATCGTTTTAGGGTGCTTGGAAATAGGTACAAGGGGAGTATAGGAAACTGATACAGGACTTTGTGATATGGTGCAACTCAAACTACCTGTGTCTCAATATCACCAAGACCAAGGAGATGGTGGTGGACTTTAGGAGATCTAGGCCTCATATGGAGCCAGTGATCATTAATGGAGAATGTGTGGAGCAGGTTAAGACCTACAAGTATCTGGGAGTACAGTTGGACGAGAGGCTGGACTGGACTGCCAACACAGATGCCTTGTGCAGGAAGGCACAGAGTCGACTGTACTTCCTTAGAAGGTTGGCGTCATTCAATGTCTGCAGTGAGATGCTGAAGATGTTCTATAGGTCAGTTGTGGAGAGCGCCCTCTTCTTTGTGGTGGCGTGTTGGGGAGGAAGTATTAAGAAGAAGGACGCCTCACGTCTTAATAAGCTGGTTAAGAAGGCAGGCTCTGTCGTGGGCAAAGTACTGGAGAGTTTAACATCGGTAGCTGAGCGAAGGGCGCTGAGTAGGCTACGGTCAATTATGGAAAACCCTGAACATCCTCTACATAGCACCATCCAGAGACAGAGAAGCAGTTTCAGTGACAGGTTACTATCGATGCAATGCTCCTCAGACAGGATGAAGAGGTCAATACTCCCCAATGCCATTAGGCTTTACAATTCAACTGCCAGGAATTAAGAACTTTTTATTATGCTTTTTGAGTAGTGATTTAGATGCATATCATATTATTACTAAGTGAATATGTATGTAATTAGTTTTTTTTTGCTACAACAAGTGTATGGGACATTGGAAAAAATGTTGAATTTCCCCATGGGGATGAATAAAGTATCTATCTATCTATCTATCTATCTATCTATCAGAGGTAATTTTTTCACACAGAAGGGAGCATGGTACGCATTGCCAGTGAAGGTGGTAGAGGTGGATACAATATGGTCTGTTAAGAGACTCTTAGATGTACATGGAGCCTAAAATAGAGGGTTATACGGTAGGGAAGTTCTGGAGTAGGTTACATGGTCGACACAACTTTGTGGGCCGAAGGGCCTGTAATGTGCTGTGGATTTCTATGGTCACACTCCGCTGCTATCAGATTCTTTCTTCTCCAGACCTTGACCTTTCCCACCCACCTGGCTTCAATTATCACATTCTAGCCCCTCCGATTATACCCCACTCTTTCCCCTCCGATTATACCCCACACATTTTAATACTCAAGTCAAGTCGCTTTTTATTGTCATTTGGAGCATAACCGCTGGTACAGTTCACAGAGAAAACGAGACAACGTTTTTCAGGGCCATGGTGCTACATGAACAATACAAAAACTACACTGAACTCCGTAAACCAACACAAAAACTACACTAGACTACAGACCTAACCAGAACTGCACAGAACAGTGCAGGCCTTACAATAAATAATAAACAACACAATAGGCACAGCAGAGGGCAGTGGGTTGCTAGTCCGATGGCTCGGGGGAAAACTGTTACCTAATATAAACAGCTGAATGGCGGCGTCCGGGATTCCGTCCGTTTCTGTACTCCAACCGAGTATTTCGTTGCCATAGATGTCGTCCAATTTATTGTCCATTGGAGAGCTGAATAGACGGGACAGCCGGCAGGCTGGGGCTTGCTTTCTTCCTGGGACAGACTCCTGCCCGCTCGCCTCGTACACCGCTTATGATGTCCGCACCTCCGGCCACCGACTGCAGGCCCGATTCCCTCAGCAAGCAGACATTGGAGAGACACTGGCATTTCCCCCGTCCTTCCCAGTGCTGAAGAAGGGACTCGGCCCGAACCGGCGGCAGTTTATTCTTTCACATAGATGCTGTCTGATCTGCTGAGTTCCTTCCGTGTTTTGAGTGAGTTGCTGTAGTTGGATTTCCAACATTCACAGACTCTCCCGTGTTCGCTCCAGGATTCGCCGTGACCAGGAGATCACATACGCAAGTGTAAGGGTCGAAACCTTCCGGAAAAACACGCCTGCGCTCGGTAAACAAAAGGCTCATTGACATGGTAGCATGTGGGAGTGGCAGTACGGGCGGAGATTTCATTGCACTGTCGTCCGAACCGCGACCGAGGGACAATTACTGTGAGCTCCGGACACGCCCTGGTTCCGCATCCCGGGTCCTTTCCCTCTCTCTCGGCCCCACGATCCGAATGAATGAATTCACTTTATTTCTGACATCCTTCTCATACATGAGGAGTAAAATTATTTTCGTTAGGTCTCCATCTGAATGTGCAATCTGCGTGATGCCGAGTCTCCGAGAGCCTTTTGATCAACTGCGGGACTGGCTCTGACCTTCACGCATGCGCATTTGATCGCCCGGTCACCAACGGCGATTTCCAGAACGAACACGAGGAAGTCTGCCGATGCTGGAAATCCAAAACAACTCACACGAAACGCTGGAGGAACTCAGCAGCTCAGGCAACGGCTATGGAAAAGAATAAACTGTCGGCGTTTTGGCCCGAGACCCTTCTGCAGGGCTGAGAAGCAACGGGGAATCAGAATCAGAATCAGGTTTATTATCACTGGCATGAAATTTGTTAACTTAGCAGCAGCAGTTCAATGCAATATATAATATAGAAAATAATAATAAATGAAATAAAAATAATGGTATGAATATATAAACCAATTAGAGTATACGTATATTGAATAGATTTTAAACACGTGCAAAAAACAGAAATACATTATATTAAAAAAAGCGAGGTCGTGTCCGAGGGTACAATGTTCATTCAGGAATCGGATGGCAGAAGGGAAGAAGCTGTTCCTGAACCGCCTAGTGTGTGCCTTCAGGCTTCTGTACCTCCTCCCTGATAGTAACAGTAAGAAAAGGGCAGGCCCTGGGTGATGGATATACAGAGAAGCCAGAATAAAAAATGGGGAGGGGAAGGCGGCGAGCTGGAAGGTGACAGGTGAATCCAGCTGGGTGGGAAAAGTCAAGGGCTGGAGAAGAAATAATCTGATCGGAGAGCAGAGTGGATCAGAGGAGAGAGAGAGAGGGAGGAGGGGACGCGTAAAAAAGTAATAGGCAGGTGAGAAGTAAAAGGTCGGAGTGCGGAATAGAGGAAGGCGGGGGTGGGGCTGGGGATGGTCTATCGGAAGGCGAGGTCAATATTCATGCCATCACAGGGGGTCTCATCGCGGCACAAGAGGAGGCCGTGGATCGACACGTCAGAACGGGGATGGAAATCACTAGTAAAAGGTTTGGCCCTGGGAAGTTCTGCTTGTGACGGATGGCTTGAGACTGCTCGTCGAAGTGTTCCCCGAATTGATGACGTCACGCTCATGATGGAGGAGAAACACCTTATATTCTGTCTTGGTTCCCTCCAACCTGATGAGCTGAACCACAGCACCAGTCTTGTCTGGTGAATCCAGAGCCCCAAGGGAAGCTGTCTCTCCATCTGAATGATGGTCTTTTTGACCTCCTGAGACCTGTTTTTGAGTAACAGTAATGATCCGCTACTCTCCTATGCCCACTTCCCCAGCTGGTCTCCACCCCACTGTAACCTCAGACAACCCTCACTTCCCCAGCTGGTCTCCATCCCACTGTAACCTCAGACAACCCCCACTTCCCCAGCTGGTCTCCATCCCACTGTAACCTCAGACAACCCTCACTTCCCCAGCTGGTCTCCACCCCACTGTAACCTCAGACAACCCTCACCTCCCCCACACACCAGTTCTGGTGTCATCCACAATCTCACTAATTGTTCGATCTGCATTCCCCTCCAAATCATTCACACACGTGACCAGCACCAGTTCACTGCAAGGTGACAGAAAGAAGTGACAGGAGAGCTCAGCTCAAACAAAGAAGACAAGTGAAACAAAGAGCAGGAGAGCGGTGGTGGAGGGGAACTCGTTGGGTCTGGTGTCCAGAAGGAAACGGAGAGCTCTGTGACTTTCCTGGTGGGAGGGGGAGGTGTACATGAACGGGGTATCCACAGTGACAGTAAGATGATCGTGGCCAGGGAACATGAAATCGTTGAAAAGATTTCTCCTGTGTTGCTTGGATTTCCAGCATCTGCAGAGTTTCGCCTGTTTGTGACCAGGAAATTCCGTTTGTTGTGGACAGAGCAAAGGTACTTGACAAAGTGGACTCCCGATCTACATTGGGCCTCACTGACGTAGCGGAGGCTGAACCAGCAGCATCAGGTAGAGTAGATCAACCTGACAGACTCACAGGTGAAGTGTTGCCTCACCTGGAAGGACGAATAGAGCTGAGAGGGAAAGAAAATGGGAGCGTGTTGAACTTCCCTCGCTTGCAAGGATATGTTCCAGGAGGGGGATTAGTGGGAAGAGACGAATGGAATCCTCGTGGAAAGCAGAAAGTGGAGGGGGAAAGTAAAGATGGGAAGGTAGGAAGAGGTTTAGTGAAGATCACCATGCAAAACGATAAGTTTACTAAATCAGCCAGTGTGAATGTGTTTAGTGAGCTCTGCCACCTGCCACAGTCGGTGTCTTTCTCGGGTCAGCTGTCACCTGAATGCACCAGGGTGGATGGTGGAGGGTTTTACAGAGATGGCAAGTGGCGGAGGCGTCAGGCGGGTTTACAGAATGGTGATGGGTGTAGGGTCAGAAGGGTTTTCACAGATGGTGGGGGCTGCAAGGATCAGAGGTGTTAACAGAAATGGGGAGTGGTGTCTGGGTTGGAATAGTTTTCACAGTGGGCAAGGGGTGTAGGAATGCTACTCCACCTCTGTGGAAAAGTACTTCAGTACCAAAATGGTATTTTTGTCTGTAACGAGCTGGAACCTGTATTGTATCAGATTGCTTTGCTAATAAACTTCGTGCAACATTTTGCAGATGTTTAATGCCAAACACACTAATTCCACAAACAACAGAGTGCACCCTGTCCTTGAACTTGTTTATGAAGGAATGACCGTACTGTCTGTGTATTTTTTGGTCAAAGCTATTACCAGTTGTTTTGCACTGCTAATCGTCCCTTCTTCAAGTGAAAATAACAACACTTATTATTGATCCACTCTGAGTTAATTGTTGTTGGTTGGAAGACGTAGTGAAAAGCTGCTTAACACCATCTTCTACCTGGACACTCACTCTTACCTGCACCCGCAGCTTCCTCCGCATCGCTTCGCCATCTCACCACAACACCGTTCGTCGTAGGAACTGAAATACTCATTCCGTCCATTGAGTCTTCTCCACCATTCGAATTTCCCTCTAAACTCCAGACTGCTGCTTTCTACACGTCAGCTTCGACACCCTTATTAATCAACATCCCACCATTTATTGACTTAGAGTTCGGACAAACTTGGGCTGTTTTCTCTGGAGTGAAGGAGGATCAGGGTGACCTGAAAGAGTTTGATTAGATTACGAGAGGTATAGACAGAGTAGATAGCTGCCATTTTTATCCTTCTGCGTCACAATGTCTAATTCCAGACAGCATGCATTTGGAGAGATGAGGGAGCTGTGGAATTCATTGCCACGGACGGCTCAGAGGCCAAGTCATCGGGTTTATTTAAAACAGAGGCTGATCAGTGCTTGATCAGTAAAGGTGTCAAAGGTCATGGGGAGAAGGCAGGGAACGGGGTTGAGAAGGAAGATAAAAGACACTGGGACAGGGACAGAAGGAGGAAACTTTAGAATGAGACGTGTCAAGGTCAGACAGATGAGACAGACTCCGATAGGGGTTCTTGTCCGGCACGGAGCAGTGGGGCTGAACACCGGTTCGTTTTCCACTCTCGGACCTTCACGGAGACCATTTCTCATCAGTACATGTTTTACAAACAATACAACTTCAACGTAAATTTATTATCAAAGTGTGTTAACCATATGCTATCAAACAATTCCATGTCTTCTTGACAAGGCAACTCAATGCTCACCCCCAGCCTGGGGTAGGGAATGGGACCCATTCCAGAGGGTTGGGTGAGTCTGGGACTTTGTGAAGGAGCCCTAATTCCATCCTCCTCATTCCCCTTCCCCTTCTCCCTCCCCTCCCTCTCACCCCACTGCATGTGTTTGTGTGTGTGTGAGAGAGATAGAGAGATCTGCGTGCCCAGTCACACTCCAACAACGCTCTCTCCCCCAACACACTCACACACCTCTGTACGCAGCAATCCTCACCAGCTCAAATGATCCAAAAATCTTATCCCCTCCCTCCTGCACCAACTCCTTCGCCACGTGCTAAACTGTATAATCTTCCTAATACTGGCAATTGGCACAGATGACAGTCCTGAGATCGCAGCCCTGGATGAGCTGCCCTTTAAATTAGCACCTCACTCCCTGAACTCCCTTTACAGAACCTCGTTACTCTACCAGCCCATCTCATTGTTACCCACATGGACCACGACCTTCACTGTCCACCCTCCTGAGGAATGCTGAGCACTCGACCTGAGATGACCCAGATGCCAGCATGCAGGAGGGAACACACCATCCTGGAATTTCATTCTCACCTACAGAACATCCTGTCAGTTCCCTGAGCTAACAAGCCACGTATCACCACAGCTCACCTCGTCTCCTCCCTTCCCTTCTCAGTCTCGGAGCCAGACTAAGTGCCAGAGACCCTGTTGCTGAATCACCTCTGACCACACCTCACCTCGTCTCCTCCCTTCCCTTCTCAGTCTCAGAGCCAGACTAAGTGCCAGAGACCCTGTTGCTGAATCACCTCTGACCACAGCTCACCTCGTCTCCTCCCTTCCCTTCTCAGTCTCAGAGCCAGACTAAGTGCCAGAGACCCTGTTGCTGTGACTTTCCTTTGCCAGGTCATCCCACCATCCCCGACAGGGTCATAAGGGGAGTGTTGGGTTTGGACCCAAAAGCAAGACACAGACACTGAACTACCAGGAACAGAACTAGGCATGAGAAGGAAGCAAGGAAAATGGGGAAGAAAGGACACTGGACATGACACTGGCCCTGGACGAGACAAGGATTCTGGGCCTGGGCTCGGACTTGACCAGGACATGGAACTGGGAACTAGAAGCCTGGGCTTGGACTCCGAGCCAGAGACTGGACAAGGACCCAGAACCTGGGTCTTGACTTGGGCTCGGACTCCAGAACCAGGCGAGGACAAGTCGAGGCTACAGGACGAGGAGAGGCACAGGATGGAACGAGAGACTCCTGGACGGGACAAGGAAACCTCAGCACAGGACGAGGGAATCCCAGCACCGGGCTGGACAAGGTATTCCTGTGCTGGGCGAGGCACAGGGACATGACGAGAACCCAGAGCCTTAGTCGTCGAGGGAGAGCCAACAGGACTGGACGTGAGACTCCTGAACGAGGGAACCCCAGCACAGGACGAGGGAATCCCAGCACCGGGCCGGACAAGGTACTCATGTACTGGGCAAGGCACATGGACATAACGAGAACCCAGAGCCTAAGTTGGGGAACGACAGAACGCAGAACACAGGGCCGGGACCCCTCATTGGGTACAATGTAGGGCCGGGACTCATAACACAGAACGCTGAACACGACGAGACAGCTCAGGCGAGGCATAGCTTCAGGCAGAGGCGAGGCAAGATTTCAGGCAGAGGTGAGTCAAAGCACTAGGCAGAGGTGAGGCAAGGCAAAGCTAGGCTAGGCTAGGTTCCAGGAGGAAGGTGAAGGGAAGGGATACAGACGGGGGTTTGGACAGCAGCCAGAGGCTGAATCCTGAAGCTATTTATGAGACCAGCCAAACAAGAATCAGCTGCCTCAATAGAAACTGGGGAAACCCGGAAAACCTGGAATAAGGAGCATGGACCAGACTGTGATCCGGAATGCGGACTTAACGGACCAGACCATGACAGACAGTATCTGAAGTGATATATGTGTTGCTCAGGGAGATGAACACAGGGATAAACTGCACTCTCTATTTCCATCTTTCTCCTTCCTCACTGTCACCCAGTTACCTGTGCCGTGCCCCTTGGGTGCAACGACCTCTCAAATGTCCTACCTATCACCCTTTCAGCCTCCCGAATGATCTGGAGTTCATCCAGTTCCAGCTCCAACTCCGTAATGTGGATTGTTCGGAGCTGAAGCTGGATGCCCTTCTCACAGGTGTAGTTATCAGGGCCACAGGAGGGTCCCCTGCCTTCCCACATCCTGCAAAGGAGCTTTCCACTATCCCGCCTGGCATCTCCACTGTTCCAACTGAGAAAATGTAAAGAAGGGGCAAAAAAAATTCTACCTCCATCAGGATTTGCCTTCTCTGACTGACTGCTCTCCCCACTGAAACCTCAAAGTCTCCGCTCCAACTCTGTCCACTCCAACAACGACCGCTCCACTTGCTCCTGCTAATGAAGTTTTTCTTGATAATCCATCCTGACTGTGGAGTGGCCACTGCTGAAAGCTCAACAATAACCTGCCCTAAACCACTGCCTTTAATACTCCATTGGCGAACCTGAGTGAATTACGTCCTCTCAAGCTACTGATCTCTCCAATTCACGATGGGTCAAAGCTCGGTAGGGGGACACAAGGATGAAGGACTGATTGAAACCCATCCCACATTCAGAGCAGGAGACTACCTTCCCCACAGTGTGAACCCACCACTGTCTCTGCAGTGTGGATCAGTGTGTGAATGACTTCCCACAGTCTGAGCAGGTGACCACCCTCCCCACAGTGTGAACCCACCACTGTCTCTGCAGTGTGGATCAGTGTGTGAATGCCTTCCCACAGTCTGAGCAGGTCAACGTCCTCTCACTGCTGAAAACAGTCTGGTCTTTTGTTAGCCGAGATGAATGTATGCATTAATTCCCACAGTCAGAGCAGATGAACAGCTTCTATAGTGTGAACTCGCTGATGTTCGCTCAGTGATGTCTGAGTGAATTCGTTCCCGTTTGAGCAGTTGATGTTCAGTCAGTTGAGATGTCTGAGTGAATTCATTCCCACAATCAGAACAGGTGACTGGCATCGCCCAGTGTGAACTTGCTGATGTTCGCTCAGTGATGTCTGAGTGAATTCATTCCCACAATCAGAACAGGTGACTGGCATCGCCCAGTGTGAACTCGCTGATGAACTTTCAAGCCTGATGACCGAGTGAATCCCTTTCCACAATCTGAGCAGGTGAACGGTTTCTCTCCAGTGTGAATTCGGCTGTGCCTCACCAGGTTGGATGACGCAGTGAATCCCTTCCCACATTCAGAGCACGTGAATGGCTTCTCCCCAGTGTGAATTCGGCTGTGCTTCACAAGGTGGGATGAGTCAGTGAATCCCTTCCCACATTCAGAGCATGTGAATGGCTTCTCCCCAGTGTGAATTCGGCTGTGCTTCACAAGGGAGTATGAATCAGTGAATCCCTTCCCACATTCAGAGCAGCTGAACGGTTTCTCCCCAGTGTGAATTAGTTGATGTACATTCAGATGAGATGACTGAGTGAATCCCTTCCCACATTCACAGCATGTGAATGGCTTCTCCCCAGTGTGAATTCGGCTGTGCTTCACGAGGTGGGATGAGTCAGTGAATCCCTTCCCACATTCACAGCATGTGAATGGCTTCTCCCCAGTGTGAATTCGGCTGTGCTTCACAAGGGAGTATGAATCAGCGAATCCCTTCCCACATTCAGAGCAGCTGAACGGTTTCTCCCCAGTGTGAATTCGCTGATGTACTTTCAGATGAGATGACTGAGTGAACCCCTTGCCACATTGAAAGCAGCTGAACGGTTTCTCCCCAGTGTGAACTCGCCGATGTTCAGTCAGTTGAGATGACCGAGCAAATCCTTTCCCACATTCAGAGCAAGTGAACGGCCTCTCCCCAGTGTGAACTCGGTAGTGCCTCACAAGTTTGGATGAGTCAGTGAATCCCTTCCCACATTCAGAGCAAGTGAATGGCCTCTCCCCGGTGTGAACTCGCTGGTGTCTCTGTAGTGTGGATGAACGAGTGAATCCCTTCCCACAGACTAAGCAGGTGAACGGCATCTTCTCAGTGTGAACTCACTGGTGTTCATTCAGTTGAGATGATTGAGTGAATCCTTTCCCACACAGAGCAGGTGATTGGCCTCTCCCCGGTGTGAACTTGCTGGTGTCACTGTGGCATGGTTAAGTGTGTGAATGCCTTCCCACCATGTAAACAGGTTACCGTCTTCTCACTGGGGAATTTTCAGATGTGTATTTAGCACCGACGACAGAATGAATTACTTCCCGCTGTCAGAACAGGTGGAGCATCTCACTGTGGTGTGAACTTGCTGATGTATCTTCAGACTGGATGACTGAGTAGTTCCCCTCCCTCACACAGAGCAGGTGAATGGCCTCTCCCCACTGTGAACGCACTGGCGTGTCTGTGGGTAGCCTGTGAGTGAATCCCTTCCCACACTGAGAGAAGGAGAATGATATTTCACTGCAATCAATCATCTGGCAATTCAGAAAGTCAGATGTTTGAATCCCTTGTACAATCAATGCAGTTGAAGAACTGATCTCCAGTGAACAAATGCTGGTGTGTTCTCAGCACCCGGTTCCTGTGGATAACACTGAGTTACAACAGAAAACTTCATTTCAGACACAAAACACATTTCCAGCTGGGATGAGATAAGTCTTCATCTCCAAGGATTGACAACAGATGCTTCGGTGTTGCAAAGAAAATATTTGGCCACTCCTTATATATCCGGAAAGAGACAGCCCATGCACAAGTGTTCTGGCATTTCAAACCTGTACAAATATTTGAAAGGACATCAATAGGTGAAGGACAGTTTTTCAGGTGAGATTTTAGTCTGTGATGAGAACATAAAAAAGAGGAGGAGGAGAACATCACCTGGCCCGTCTCCACCAACCTGCCTTTTCCCCATCGCCCTTCATTCCCCTACTTTGCAAACATCTATCCAACCTCGTCTCAAATGCATTTACTGAGGTAGCCTCCACTGCTTCATTGGGCAGAGAAATCTACAGATTCCCAACTCTCAGGGTAAAGCATTTCTTCATCTCCATCCCAAATGCCCCGAATGTTAAAGTGATGTCCTCTAGTTCTACTCTCACCTACCAGTGGAAACAACTTTCCTGCCTCTACCTTATCTATCTGAATCATAATTTTGCATGTTTCTATAAGATCTTCTCTCAATGTGAGCTCTGGCATCAGAATATCACCCAGTTCATCTCAAGTTGAGATATACCACAGGTGACTGTGGGAAGAAGATGGAGATCAACCTGGTGGTTCATTTCGGTAGGTCCAATTTGAAGACAGAGTACAATATTAATGATAGGACTCTTGGCAGTTTGGAGGATCAGTGAGATCTTGGGATCTGTGTCAATAGTTCATGCAGAGCTGCTACGCAGCTGGACAATGTTTTTAAGAAGGCCTTCATCAGCCATGGGACTGAGTTCAAAAGCGGTGAGGTACTATTACAGATATAAAAGGCCTTCGTTAGACCCTACTTTTAGCACTGTGTTCAATTCTGATCAACTCACTACAGGAAAAAAATATTCTAAATAGGGTGCAGAGGAGATTGACACGGATGTTGCTTGGATTGGACAGCATGCCTTACAAGAGTAGGTTGAGTAAACTTTGGAGCGATGGAAGATGAGAGGTGACCTGAGAGAGCTGTATAAGATGATGAGAGGCATTGATCGTGTGGATAGGCAGAGGTTTTTTCCCAGGGCTGAACTAGCCAACATGAGGGGGCATAGTTTTAAGGTGCTTGGAAGTAGGTACAAGGGGGCTACCAGAGGTATGTTTTTCACACAGAGAGTGGCAGGTACTGCCAGCGACGGTGGTAGAGGTGGATACAATAAGGGTCTTTTCAGACACTGTTAGGTACGTACGTGGAGCTGGGAATAATAGAGGGCTATTTGGTAGTGAAACTCTAGGCAGATTCTAGAGTAGGTTATATAGTCGGCATGATGTTGTCCGAAGGGCCTGTAATGAATTGCAGACTTATGTTTCTGTGATTATATGTGAACTCCCCATCTTCTAACAAGGCACGGATCAGGCATCCTGACTGACCAACAAAATCTCTGACTGTATTCCTGTCTGTATGAGAATGGGCTATTTCGGCCTTCAATCAACCTGTGACTTGGCTCAATCTGTCTCTGTCCTTTGGTATATTTCAAGTTCAGGTCATGTTCCACAACACGACAAAGTGAACTTGTTATTACATGGCTGATCCTTGAGATTTTCTAATTACTGGGATCCCCTCCCCCCAGCTGATTGAGTGATGAACCCATCGATGGCAATGCCAATGACTATGAAGGGGTGGGCACTAGTTATTCTCATTGGAGTGTGGCACTTTTGTGATGTGAAAGCTACAAGTCACCTGTCATCGAGGACAAAGGTGTTTCATATCGTTATTTACCCAGAAAACTAAAGCTGACCGGCAGATTTTTTTATGCTATACAGTACTAATTGACATTTTCACTGACTGGGAGGTAGACTTCATCCGAGAGTAACTGGACACTACATTTTTGTTCCGACGTACTGATCCTCGGATTTACATGGCTGGAGGTCGCTGCGTTAGGGACATTCTCTATGGGGACAACGCTGGCGCGTCAACCATGGCTGCCTCCTTACCCAGAAGACACCACGGAGGAGAAACCGGTCTATCCGCCATCCAAGGAAACAGCGATGCGCATGCGCCGGAGAAATGGCGGCGCCGCAAACTCCCCGTGGCTCGGGTAAATTGTGGGGCTGAGAGAGACGGAAAGGACTGGGACTGTCCTAAGGTGCAGGATCAGTGTGGACGGAGCTCATAGTAATTTTCCTTTAATCGCGGTTCAGACGCCGGTGATTAAGTTCCCACCCGCGGCCCCGCTCCTACCTGCGTCCGATCCCTGAGAGCCTCTCGTCTGCTGCGCGCATGCGCAATGTTCACGATTGGCTGTGCCGCCCACGCATGCGCATTGGATAAAACAGGATAAAAAAATCTGCAGACGCGGAAATCCAAAGCAACACCCACAAAATGCCGGAGGAACTCAGGGGGGCAGAAAGCAACAATGGAGAGTAGAGAACAGTCGGCGTTTCAGACCGACACCCTTCTTCAGGACTGGAAAGGAAGGGAGGGAGTAAGAATGTGGGGGGAGATGAGGTGATAGGGTAAACCGGGAGACGGGGAGAGTTAAGAGCTGAGAAGTTAATAAGTGAGAAAGATAAACGGCTGGAGAATAATAATATTTTATTGATCATGAGTGGGAAATTCATTCCGTTACAGCAGCAACATTTAAAAACACACTTAGCAGTGTGCAGACTTTACTAAAAAGAAAGTAGAGAATAATAATATATACAGTAATACTGTACCAATGTGGAATAATATTGAATAAAATAATAATGCAGGGATTATTGAACTAAGATGTGTGTTCACCTATCGCAGAAAGATGAACTCTTGCATTTGGTAAGAAACAATCTGTGTAACTATGCTTGAGACGGCGGGGATGAGTGAGTCTGTTGGAAAGAGGGATGGGGACTCTGCTGCCTGTCGGGTAGGTCATGGAGAGGATATGACAGATTGTCCATAATCACTAACAGTTTGTTCAGTGACCCCCTCCCCACCACTAACTCGAAAGAGTCCGGTTCTGTCCAAGGATGGATCCATGTTTTCTGATGAGTTTATTTTGTCTTTTTGCACCGATGCTGCTCCCCCAACAGAAAGCAGCAAAGAAGACCGCACTCGCTACAACAGACTGGTAAACGATCTGCACCAACCCGCCTCACGCATTCAAGCATCTCGGCTTCATAGAAGATAGAGTCTACTCATCCCCTTCTTGAAAACAACCGTTCTGTTGGTTTTCCAGTCATATCTATTGCCGAGGTGAACACCCAGCTAATTGTACTCCTCCACCACAGTGACCTCTTCTCTCAGAATGTATACAGGACTCGTAAATGTCCACTTCCTCCTAAAATCAATCACCATTTCCCTGGTTTCGGCCACATTCAGGAGCAGGTGATTCCTCCCTCACTATTCCACAACCCTGCCCACCAGTCCTCTGTTCTCCGACTCCTGCCCATCTCTGCAGAGTCATCAGAGAACTTCTGCAAGTGGTCAGACTCAGAGTTATACTGAAAGTCAGAGATGTACAGTGTGAACAGAAACGGAGACAGGACAGTCCCTGGTGGGGCTCCAGTGACACTCACCTCCACCTCAGGCAGAGAACCACCCAGCGGTATAAACTGGGCTCTATCAGTCAGGAAGGCAGTGATCCAGGAGAGAGTGGATTTGTCTACGCCCATCCTTTGCAGCTTCTTGCTCAGAAGAGGCGGATGGATTGCACTGAAGGCACTAGAGCGAATCTAAAATTATGATTCTCACAATGCCACCAGCATCATTCCGGTGGGAGTGAGCTCACTGCAACAGGTGGATGATAGAACACAGAAACAAAGAAAATCTGCAGCACAACACAGGCCCTCCGGCCCACAAAGCTGAGCCCAACATGTCCTTATCGTAGAACTGCCTAGGCTTGCCCACAGCTCCATGTACCTGTCCAGGAGTCTCTGAAAAGACCCTACCGTTTCCACCTCCACCACGGTCGCCGGCAGCCCGTTCCACGCACTCACCACTCTCTGCGTAAAAAACACAGGCCCCTGACATCTCCTCTGTATCTACTTCCAAGCACCTGCAAAATATCTCCACTCGTGCTCGCCAGTTCAGCCCTGGGGAAAAGCCTCCGACTATCCACATGATCAATGCCTCTCATTATCTTGTACACCTCTATCAGGTCACCTCTCATCCTCCGTCGTTCCAAGGAGAAAAGCCGGGTTCACTCAACCGATTCTCAGAAGGCATGCTCCCCCAATCCAGGCAGCATCCTTGTAAATCTCCTCTGCACCCTTTCTATGGTTTCCGCGTCCTTCCTGTAGTGAGGCGACCAGAAATGAGCAGAGTAATCAGAGTGAGGTCTGACCAGGGTCATATATAGCTGCAACATTACCTCTCAGCTCATAAACTCATGCACCGCGTGCCTTCTGAACCACAAATTCAACCTGCGTAGCAGCTTTGAGTTTCCTATGGACCCAGACCCTAAGATCCCTCTGATCCTCCACACTGCCTAGAGTCTCACCATTAAAACTACGTTCTGCTATCATATTTGACCTACCAGATGAACTACCTCACACTTATCTGGGTTGAACTCCATCTGCCGCTTCTCAGCCCAGTTTTGCATCCGATCAATGTCCCGCTGTAACCTCTGATATTCCGGGACTATCTCTACTCTCTTTCTTGAAAAAGGGAACAGCATCTGCATCCCTCCAATCCTCTGGAACCTCTCCCGTCCTCATTGATGATGCAAAGATCATCGCCAGAGGCTCAGCAATCTCCTCCCTCACTTCCCACAGTGTCTTGGGGTACATCCCATTGGGTGCCGGTGACTTATCCAACAGATGCTTTCCAAAAGCTCCAGCACATGGGATTGTCCACTCCTGACACACAGTGATACAGAATGACACACAGAACACAGAAAAAAACGGCAAAACGTAGGAGCTGCAGCAACAAGCTGTCACAAGCGCAGCACCATCTTAGAGTGTGAGTAGCTGGGAGTGTCCCGTCTGACAGTGACTGCAGGTCAGGGTAGGAGACAGCCGGAGAGACTACATCTGCTGACCCGTCTGACAGTGACTGGTCAGGGTAGGATACAGCCGGAGAGACTACATCTGCTGACCCGTCTGACAGTGACTGCAGGTCAGGGTAGGAGACAGCCGGAGAGACTACATCTGCAGACCCGTCTGACAGTGACTGCAGGTCAGGGTAGGAGACAGCCGAAGAGACTACATCTGCTGTCCCGTCTGACAGTGACTGGTCGGGGTAGGAGACAGCCGGAGAGACTACATCTGCTGTCCCGTCTGACAGTGACTGCAGGTCAGGGTAGGGGACAGCCGAAGAGACTACATCTGCTGCCCCGTCTGACTGTGACTGGTCAGGGTAGGAGACAGCCGGAGAGACTACATCTGCTGACCCGTCTGACAGTGACTGGTCAGGGTAGGACACAGCCGGAGAGACTACATCTGCTGACCCGTCTGACAGTGACTGGTCAGGGTAGGAGACAGCCGGAGAGACTACATCTGCTGACCCGTCTGACAGTGACTGGTCAGGATAGGAGACAGCCGGAGAGACTACATCTGCTGACCCGTCTGACAGTGACCGCAGGTCAGGGTAGGAGACAGCCGGAGAGACTACATCTGCTGACCCGTCTGACAGTGTCTGCAGGTCAGGATAGGAGACAGCCGGAGAGACTACATCTGCTGACCCGTCTGACAGTGTCTGCAGGTCAGGGTAGGAGACAGCCGGAGAGACTACATCTGCTGACCCGTCTGACAGTGACTGCAGGTCAGGGTAGGAGACAGCCGGAGAGACTACATCTGCTGACCCGTCTGACAGTGTCTGCAGGTCAGGGTAGGAGACAGCCGGAGAGACTACATCTGCTGACCCGTCTGACAGTGTCTGCAGGTCAGGGTAGGAGACAGCCGGAGAGACTACATCTGCTGACCCGTCTGACAGTGACTGGTCAGGGTAGGAGACAGCCGGAGAGATTACATCGGCTGACCCGTCTGACAGTGACTGGTCAGGGTAGGAGACAGCCGGAGAGACTACATCGGCTGACCCGTCTGACAGTGACTGGTCAGGGTAGGAGACAGCCGGAGAGACTACATCTGCTGTCCCGTCTGACAGTGACTGGTCAGGGTAGGAGACAGCCGGAGAGACTACATCGGCTGACCCGTCTGACAGTGACTGGTCAGGGTAGGAGACAGCCGGAGAGACTACATCGGCTGACCCGTCTGACAGTGACTGGTCAGGGTAGGAGACAGCCGGAGAGACTACATCGGCTGACCCGTCTGACAGTGACTGGTCAGGGTAGGAGACAGCCGGAGAGACTACATCTGCTGACCCGTCTGACAGTGACTGCAGGTCAGGGTAGGAGACAGCCGGAGAGACTACATCTGCTGACCCGTCTGACAGTGACTGGTCAGGGTAGGAGACAGCCGGAGAGACTACATCTGCTGACCCGTCTGACAGTGTCTGCAGGTCAGGGTAGGAGACAGCCGGAGAGACTACATCTGCTGTCCCGTCTGACAGTGACTGGTCAGGGTAGGAGACAGCCGGAGAGACTACATCTGCTGACCCGTCTGACAGTGACTGGTCAGGGTAGGAGACAGCCGGAGAGATTACATCGGCTGACCCGTCTGACAGTGACTGGTCAGGGTAGGAGACAGCCGGAGAGACTACATCGGCTGACCCGTCTGACAGTGACTGGTCAGGGTAGGAGACAGCCGGAGAGACTACATCTGCTGTCCCGTCTGACAGTGACTGGTCAGGGTAGGAGACAGCCGGAGAGACTACATCTGCTGACCCGTCTGACAGTGACTGGTCAGGGTAGGAGACAGCCGGAGAGACTACATCTGCTGACCCGTCTGACAGTGACCGCAGGTCAGGGTAGGAGACAGCCGGAGAGACTACATCGGCTGACCCGTCTGACAGTGACTGGTCAGGGTAGGAGACAGCCGGAGAGACTACATCTGCTGTCCCGTCTGACAGTGACTGGTCAGGGTAGGAGACAGCCGGAGAGACTACATCGGCTGACCCGTCTGACAGTGACTGGTCAGGGTAGGAGACAGCCGGAGAGACTACATCTGCTGTCCCGTCTGACAGTGACTGGTCAGGGTAGGAGACAGCCGGAGAGACTACATCTGCTGTCCCGTCTGACAGAGACTGCAGGTCAGGGTAGGAGACAGCCGGAGAGACTACATCTGCTGTCCCGTCTGACAGTGACCGCAGGTCAGGGTAGGGGACAGCCGGAGAGACTACATCTGCTGACCCGTCTGACAGTGACTGGTCAGGGTAGGAGACAGCCGGAGAGACTACATCTGCTGACCCGTCTGAGAGTGACTGCAGGTCAGGGTAGGAGACAGCCGGAGAGACTACATCTGCTGTCCCGTCTGACAGTGACTGGTCAGGGTAGGAGACAGCCGGAGAGACTACATCTGCTGACCCGTCTGTTAGTGACTGGTCAGGGTAGGAGACAGCCGGAGAGACTACATCTGCTGACCCGTCTGTTAGTGACTGGTCAGGGTAGGAGACAGCCGGAGAGACTACATCTGCTGACCCGTCTGACAGTGACTGGTCGGGGTAGGAGACAGCCGGAGAGACTACATCTGCTGACCCGTCTGACAGTGACCGCAGGTCAGGGTAGGAGACAGCCGGAGAGACTACATCTGCTGTCCCGTCTGACAGTGACTGGTCAGGGTAGGAGACAGCCGGAGAGAATACATCTGCTGACCCGTCTGACAGTGACTGGTCAGGGTAGGAGGCAGCCGGAGAGACTACATCTGCTGACCCGTCTGACAGTGACTGGTCAGGGTAGGAGACAGCCGGAGAGACTACATCTGCTGACCCGTCTGACAGTGACTGGTCAGGGTAGGAGACAGCCGGAGAGACTACATCTGCTGTCCCGTCTGACAGTGACTGCAGGTCAGGATAGGAGACAGCCGGAGAGACTACATCTGCTGACTCGTCTGACAGTGACTGCAGGTCAGGGTAGGAGACAGCCGGAGAGACTACATCTGCTAACCCATCTGACAGTGACTGGTCAGGGTAGGAGACAGCCGGAGAGACTACATCTGCTGACCCGTCTGACAGTGACTGCAGGTCAGGGTAGGAGACAGCCGGAGAGACTACATCTGCTGACCCGTCTGACAGTGACTGGTCAGGATAGGAGACAGCCGCAGAGACTACATCTGCTGACCCGTCTGACAGTGACTGGTCAGGGTAGGAGACAGCCGGACAGATTACATCTGCTGACCCGTCTGACAGTGACAGGTCAGGGTAGGAGACAGCCGGAGAGACTACATCTGCTGACCCGTCTGACAGTGACTGCAGGTCAGGGTAGGAGACAGCCGGAGAGACTACATCTGCTGACTCGTCTGACAGTGACTGGTCAGGATAGGAGACAGCCGGAGAGACTACATCTGCTGACCCGTCTGACAGTGACTGGTCAGGGTAGGAGACAGCCGGAGAGACTACATCTGCTGACCCGTCTGACAGTGACTGGTCAGGGTAGGAGACAGCCGGAGAGACTACATCTGCTGACCCGTCTGACAGTGACTGCAGGTCAGGGTAGGAGACAGACGGAGAGACTACATCTGCTGACCCGTCCGACAGAGACTGGTCAGGGTAGGAGACAGCCGGAGAGACTACATCTGCTGACCCGTCTGACAGTGACCGCAGGTCAGGGTAGGAGACAGCCGGAGAGACTACATCTGCTGACCCGTCTGACAGTGACTGGTCAGGGTAGGAGACAGCCGGAGAGACTACATCTGCTGACCCGTCTGACAGTGACTGGTCAGGGTAGGAGACAGCCGGAGAGACTACATCTGCTGTCCCGTCTGACAGTGACTGGTCAGGGTAGGAGACAGCCGGAGAGACTACATCTGCTGACCCGTCTAACAGTGACCGCAGGTCAGGGTAGGAGACAGCCGGAGAGACTACATCTGCTGACCCGTCTGACAGTGACTGCAGGTCAGGGTAGGAGACAGCCGGAGAGACTACATCTGCTGACCCGTCTGACAGTGACCGCAGGTCAGGGTAGGAGACAGCCGGAGAGACTACATCTGCTGACCCGTCTGACAGTGACTGGTCAGGGTAGGAGACAGCCGGAGAGACTACATCTGCTGACCCGTCTGATAGTGACTGGTCAGGGTAGGAGACAGCCGGAGAGACTACATCTGCTGACCCGTCTGACAGTGGCCGCAGGTCAGGGTAGGAGACAGCCGGAGAGACTACATCTGCTGACCCGTCTGAGAGTGACAGGTCAGGGTAGGAGACAGCCGGAGAGACTACATCTGCTGACCCGTCTGAGAGTGACTGGTCAGGGTAGGAGACAGCCGGAGAGACTACATCTGCTCACACGTCTGTTAGTGACTGCAGGTCAGGGTAGGAGACAGCCGGACAGACTACATCTGCTGACCCTGTCGGTATCAGCCCCAGGACACAGGAGAACACACATCTTAGTTCAAAAGACTGCGAACACTGCGTTATTATTTAAATTATAAATAAGAACTTTTTAAAAGCTATTATTAATGCTTTTTGAGATAGTGATTTAGATGCTTATCATATTTTTTACTGAGTTAAGTATTGTATGTAATTAGTTTTGCTACAACAAGTGTATGGGACATTGGAAAAAAATTTGAATTTCCCCATGGGGATGAATAAAGTATCTATCTATCTATCTATCTTTATTTTTAGTAAAGTCTGCACAGTGCTAAGTATGTTTTTAAATGTTGCTGCTGTAACGAAAGAATTCCCCACTCGGGATTAATAGTATTTAATAATAATAATTCTCCACCCCTTTATCACTCTCACCAATCACCTTCTCAGCTCTTCACTCCTCCCCGTCTCCCTGTTTACCCTATCACCTCACCTTCTCCCAGATTCTTACTCCTTCCCTTCCTTTCCAGTCCTGAAGAAGGGTCTCGGTCTGAAACGCCGACTGTTCTCTCCTCTCCATAGTTGCTGCCGGCCCCTCTGAATTTCCTCCGGCATTTCCCGTCTGTTGCTTTGGATGTCCGCATCTGCAGATTTACTCCTGTTTGCTCACATGCGCATGCGCAGCGGTCTGAGGCGGTCCGAACTATCGCGCATGCGCTCAGTAGACGAGAGGCTCACAAGGACCGGGTGCAGGTAGGAGGGGTCTCCGGGAGGGAATTAATCTCCGGTGTCTGAAACGCGATTGAAGGGTTATTACTGTGAGATCCTGCCGCACTGGTCCTGCACCCCAGGACAGCCCCGGTCCGTTCCCTCTTCCTCAGCCCCACGATCCATACCCGGGCCCCGGGGAGCATTCAGCTGATAAGCGCTGGAGCCGCCGCCATCACTGTTGCGCATACGCATCGCTAGATTGTTCGGTGGCTGACAGACAGCTTTCTCGCTCGTGCGGCCTTTTGGGTAAAGAGGCAGCCATGCGTGACTCTGCCAGCGTTGTCCCAGTACAGTCGGAGGAAATGTGAGCTAATGTCTCTCTCAAACACTGCCGAGGTCCAGCTGTATAAATGCAAGGATTAGTATCTCGGAACAAAAGTATATTTCCGAGTTAATCTTGGATGAAAAGTCCACCTTCCAATCAATTAAATTGTCAATTAGTGCTATATGGCAAAAAAAAATCCTTCCGTCAGATTTAGTTCCCGCTGGGTAAATAACTCCTTTGTCCTCGAGGACAAGTGACTTGTGGCTTTCACATCACAAAAGTGCCACACTCGAATGAGAATAACTGCTGCCCTTCCATTTCAGGATTGGGGACATTGACATTAATGGATTCATCACTGTCAATCATCTGGGGTGGGGATCCGAGTAATTAGAAAATCTCCAGGATTCTACATGTTGTGACAATTGCTCTTTGTAGTGTTGTGGAGCATGGCCAGAACTTGAAATAATCCCAAAGGACAGAGACAAATTAAGCCAAGTCATAGGTTGATTGAACGCAGAAACATCCTCATCCAGATAGGAATACAGTCAGAGAATTTGATGGTCAGCCAGGATGACTGATCCGTGCCTTGTTAGAAGATGAGGAGTTCATATAGAGACAGAAATCCACAGTGTAATTACAGGCCCTTCGGCCCACATTGTTGCACCGAATGTGTAACCTATTTGAAAAACTGCCTAGAATTTCCCTACCACATAGCCCTCTATTTTTCTAAGCTCCATGTACCTATCTAAAAGTCACTTTAAAGGTCCTATTGTATCCACCTCTCTGTGTGAAAAACATACCTCTGACATCACCCTTGTACCTACTTCCAAGCACCTCATGTTAGCCATTTCACTCTTGGGAAAAAGTTTCTTGCTATCCTCACGCTCAATGCCCCTCATCATCTTATTCACCTCTATTAGGTCACCTCTCATCTTCCGTCGCTCCGAAGTTCACTCAACCTATTCTTATGAAGCATGCTCTCCAATCCATACAACATCCTTGTAAATCTCCTCTGCCCTCTGTCTATAGTATCCACGTCCTTCCTGTATTGAGGGGACCAGAAGTGAACACAGTACAAAAAGTGAGGTCTAACTAAGGCTTTACATCTGTAAATCTCCTCTGCCCTCTGTCGATAGTATCCACGTCCTTCCTGTATTGAGGGGACCAGAACTGAACACAGTACCAAAAGTGAGGTCTAACTAAGGCCTTATATCTGTAAATCTCCTCTGCCCTAATTTTTCCATATCTAATCAGTTCAGGCCTTTCAATGTTCAGAGTGTTTCTGTGAGAACTCCCTCATTCTCCTGAACTCCAGGGAATACAGCTCAAGAGCTGCCGGACGTTCCTCATGCGGTAACTGTTACGAACACAAAAGTCTCAGCAGCAATGGAATGCCTGGAGTCTGGTTTTGCTGTTAACAAAACACTATTTTATTAGTAACTAAGTCATTTAGTAACTCAAACCAGGTAAATCAAGAGTTAATGCTGTTATGCGTATACAGGTGTAAATGTATAAATCCCCGAACTTCTTCAAGCTTAGGTGGTAAATGATACAGTCTTGCGATGGTGTGGTAAGGAAATTCAATTCGGTCGACGGGATTGAAGTGAAAGAGAGAGAGAGAGATGTGTAATCCAAGTAAACAGATGTTGTCAATCCTCCTCGATGTCCTCCAAATCTTCCAAGTTAGCCAGACATGACCAGCTTAAGAGCGCCATCTTTAAGTGATAATCTACCAACCCAAGCAGGGGTTAGACACACCGGTAGATTCCACAGAATTGCCCTCAAACGCACTAATAGTCATGGGTCGATTCCTCTTAATCGATCCTCAGCCCCACCCTTGTGGGCACTTAAATATTCAGTGGCAATTCTGCCACCAGCCTTTGTGCATCTGCGTGTCCCACGAAAGAGACAGTGACGCTTGTTTAAATGCCGGTGTGCTGAACAGCAGCTGTCCATCTTGTAGCGTTCTTGTTCTCTCTCTCTCTCTCTCTCTCTCTCTCTCTCTCTCTCTCTCTCTCTCTCTCTCTCTCCCTCCCCCCTCTGCCTTTCCCGCTCCCTCTCTCTCTCCCCCTCCCTCCCCCTCTCTCCCTCCCCTCCTCCCCCTCTCTCCTCCCTCTCCCTCTCCTTGCGCTGTACGTCTCTCTCTCTCTTACAGGCATGATTCTTAAAGGCACAGTCCATAATGAATAAAACTTAAGCTTTCATCGCAGTAACCATTTCATACCTGGAATCATTCTCGTGAATCTTCTCTGAGCCATCACCAATGTCAATATATCCTTTCCAAAATGAGGAGCCCAATCTTGTACACAATACTCCGTGTGGTCTCCCGAGTGCCTTATAAAGCCACAACATCACATCACTGCTCTTATATTCTATACCTCTAGAATTTTGCCTTATTCACAACCGGCTCAACCTGGAGGTTCACCTTTAGTGTATCTAGCACAAGGACTCCCAAGTCTCTTTGCATCTCTGCATTTTGAATTCTCTCCCCATCTAAATCATAGTCTGCCCATTTATTTCTTCCAGCAAAGTGCATGACCATACACTTTCCAACATTGTATTTCATTTACCACTTCTTTGCTATTCCCCTAAACTATCTAAGTTTCTTTGTAGGCTCTCTGTTTCCTCAACACTACCCGCTCCTCCACCTATCTTTTTATTATCGGCAAATTTAGCCATAAATCCTTTAATATCATAGTCAAAATCATTGACATGTATCGTAAAAAGCAGTGGTCCCGACTCTGACCCCTGTGGAACTCCACTGGTAACAGGAAGCCAGCCAGAATAGGATCCTTTATTCCCACTCTCTGTTTTCTGCCGACCAGCCAATGCTCCACCCACTTTAATAACTTCCCTGTCATATCATGGGCTTTTATCTTGCTGAGCAGCCTCATGTGCAGCACATTGTCAAAGGCCTTCGGAACATCCAAGTACACCACGTCTACTGCGTCTCCTTTGTCAACCCTGCTTGTAATTTACTCAAAGAATTGCAGTAGGTTTGTCAGGCAGGACTTTCCTTTCAGGAAACCATGCTGGCTTTGGCCGATCTTGTCATGCGGCTCTAGGTACTCCATAATCTCATCCCTAACAATTGATTCCATCAACTGCCAACCATTGATGTCATGCTAACAGGTCTATAGTTCCCTTTCTATTTCCTCTGACCCTTCTTAAATAGCGGAGTAACATTTGCTATTTTCCAGTCATCTGGCACAATGCCAGAATTTATCGATTCTTGAAAGATCATTGTTAATGCCTCCACTATCTCTTCAGCTATTTTCTTCAGAACCCGAGGGTGCATTGCATCAGGTCCTGGAGATTTATCCACCCTCAGACCATTAAACTTCCAGAGCACCTTCTGAGTCATAATTGTCACTGCACAATCTTCACTTCCCTGATACACTTGAATGTCTGGTACGCATTCAGTTCCTCTTACTTCTCAGCAACTCTCATTACAGTAACTCCAGAGACAGAGAAGCAGTTTCAGTGACAGGTTACTATCAATGCAATGCTCCTCAGACAGGATGAAGAGGTCAATACTCCCCAATGCCATTAGGCTTTACAATTCTACCTCCAGGACTTAAGAACTTTTTAAAAGCTATTAATGCTTTTTGAGACGGTGATTTAGATGCATATCATATTTTTTTACTGAGTTAAGTATTGTATGTAATTAGTTTTGCTACAGCAAGTGTATGGGACATTGGAAAAAAGTTGAATTTCCCCATGGGGATGAATAAAGTATCTATCTATCTATCTATCTATATTTTGTATTGGTCCTAAATCTACCCTCGGCTCTTTTTACCCTTTATATATATTTTAAAAAGCTTTCAGTATCTTCTTTGATATTAGTCACCAGCTTCCTCTCATAATTCATCTTTTCCTTCCGAATGACCTTCTGAGTTTTCTTCTGCAAGTTTTTAAAAGCTTCCTTTTAAAATCCTCTATCTTCCCACTCGCTCCAACTTCCTCGTATGCCCTCTCTTTTGCTTTTACTTTGGCTCTGACTTCACTTGTCAGCCACAGTAGTGTCCTTCTTCCCTTTGAAAGTTTCTTCTTATTTGGAATATATCTGTCTTGCATTTCCCTCATTTTTCGCAGAGACTCCACCCGTTGCTGCTCTGCTGTCCTTCCTGCAAATGTCCCTTTTCAGTCAACTGCAGCCAGTTCCCCTCTCGTCCATTGTAATTTCCTTTATTCCACTGAAATACTGACACATTGGATTTTATTTTTTCCCTCTCAAATTTCAACGTGAATTTGATCATATTGTGATCACTGTTCCCTAAGGGTTCCTTAACCTTAAGCTGTCTTATCACCTCCAGATCATTGCACATGACCCAGTCCAACACAGCCGATCCCCTAGTGGGCTCAACAACCAGCTGTTCTTCAAAGCCATCCCTCAGACATTCTACAAATTCTTTCTCTTGAGGTCCTCCTAATACAGTTTCATGTTAAAATCGCCAATGATTATCATGACATTGCCTTTCTGACAGGCCTTTTCTATCTCCTGTAATCCACATCCCGACGACTGTTTGGACAACTGCCATTAGGGTCCTTTTACCCTTGCCATTTTACTCAACCCATAGAGACTCATGACCCTATCATGTGGATAGGATGGTGAGGAAAGTTTTTGGTCTGCTGGCCTTTATAAATCAGAGCATTGAGTACAGGAATTGGGATGTAATTTTAAAACTGTACAAAAAATTGGTGAGGTCGAATTTGGAGTATTGTGTACAGTTCTGGTCACCGAATTTTAGGAAAGTTATCAACAAAATATAGAGAGTACAGAGAAGATTTACGAGAATGTTACCTGGGTTTCAGCACGTAAGTTACAGGGAAATGCTGAACAAGTTAGGTCTTTATTCTTTGGAGCGTAGAAGGTTGAGGGGGAACATGATAGAGGTATTTAGAATAATGAGGGGGATAGATCGAGTTGACGTGGATAGACTTTTTCCATTGAGAGTAGGGGGGATTCAAACAAGAGGACATGAATTGAGAGTTAGGGGGCAAAAGTTTAAGGGTAACACGAGAGGGAATTTCTTTACTCAGAGAGTGGTAGCTGCGTGGAATGAGCTTCCAGCAGAGGTGGTAGAGGCAGGTTCAGTATTGTCATTTAAAGTAAAATTGGATAGGTACATGGACAGGAAAGGAATGGAGGGTTGTGGGCTGAGTGCGGTCCGGTTGGACTAGGTGAGTGTAAGCGTCGGCACGGATTAGAAGGGCCGAGATGGCCTGTTTCCGTGCTGTAATTGTTATATGGTTAGACGGTTACACCTTACAATCCTATGTTATCTCTTTCCAATGATTTAATATTATTTTTATCCATAGAGGCACACCACCCTCTCTGCCCAGTAACCTATCATTATGATACACCGTGTAATCTTGGACGTTCAACCCCCAACGGCAGCCACCTTTTATCCAAGTTTCAGAGATTGTCCAAGTTGCCAATCTGCAGCTGAATTTCAAGATTGTCCATTTTAATCCTCATGCTCTGTACATTCAAATAACACTCTCAGCCCAGGATTTGTTGCTTTCTGTTTTAACTGCCCCACATCTCTGTTGCCCTTTTCCTCATGCCACTGGCTTTGATTAAGCCTCATCTCCTGACCATTCTTTCTGCAATCTCTGTTGTACGCTATCTTCGATTTATTTCTGTTTCCCTTTTCCTCAGCCCCATCACTCCGATTCCCATCCCCACGCCAAATCAGTTTAAACCCTCCCTAACATCTCTATTAAATGTGCCGGCTAGGATATTGGACCCCTTCGGGTTCAGGTGTAACCCGTCCTTTTTGTACAGGTCGTTCCTCCCCCAGAAGAGGCCCCAGTGATCCAGGAATCTGAAGCCCTGCCCCCTACAACCAGTCTCTCAGCCACACATTAATACACCTGATCATGCTATTCTTGCCCTCGCTAGCACGTGGCACAGGCAGCAATCCCGAGATTACTACCCTAGAGGTCCTGCCTTTCAGCTTCCTACCGAACTCCCTGAATTCTCTCCTCACGCCCTCCTCCCTTTGTCTACCTGTGTCATTAATACCAACGTGTACCGAGACTTCTGGCTGGTCACCCTCTCCCTTCAGAATACTCTGCACCCGATCTGAGAGATCCCGTACCCTGGCACCTGGGAGGCAACACATCACGCGTGTATCTCTGTCAGGCCTCCTGTCCCTTCCCCTCACTTCTGGCTGGTCACCCTCTCCCTTCAGAATACTCTGCACCCGATCTGAGAGATCCCGTACCCTGGCACCTGGGAGGAAACACACCACGCGTGTATCTCTGTCAGGCTTGCAGAACCTCCTGTCCGTTCCCCTCACTATTGAATCCTGTGACTACCACATTCCTCATCTTCCTCTTTCCCTTCTACACCACGGATCCAGGCTCAGTGCCAGAGACCCGATTGTCATGGTCGTCCTCTGTCAGGTCATCCCCCCTCAACCGCATCCAAAGCGAGGTAACGATTACTGAGGGAGATGGCCACTGGGGCACTCTCCACTCACTGGTCTATAATTTCTGGGTTCCCTCTACTCCATTCCCTTAACAAGGGGACAATGTCTTCCAATCCTCTGGTACATCTCCCTTCCTGAGTGGTAATACAAAGGTCATCGCCAGAGGCTCAGCAATCTCCTACCTCGCTTCCCACAGTAGCCCGGGGTATATCTCAGGTTGAGTTGCTCCAGCTTGAGTTGATCTGGGTAAAATTGTGATGCCACAGCTCACATTGACAGGAGATCTTACAGAAACATGTAAAATTATGAAAGGGGTAGATAAGCCAGAGGCAGGAAAGCTGCTTCCACTGGTAGGTGAGGCTTAGTACGAGAGGACATTGCCTCAAGATTGGGGGATGTGGGATGGAGATGAGGAGGAACTGGTTTTCCCTGAGGGTGGTGAGTCTGTGGATTTCTCTGCCTAATGAAGCAGTGGAGGCGACCTCAGTAAATGTATTTGAGACAACGTTTTATAGATTTTTGCATAGTAGGGGAATTAAGGGTTATGGCGAAACGGCAGGTCGATGGAGATGAGTCCATGGCCAGATCTGCCATGATCTAATTAAATGTCTGAGCAGGCTGGACCGGCTGTGTTTTCACCACAGACTAAAATCCCACCTGAAATATTCTCCTTCACCCATTGATGTATTTTGCATTGTTGTTGATCTTAGGAGATAAAGATGAACCTCATTCCAGTTGGAATTGTATCTGTGTCTGAAATGAAGTTTTCTGTTGTAACTCCGTGTTATCCACAGGAACCGGGGTACTGAGAGCACACCAGCATTTGTTCACTGGAGATCAGTTCTTCAGCTGCATTGATTGTACAAGGGATTCAAACGTCTGACTGTCTGAATAGCCAGATGATTGATCGCAGTGGGATATCATTCTCCTTCTCTCAGTGTGGGAAGGGATGCACTACCCACAGACCTATGTCCTGTCTCCAAAGAGGGGTCCTGACTCTGTGTAAAGCCCCGGCCCTACGTCCTGTCCCCAAGGAGGGGTCCTGACTCTATGTAAAGCCCCGGCCCTACGTCCTGTCCCCAAGGAGGGGTCCTGACTCTATGTAAAACCCCGGCCCTACGTCCTGTCCCCAAGGTGGGGTCCTGGCTCTGTGTAAAGCCCCGGCCCTACGTCCTGTCCCCAAGGAGGGGTCCTGACTCTGTGTAAAGCCCCGGCCCTACGTCCTGTCCCCAAGGAGGGGTCCTGACTCTGTGTAAAGCCCCGGCCCTACGTCCTGTCCCCAAGGAGGGGTCCTGACTCTATGTAAAGCCCCGGCCCTACGTCCTGTCCCCAAGGAGGGGTCCTGACTCTGTGTAAAGCCCCGGCCCTACGTCCTGTCCCCAAGGAGGGGTCCTGACTCTATGTAAAGCCCCGGCCCTACGTCCTGTCCCCAAGGAGGGGTCCTGACTCTATGTAAAGCCCCGGCCCTACGTCCTGTCCCCAAGGAGGGGTCCTGACTCTATGTAAAACCCCGGCCCTACGTCCTGTCCCCAAGGTGGGGTCCTGGCTCTGTGTAAAGCCCCGGCCCTACGTCCTGTCCCCAAGGAGGGGTCCTGACTCTGTGTAAAGCCCCGGCCCTACGTCCTGTCCCCAAGGAGGGGTCCTGACTCTGTGTTCTGTGTTCCTGTGCTCGGGTCCAAGGCTCAGTAGGAAGAATGTTTGCCGCTACTCGAGTGGACTGTCGTTGTTTGTTGTTCCGTGTCCAAGTCCAGTCCAAGTCTCAGGCTCCGTGTCAAGTCCAGTCCGGGTCAAAGTCTCCGAGGAGGTTTCCAGTCCGGGTCAGTCTCCGAGGAGGTTTCCAGTCCATGTTCGAGGCTCCGAGGAGGTTCCCTGTCCTGTTACCTTGCCACGTCCAGTCCTCGTCTGGATCCGGAGTCCGAGCCCGAGTCAAGACCCAGGTTCCGGGTCCCCGTCCAGTCTCTGGCTCGGAATCCTTGTCTAGGTTCCTAGTTCCCAGTTCTTAGTTCCTCATCTAGGTCTCACCTTCCTACTCTAGTCCTAGCCCATGCCCTGTCACCTAGTCTTGTCCAGGGCCTGTGTCATGTCCAGTGTCGTTTCTTCTCCACTTCTTTCTTGATACACCTAGTCCTCTCCCTAGTACTTCAGTGTCTGTGTCTTGCATATGGGTCCGTTCCCAACGCCCACAGCCACTGTTTAATCCATGCCAGAGTCTCCACTGTAACACCGTGGGTTTATTCAGCAGCCTAGTGTGTTGCACCTTGTCAAAGGCCTTCTGAAAATCCAAGTATACAACATCTATTTCTTCATTCGGGTTGCTTTTCCAGCTTCACGAGTTTCACTTGAGGAAACTTTGTCGATCCTGCTTGTTGCTTCTTCCAAGAATGCCAACAGATTTGTTAGGGAAGATTTCCCCTTGAGGAACCTTTGCTGACGTTAGAGAAATGGAAGGCTGGAAGACAAATAGAGGGCTATGGGTAACCCTAGGTAATTTCTGAGGTAAGGGCATGTTCGGCACAGCCTGTATTGTGCTGTAGGTTTTCTATGTTTCTGTGGCATATGGTCTTCAGTCGAAGATTAAAGGCAGAGCCTTGCAGCAGTTTTTTTCCGTTGGACCTTTGAGCAGCGGCCAGTCAGCATTTGGGTTTGCTCAGCAAGAACTGAAAGTTGTGCAGGAGCGAGTGGAGCGGTCAGTGTCAGAGTGAATGGAGTCCGAGTGGAGCGGTCAGTGTCAGAGTGAATGGAGTCCGAGTGGAGCGGTCAGTGTCAGAGTGAATGGAGTCCGAGTGGAGCGGTCAGTGTCAGAGTGAATGGAGTCCGAGTGGAGCGGTCAGTGTCAGAGTGAATGGAGTCCGAGTGGAGCGGTCAGTGTCAGAGTGAATGGAGTCCGAGTGGAGCGGTCAGTGTCAGAGTGAATGGAGTCCGAGTGGAGCGGTCAGTGTCAGAGTGAATGGAGTCCGAGTGGAGCGGTCAGTGTCAGAGTGAATGGAGTCCGAGTGGAGCGGTCAGTGTCAGAGTGAATGGAGTCCGAGTGGAGCGGTCAGTGTCAGAGTGAATGGAGTCCGAGTGGAGCGGTCAGTGTCAGAGTGAATGGAGTCCGAGTGGAGCGGTCAGTGTCAGAGTGAATGGAGTCCGAGTGGAGCGGTCAGTGTCAGAGTGAATGGAGTCCGAGTGGAGCGGTCAGTGTCAGAGTGAATGGAGTCCGAGTGGAGCGGTCAGTGTCAGAGTGAATGGAGTCCGAGTGGAGCGGTCAGTGTCAGAGTGAATGGAGTCCGAGTGGAGCGGTCAGTGTCAGAGTGAATGGAGTCCGAGTGGAGATTCTGAGGCTTTAGCTGTCAGTGATGGGAGCCTTCAGTCAGAGAAGGTATAATTAAACTGAAGGTAGAGATTTTTTTGCCCCCTTCTTTTCAGTTGCGCAATGAGAAGAGTAGAGATTACAGACGGGGTAGTGGAAAGCTCCTCTTGTGGGATGCGCGAAACCAGGGACACCTCCAGTGTCCCCGATTACTACACCTTCGAGAAGTGGATCCGGCTGCAGCTTCTAACAACCTGCATTAAGAGGCTGGAACTGGATGAACACCAGATCATTCTGGAGGCTTCAGGGCTGATAGATGGGATGTTTAGAGAGGTGATTACACCCAAAGTGCAGGACACAGGAAACTGGGGGACAGCCAGGGAAAGGAAAGGGGTTAAACAGCCATACAGAGTACCCCTATGGTCATCCCCTCAACAACTGGGGTATCGTTCTGGATACTGTTGCGGGGTGTGGGGGTGATCCAGCCAGGGAAAGTCACAGCCACTGGGTCTCTGTCTCTGTGACTTAGAAGGGAAGAGGGGAGAAGAGTCGAGCTGTGTGATAGATGATGCATCCATTAAGGAAACGGACTGGATTCTGTGGGTGAGAACGAGATTTCAGGATGGTCCTGTGTGCCGTGGGTCCGGGACATCTCTGGTCGAGTGTTCAGCATTCTTAAGGAAGGGTGAACGTCGTGGTCCACGTGGGTACCAATAATATGGGCAGGTGGAGTATTGAGGTTCAACAAAAGGGGTTCAGGGAGTGTGGTGCTAAGTTCAAGGGTTGTAATCTTGGGATTGCCACTGTGCCTCGTGCCAGAAACAGGAAGGCGAAGGAATTGGTGCAGGAGGGAAGGTATAAGATTTTCAGATTATTTGAGCCAGCGAGGATTGCGGTGTTGCGTTGAGGGAGAGGATGGCATCGTTGATGGAGGGTGGAGCAGGCCGTTCTCTCTCTCTCACACACAAACATATGAAGTGTGGGTATGGAGCGTAAGGAAGAGCGGGTTGAGTCGGAGAAGAGTGAGAAGGGGAATGAGGAGGATGAAGTTAGGGCTCCTTCTCAAAGACCCAGACTCACCCACCCCTCCCCCTCTGGAATTGGTCCCATTCCGTACCCCAGGCTGGGGGTGAGCATTGAATTGCCTTGCCAACCAGAAAATGAATGGTTCAACAACATCTGATTAACACACTTTGATAATAGATTTACGTTGAGCTTGATCATTGAAATGTACTGCTGAGAAATCGTTTCAGTGAAGGTCCGAGAGTGGAAAACAAACCAGTGTTCTGCCCCACTGCTCCGTGCCAGACAAGAACGCCTATCTGAGTCTGTCCCATCTCTCTGTGCTTGACACATCTCCCTCTAATGTTTCCTCTCTCTGTACCTGTCCCAGAGTATTTTATTTCCCTTTTCAACCCCTTTCTCCTGTCTTCTCCCCATAACCTTTGACATCCTTAATAATCAAGCACTGATTAACTTATGTTTTAAATAAAACCTGTGATGAGCAAACCAAGCTGAAATGGGGTCGAGAGTTGACCCCCCTGTGAACTATGCTGCTAATGACAGAGAGAGAGCGAGAAGGGGGGGGGGGGGGGGGGGGAAGGCGCCCGCCACAGATGAGAGGCAGAGTGACATGATTTAATATTATGGCTCCTTGGCTGATTGTTTACCTTTGCTCCAAGGACACTTTTGCCTGCTTGTAAGATTTTTGCAGAGACAGCAAGGCGGAGCCTTGATAAAAAGCAGCTCTGCTGAGACACAGGCAGACACACCACGGGACACTGAAAGAGTGTTGTGCACCCATGTGAAGGTGCGGGATTGGAGGATCGATCAGGGGCTCACAGTGTGTGAAAGGTGCGACCGGTGGGGGCTTGTTTGTGTGTCCACCCTTGCCTGGGTGACAGGTCCACCACTGAAGAACGGTCGTACATGGTCATTGTCGATGACCACAACAGGACAGGAAGCCAACGGACAGTTCGATGGTAACGTGTCTCTCTCTCTCCTTCCACCTAAACTGAACTGAACTCTTCACCATTGTAAGGCTATCCATTTACCCCTAGACTTTGAAAGAGCTTGGTATTGATTCCGATTTCCACACTTCTGTACATACCATTGTTAACCTGTTTCACATATTTGCATTTTTATAGTACTGTATTGCTTAGTTTACTAATAAACACTATTAGCTACAGTAATACCAGACTCCAAAGTGTGTTTCATTTCTGCCGGTTCGGTAACCCGGTGACGGGTTACGTGACAAACCGATGGCTTGGCCTCCGAGCCGGCCATGACAATGAATTTCACAGGATCACTACCTGCAAATCATTGTGGGCAGGTGTTTTCAGGGAAACACACGGCAGAAATGTCGCAAATGTTCAGGGAACACTGGCATGGTGTTCTGCACAGGTATGTTCCATTGAGGCAGGGAGCACACGGTGGGGTAGAAGAACCATCGTGTACAAAGGATGTAGAAAATCTAGTTGAGAAGAACAGAAAAGCTTATGGAAGCTCCAATAAACTGAGTACAGATGGATTTCTAGAGAATTACAAGGTTACCTGGAAGGAGTGTAAGTGTGAATTAGGAGAGGCAGAAGGGGCCATGAGAAGCCCTTGGTGAGCAGGATTAAGGAAAACACCAAGGCATTCTCCAAGTATGTGAAGAGCAAGAGGATGAGCAATGTGATCGTAGGACCAAAAGGATACAATACCTGAGTTAGATCAGGTAGCAGAGGTACTTAATGAATAGTTTGCTTCAGTATTCACCAGGGAAGGGGACCGTCACAATTGTGGGGATGACTTACAGCGGATTGAAATGCTTGAGCATATAGACATTAAGAAGGAGGACGTGCTGGAGCACTGGAAAGATATTAAGTTAGACCAGTCACTGGGGCCAGGTGAGATATACCCCAGGCAACTCTGGGAACAGAGGGAGAAAATTGCAGAGCCTCTGGCGATGATCTTTGCATTATCAACCAGGACGGGAGAAGTACCAGAGGACTGCAAGTTAGCAAATTCTGTCTTCAAATTTGATCAACCAAATATTAATGGTGAAACTCTTGGCAGTGTCGAGGATCTGTGTCCAATAGGAGCTCAAAGCTGCTCCGCAGGTTGACCGTGTTGTTAGAAAGGCGTATGGTGTGTTGGCCTTCATCAACTGTGGGATTGAATTCAAGAGCCATGAGGCAATGTTACAGGGATATAAACCCTTAGTTCCACACCACTTGGAGCACTCTGTTCATTTCTGGACACCTCACTACAGGAAGGATGTGGATACTATAGAGAGAGTGCAGAGCAGCGTTACAAAGATCTTGCCTGGATTGGAGAGCATGCCTTATGAGAATAGATTGAGTGAACTTGGCCTTTCCTTCTTGGAGTGACGGAGGACAAGAGGTGACCTGACAGAGGTGTATAAAATTATGAGGGGTTTGATAGTGTGGATAGCCAGAGGCTTTTTCCCAGTGTTGAAATGGGTAACACGAGGGGGCATCGTTTTAAGGTGCTTGGAAATAGGTACAAGGGGAGATGTCAGAGGTACGTTTTACACACAGAAGGGAGCATGGGACGCATTTCCAGTGAAGGTGGTAGAGGCGGATACAACAGGGTCTGTTAAGAGACTCTTATGTAGGTACCGTACACGGAGCTTAAAAATAGAGGGCTATACGGTAGGGAAATTCTGAATTAGGATCCATGGTCGACACAACATTGTGGGCAGAAGCGCCTGTAATGTGCTGTGGATTACTATGTTCTATGGTCACTCTCCCCTGCTATCAGATTTTTCTTCTCCAGCCCTTGACCTTTCCCACCCGCCTGGCTTCAACGATCACATTCTAGCTAATCCCTTTCCCCTCTGATTATACTGCACACCTTTTGATTCTGGCATTTCCCCCGTCCTTCTCAGTGCTGAAGAAGGGACTCGTCCCGAACCGCCGGCAGTTTATTCTTTTGCACAGATGCTGCCTGAGCTGCTGAGTTCCTTCAGCGTTTTGAGTGAGTGGCTTTGGATTTCCAACATTCACAGACTCTCCCGTGTTCGCTCCGGGATTCGCCGTGACCAGGAGATCACATCGGCAAGCGTAAGGGTCGAAACCTTCCCGAAAATCACGCCTGCGCTCGGTAAACGAAAGGCTCATTGACCCGGCAGCATGTCGGAGCGGCGCCACGGGCGGAGATTTCCCGCGACTGAGGGACAATTACTGTGAGATGCCGACACACCATGGATCCGCATCCCGGGACAGTCCGGGTCCTTTCCCTCTCTCTCTGCCCCACGATCCGGATGAATGATTTCACTTTATTTCTGACATCCTTCTCATACATGAGGAGTAACATTCTTTTTGTTAAAGTAATAATAATAAATGAAATAAAAATAATAGTAATGAATAAATAAACCAATTACACTATGCTTATATTGAATAGATTTTAAAAACGTGCAAAAACAGAAATACATTATATTAAAAAAGTGAGGTAGTGTCCAAGGGTACAATGTCCATTCAGGAATCGGATGGCAGAGGGGAAGAAGCTGTTCCTGAACCGCCTAGTGTGTGTCTTCAGGCTCCTGTACCTCCTACCTGATTGTAACAGTAAGAAAAGAACATGCCCTGGGTGCTGGATGTACCCAGAAGAAGCCAGAATAAAAATATGGGGAGGGGAAAGAGGCTAGCTGGAAGGTGGCAGGTGGGTGGGAAAGGTCAAGGGTTGGAGAAGAAATAATCTGGTCGGTGAGGAGAGTCTACCAGAGGGGAGAGAGAGAGGGAGGAGGAGGGGACCCGGCGGATGTAATAGGCAGGTGAGAAGTAAGAGTGTGAATAGAGGAAGACGGGGGTGGGGGTGGGTTTGGTCTATCAGAAGGCGAGATCAATATTCACGCATCAGGTTGGAGTACTCAGACCGAATATAAAATGTTGCATCTCCACCCAGACGGGGGAATTCATCCCGGCACAAGAGGAGGCCATCGATCGACATGTCAGAACAGGGATGGGAATCAGTATTGAAAAGTTTGGCACTGGGAGGTTCTGCTTGGGACGGATGGTGTGAAGCTGCTCCACGAATTGTTCCCCTAATTGATGAGCTGATGCTCAGGAGGGAGGAGCAACACCTTATATTCCTGGTTCCCTCCAACCTGATGAGCTGAACCACAGCACCAGTCTTGTCTGGTGAATCCAGAGCCCCAAGGGAAGCTGTCTCTCCATCTGAATGATGGTCTTTTTGACCTCCTGAAGACCTGTTTTTGAGTAACAGTAATGTTCCGCTGCTCTCCTATGCCCACTTCCCCAGCTGGTCTCCATCCCACTGTAACCTCAGACAAACCTCACTTCCCCAGCTGGTCTCCATCCCACTGTAACCTCAGACAACCCTCACTTCCCCAGCTGGTCTCCATCCCACTGTAACCTCAGACAACCCTCACTTCCCCAGCTGGTCTCCACCCCACTGTAACCTCAGACAACCCCCACTTCCCCCACACACCAGTTCTGGTGTCATCCACAATCTCTCTAATTGTTCGATCTGCATTCCCTCCAAATCATTCACACACGTGACCAGCACCAGTTCACTGCAAGGTGACAGAAAGAAGTGAGAGTAGAGCTCAGCTCAAACAAAGAAGACAAGCGAAACAAAGAGCAGGAGAGTGGTGGTGGAGGGGAACTCGTTGGGTCTGGTGTCCAGAAGGAAACGGAGAGCTCTGTGACATTCCTGGTGGGAGGGGTAGGTGTACATGAACGGGGAATCCACAGTGACAGTAAGATGATCATAGCCAGGGAAATTGAAATCATCAAAAAAATTTCTCCTGTGTTTCTTGGATTTCCAGCATCTGCAGATTTTCGCCTGTTTGTGACCGGGAAATTCCGTTTGTTGTGGACAGAGCAAAGGTAATTGACAAAGTGGACTCCCGATCTACATTGGACCTCACTGACGTAGCGGAGGCTGAACCAGCAGCATCAGGGAGAGTAGATCAACCTGACAGACTCACAGGTGAAGTGTTGACTCACCTGGAAGGACGAATGGAGCTGAGAGGGAAAGAAAATGGGAGTGTGTAGAACTTCCCTCGCTTGCAAGGATATGTTCCAGGAGGGGGATTAGTGGGAAGAGACGAATGGAATCCTTGTGGAAAGCAGAAAGTGGAGGGGGAAAGTAAAGATGGGAAGGTAGGAAGAGGTTTAGTGAAGATCACCATGCAAATCGGTAGGTTTACTAAATCAGCCAGTGTGAATGTGTTTTGTGATCCCCTGCCACCTGCCACAGTCGGTGTCTTTCTCAGGTCAGCTGTCACCTGAATGCGCCGGGGTGGACGGTGGAGGGTTTTACAGAGATGGCGAGTGGCGGAGGGGTGAGGCGGGTTTACAGAATGGTGATGGGTGTAGGGTCAGAAGGGTTTTCACAGATCGTGAGGGCTGCAAGGATCGGAGGTGTTAACAGAAATGGGGAGTGGTGTCGGGGTTGGAAGGGTTTTCACAGGGGGTGTTAACAGAAATGCGGAGTGGTGTCGGGGTTGGAAGGGTTTTCACAGGAGGTGTTAACAGAAATGGGGAGTGGTGTCGGGGTTGGAACGGTTTTCACAGAGGGTGTTAACAGAAATGGGGAGTGGTGTAGCGGTTGGAAGGGTTTTCACAGAGGGTGTTAACAGCAATGGGGAGTGGTGTAGGGGTTGGAAGGGTTTTCACAGAGGGTGGTAACAGAAATGGGGAGTGGTGTAGGGGTTGGAAGGGTTTTCACAGGGGGTGTTAACAGAAATGGGGAGTGGTGTAGGGGTTGGAAGGGTTTTCACAGGGGGTGTTAACAGAAATGGGGGTGGTGTAGGGGTTGGAAGGGTTTTCACAGAGGGTGTTAACAGAAATGGGGAGTGGTGTAGGAGTTGGAAGGGTTTTCACAGAGGGTGTCAACAGAAATGGGGAGTGGTGTAGGGGTTGGAAGGGTTTTCACAGAGGGTGTTAACAGAAATGGGGAGTGGTGTAGGGGTTGGAAGGGTTTTCACAGAGGGTGTTAACGGAAATGGGGAATGGTGTAGGGGTTGGAAGGGTTTTCACAGAGGGTGTTAACAGAAATGGGGAGTGGTGTGGGGGTTGGAAGGGTTTTCACAGAGGGTGTTAACAGACATGGGGAGTGGTGTAGGAGTTGGAAGGGTTTTCACAGAGTGTGTTAACAGAAATGGGGAGTGGTGTAGGGGTTGGAAGGGTTTTCACAGAGGGTGTTAACAGAAATGGGGAGTGTTGTGAGGGTTGGAAGGGTTTTCACAGAGGGTGTTAACAGAAATGGGGAGTGGTGTAGGGGTTGGAAGGGTTTTCACAGAGGGTGTTAACAGAAATAGGGAGTGGTGTGAGGGTTGGAATGGTTTTCACAGAGGGTGTTAACAGAAATGGGGAGTGGTGTAGGGGTTGGAAGGGTTTTCACAGGGGGTGTTAACAGAAATGGGGAGTGGTGTAGGGGTTGGAAGGGTTTTCACAGGGGGTGTTAACAGAAATGGGGAGTGGTGTAAGGGTTGGAAGGGTTTTCACAGAGGGTGTTAACAGAAATGGGGAGTGTTGTGAGGGTTGGAAGGGTTTTCACAGATGGTGTTAACAGAAATGGGGAGTGGTGTAGGGGTTGGAAGGGTTTTCACAGAGGGTGTTAACAGAAATGGGGAGTGGTGTGAGGGTTGGAAGGGTTTTCACAGGGGGTGTTAACGGAAATGGGGAGTGGTGTAGGGGTTGGAAGGGTTTTCACAGAGGGTGTTAACAGAAATGGGGAGTGGTGTGAGGGTTGGAAGGGTTTTCACAGAGGGTGTTAACAGAAATGGGGAGTGGTGTAGGGGTTGGAAGGGTTTTCACAGAGGGTGTTAACAGAAATAGGGAGTGGTGTGAGGGTTGGAATGGTTTTCACAGAGGGTGTTAACAGAAATGGGGAGTGGTGTGAGGGTTGGAAGGGTTTTCACAGGGGGCGAGGGGTTCAGGTATGCTTCTCCACTACTGTGGAAATGTACTTCACTTGTCGCACCAAAATGGCCTGTAACCAGCTGGAACCTGTGTTGTATCAGAGAGCTTTGCTAATAATGTTCGTGCAACATGGTACCTGAGCACTTGAGTGCAGACCCGCAGCTGTGATTCAGCAGACAACGGAGTGCACCCTGTCCGTGAACTTGTGTCCATCGGGGTGACCGCACTGTCTGTGTTTTGTTTTCGGACAAAGCTAGTACCAGCTCTTGTGCATTGCTCATCGTCCCTTCTGCCAGTAAATATAAAAGCACTTATGATCGATCCACTCGGTGTTAGTTGTTGTTGGTTTGGAAGACGGAGTGAAAAGCTGCTGAAAACCATCTCCTACCTGGACACTCACTCTTACCTGCACCCGCAGCTTCCTCCGCATCGCTTCGCCATCTCACCACTATACCGCTCGTCGTAGGAACTGAAATACTCATTCCGTCCATTGAGTCTTCTCCACCACTCGAATTTCCCTCTAAACTCCATACTGCTGCTTTCTCCACGTCAGCTTTGACACCTTTATTAATCAACAACCCACCATGTACTACTCAAAGCCTGTTACTCCGCTGGTGTTCAGGGCAGCAACGAAGAGGTTCACCGGGATGTTGTCTGAGCTACTGTGTAAGGAGAGTTCGGACAAACCTCGGCTGTTTTCCCTGGAGTGGAGGAGGCTCAGTGTGACCGGAAAGAGCTTGATCAGATTACAAGAGGGATAGAGAGAGTAGACAGGTGCCATTTTTAACCTTCTGCGTCAAAATGTCTACTCGCAGACAGCATGCATTTGGAGAGATGAGGGAGCTGTGGAATTCATTGCCACGGACGGCTCAGAGGCCAAGTCATCGGGTTTATTTAAAACAGAGGCTGATCAGTGCTTGATCAGTAAAGGTGTCAAAGGTCATGGGGATAAGGCAGGGAATGGGGTTGAGAAGGAAGATAAAAGACACTGGGACAGGTACAGAAAGAGGAAACTTTAGAGGGAGTATGGAGAAGCACAGAGAGATGGGATAGATTCTAATAGGGGTTCTTGTCTGGCACGGAGCAGTGGGGCTGAACACCGGTTCGTTTTCCACTCTCGGACCTTCACTGAGACCATTTCTCATCAGTACACGTTTTACCAACAGTACATTTCAATGTTCAAGTTCAAAGTAAACTTATTATCAAAGTGTGTTAACCAGATGTTATCGGACAATTCCTTTTCTTGTTGGCAAGGCAACTTAACGCTCACCCCCAGCCTGGGGGAAGGAATGGGACCAATTCCAGAGGGGGAAGGTTAGGTGAGTCTGAGACTTTGTGAAGGAGTCCTAACTCCATCCTCCTCATTCCGCTTTTCCCTTCTCACTCCCGTCCCTCCCACTCCACTGATGTGTTTGTGTGTGTGTGAGAGAGACAGAGAAAAAGAGAGAGAGAGACAGCGAGAGAGAGAGAGAGACCTGTGTGCCCAGTCACACTGCATCAACGATGTGCTCTCCCCACCAACACACTCACATTCCTCTGTACACAGCAATCCTCACCAGCTCGAATGATCCAAAAATCTTATACCCTCCCTCCTGCACCAACTCTTTAGCCACGTGTTAAACTGTATAATCTTCTGATTCCTGCCACATCACACAGATGGCAGTCCTGAGATCACAGGCCTGGAGGAGCTGCCCTTTCAATTAGCACCTCACTCCCTGAACTCCCTTTACAGAACCTCGTCACTCTACCAGCCCATCTCATTGTTACCCACATGGACCACGACCTTCACTGTCCACCCTCCTGAGGAATGCTGAGCACTCGACCTGAGATGACCCAGATGCCAGCATGCAGGAGGGAACACACCATCCTGGAATTTCATTCTCGCCAACAGAACATCCTGTCAGTTCCCTGAGCTAACAAGCCACGTATCACCACAGCTCACCACGTCTCCTCCCTTCCCTTCTCAGTCTCAGAGCCAGACTAAGTGCCAGAGACCCTGTTGCTGAATCACCTCTGACCACAGCTCACCTCGTCTCCTCCCTTCCCTTCTCAGTCTCAGAGCCAGAATAAGTACCAGAGACCCTGTTGCTGAATCACCTCTGACCACAGCTCACCTCGTCTCCTCCCTTCCCTTCTCAGTCTCAGAGCCAGACTAAGTACCAGAGACCCTGTTGCTGAATCACCTCTGACCACAGCTCACCTCGTCTCCTCCCTTCCCTTCTCAGTCTCAGAGCCAGACTGTGCCAGAGACCCTGTTGCTGAATCACCTCTGACCACAGCTCACCTCGTCTCCTCCCTTCCCTTCTCAGTCTCAGAGCCAGACTAAGTGCCAGAGACCCTGTTGCTGAATCACCTCTGACCACAGCTCAGCTCGTCTCCTCCCTTCCCTTCTCAGTCTCAGAGCCAGACTGTGCCAGAGACCCTGTTGCTGAATCACCTCTGACCACAGCTCACCTCGTCTCCTCCCTTCCCTTCTCAGTCTCAGAGCCAGACTAAGTGCCAGAGACCCTGTTGCTGAATCACCTCTGACCACAGCTCACCTCGTCTCCTCCCTTCCCTTCTCAGTCTCAGAGCCAGACTAAGTGCCAGAGACCCTGTTGCTGAATCACCTCTGACCACAGCTCACCTCGTCTCCTCCCTTCCCTTCTCAGTCTCGGAGCCAGACTAAGTGCCAGAGACCCTGTTGCTGAATCACCTCTGACCACAGCTCACCTCGTCTCCTCCCTTCCCTTCTCAGTCTCAGAGCCAGACTAAGTGCCAGAGACCCTGTTGCTGAATCACCTCTGACCACAGCTCACCTCGTCTCCTCCCATCCCTTCTCAGTCTCAGAGCCAGACTAAGTGCCAGAGACCCTGTTGCTGAATCACCTCTGACCACAGCTCACCTCGTCTCCTCCCTTCCCTTCTCAGTCTCAGAGCCAGACTAAGTGCCAGAGACCCTGTTGCTGAATCACCTCTGACCACAGCTCACCTCGTCTCCTCCCTTCCCTTCTCAGTCTCAGAGCCAGACTAAGTGCCAGAGACCCTGTTGCTGAATCACCTCTGACCACAGCTCAGCTCGTCTCCTCCCTTCCCTTCTCAGTCTCAGAGCCAGACTAAGTGCCAGAGACCCTGTTGCTGAATCACCTCTGACCACAGCTCACCTCGTCTCCTCCCTTCCCTTCTCAGTCTCAGAGCCAGACTAAGTGCCAGAGACCCTGTTGCTGAATCACCTCTGACCACAGCTCACCTCGTCTCCTCCCTTCCCTTCTCAGTCACAGAGCCAGACTAAGTGCCAGAGACCCTGTTGCTGAATCACCTCTGACCACAGCTCACCTCGTCTCCTCCCTTCCCTTCTCAGTCTCAGAGCCAGACTAAGTGCCAGAGACCCTGTTGCTGAATCACCTCTGACCACAGCTCACCTCGTCTCCTCCCTTCCCTTCTCAGTCTCAGAGCCAGACTAAGTGCCAGAGACCCTGTTGCTGAATCACCTCTGACCACAGCTCACCTCTTCTCCTCCCTTCCCTTCTCAGTCTCGGAGCCAGACTAAGTGCCAGAGACCCTGTTGCTGAATCACCTCTGACCACAGCTCACCTCGTCTCCTCCCTTCCCTTCTCAGTCTCAGAGCCAGACTAAGTGCCAGAGACCCTGTTGCTGAATCACCTCTGACCACAGCTCACCTCGTCTCCTCCCTTCCCTTCTCAGTCTCAGAGCCAGACTAAGTGCCAGAGACCCTGTTGCTGAATCACCTCTGACCACAGCTCACCTCGTCTCCTCCCTTCCCTTCTCAGTCTCAGAGCCAGACTAAGTGCCAGAGACCCTGTTGCTGAATCACCTCTGACCACAGCTCACCTCTTCTCCTCCCTTCCCTTCTCAGTCTCAGAGCCAGACTAAGTGCCAGAGACCCTGTTGCTGAATCACCTCTGACCACAGCTCACCTCGTCTCCTCCCTTCCCTTCTCAGTCTCAGAGCCAGACTAAGTGCCAGAGACCCTGTTTCTGAAACACCTCTGACCACAGCTCACCTCGTCTCCACCCTTCCCTTCTCAGTCTCAGAGCCAGACTAAGTGCCAGAGACCCTGTTGCTGAATCACCTCTGACCACAGCTCCCCTCGTCTCCTCCCTTCCCTTCTCAGTCTCGGAGCCAGACTAAGTGCCAGAGACCCTGTTGCTGAATCACCTCTGACCACAGCTCACCTCGTCTCCTCCCTTCCCTTCTCAGTCTCGGAGCCAGACTAAGTGCCAGAGACCCTGTTGCTGAATCACCTCTGACCACAGCTCACCTCGTCTCCTCCCTTCCCTTCTCAGTCTCAGAGCCAGACTAAGTGCCAGAGACCCTGTTGCTGAATCACCTCTGACCACAGCTCACCTCTTCTCCTCCCTTCCCTTCTCAGTCTCGGAGCCAGACTAAGTGCCAGAGACCCTGTTGCTGAATCACCTCTGACCACAGCTCACCACGTCTCCTCCCTTGAATTCTCAGTCTCAGAGCCAGACTAAGTGCCAGAGACCCTGTTGCTGAATCACCTCTGACCACAGCTCACCTCGTCTCCTCCCTTCCCTTCTCAGTCTCAGAGCCAGACTAAGTGCCAGAGACCCTGTTGCTGAATCACCTCTGACCACAGCTCACCTCGTCTCCTCCCTTCCCTTCTCAGTCTCAGAGCCAGACTAAGTGCCAGAGACCCTGTTGCTGAATCACCTCTGACCACAGCTCACCTCGTCTCCTCCCTTCCCTTCTCAGTCTCAGAGCCAGACTAAGTGCCAGAGACCCTGTTGCTGAATCACCTCTGACCACAGCTCACCTCGTCTCCTCCCTTCCCTTCTCAGTCACAGAGCCAGACTAAGTGCCAGAGACCCTGTTGCTGAATCACCTCTGACCACAGCTCACCTCGTCTCCTCCCTTCCCTTCTCAGTCTCAGAGCCAGACTAAGTGCCAGAGACCCTGTTGCTGAATCACCTCTGACCACAGCTCACCTCGTCTCCTCCCTTCCCTTCTCAGTCTCAGAGCCAGACTAAGTGCCAGAGACCCTGTTGCTGAATCACCTCTGACCACAGCTCACCTCGTCTCCTCCCTTCCCTTCTCAGTCTCAGAGCCAGACTAAGTGCCAGAGACCCTGTTGCTGAATCACCTCTGACCACAGCTCACCTCTTCTCCTCCCTTCCCTTCTCAGTCTCGGAGCCAGACTAAGTGCCAGAGACCCTGTTGCTGAATCACCTCTGACCACAGCTCACCACGTCTCCTCCCTTCCATTCTCAGTCTCAGAGCCAGACTAAGTGCCAGAGACCCTGTTGCTGAATCACCTCTGACCACAGCTCACCTCGTCTCCTCCCTTCCCTTCTCAGTCTCAGAGCCAGACTAAGTGCCAGAGACCCTGTTGCTGAATCACCTCTGACCACAGCTCAGCTCGTCTCCTCCCTTCCCTTCTCAGTCTCAGAGCCAGACTAAGTGCCAGAGACCCTGTTGCTGAATCACCTCTGACCACAGCTCACCTCGTCTCCTCCCTTCCCTTCTCAGTCTCAGAGCCAGACTAAGTGCCAGAGACCCTGTTGCTGAATCACCTCTGACCACAGCTCACCTCGTCTCCTCCCTTCCCTTCTCAGTCACAGAGCCAGACTAAGTGCCAGAGACCCTGTTGCTGAATCACCTCTGACCACAGCTCACCTCGTCTCCTCCCTTCCCTTCTCAGTCTCAGAGCCAGACTAAGTGCCAGAGACCCTGTTGCTGAATCACCTCTGACCACAGCTCAGCTCGTCTCCTCCCTTCCCTTCTCAGTCTCAGAGCCAGACTAAGTGCCAGAGACCCTGTTGCTGAATCACCTCTGACCACAGCTCACCTCGTCTCCTCCCTTCCCTTCTCAGTCTCAGAGCCAGACTAAGTGCCAGAGACCCTGTTGCTGAATCACCTCTGACCACAGCTCACCTCGTCTCCTCCCTTCCCTTCTCAGTCTCAGAGCCAGACTAAGTGCCAGAGACCCTGTTGCTGAATCACCTCTGACCACAGCTCACCTCGTCTCCTCCCTTCCCTTCTCAGTCTCAGAGCCAGACTAAGTGCCAGAGACCCTGTTGCTGAATCACCTCTGACCACAGCTCACCTCGTCTCCTCCCTTCCCTTCTCAGTCACAGAGCCAGACTAAGTGCCAGAGACCCTGTTGCTGAATCACCTCTGACCACAGCTCACCTCGTCTCCTCCCTTCCCTTCTCAGTCTCAGAGCCAGACTAAGTGCCAGAGACCCTGTTGCTGAATCACCTGACCACAGCTCACCTCGTCTCCTCCCTTCCCTTCTCAGTCTCAGAGCCAGACTAAGTGCCAGAGACCCTGTTGCTGAATCACCTCTGACCACAGCTCACCTCGTCTCCTCCCTTCCCTTCTCAGTCTCAGAGCCAGACTAAGTGCCAGAGACCCTGTTGCTGAATCACCTCTGACCACAGCACACCTCGTCTCCTCCCTTCCCTTCTCAGTCTCAGAGCCAGACTAAGTGCCAGAGACCCTGTTGCTGAATCACCTCTGACCACAGCTCACCTCGTCTCCTCCCTTCCCTTCTCAGTCTCAGAGCCAGACTAAGTGCCAGAGACCCTGTTGCTGAATCACCTCTGACCACAGCTCACCTCGTCTCCTCCCTTCCCTTCTCAGTCTCAGAGCCAGACTAAGTGCCAGAGACCCTGTTGCTGAATCACCTCTGACCACAGCTCACCTCGTCTCCTCCCTTCCCTTCTCAGTCTCAGAGCCAGACTAAGTGCCAGAGACCCTGTTGCTGAATCACCTCTGACCACAGCTCACCTCGTCTCCTCCCTTCCCTTCTCAGTCTCAGAGCCAGACTAAGGGCCAGAGACCCTGTTGCTGAATCACCTCTGACCACAGCTCACCTCGTCTCCTCCCTTCCCTTCTCAGTCTCGGAGCCAGACTAAGTGCCAGAGACCCTGTTGCTGAATCACCTCTGACCACAGCTCAGCTCGTCTCCTCCCTTCCCTTCTCAGTCTCGGAGCCAGACTAAGTGCCAGAGACCCTGTTGCTGAATCACCTCTGACCACAGCACACCTCGTCTCCTCCCTTCCCTTCTCAGTCTCAGAACCAGACTAAGTGCCAGAGACCCTGTTGCTGAATCACCTCTGACCACAGCACACCTCGTCTCCTCCCTTCCCTTCTCAGTCTCAGAGCAAGACTAAGTGCCAGAGACCCTGTTGCTGAATCACCTCTGACCACAGCTCACCTCGTCTCCTCCCTTCCCTTCTCAGTCTCAGAGCCAGACTAAGTGCCAGAGACCCTGTTGCTGAATCACCTCTGACCACAGCTCACCTCGTCTCCTCCCTTCCCTTCTCAGTCTCAGAGCCAGACTAAGTGCCAGAGACCCTGTTGCTGAATCACCTCTGACCACAGCTCACCTCGTCTCCTCCCTTCCCTTCTCAGTCTCGGAGCCAGACTAAGTGCCAGAGACCCTGTTGCTGAATCAACTCTGACCACAGCTCACCTCGTCTCCTCCCTTCCCTTCTCAGTCTCAGAGCCAGACTAAGTGCCAGAGACCCTGTTGCTGAATCACCTCTGACCACACCTCACCTCGTCTCCTCCCTTCCCTTCTCAGTCTCAGAGCCAGACTAAGTGCCAGAGACCCTGTTGCTGAATCACGTCTGACCACAGCTCACCTCGTCTCCTCCCTTCCCTTCTCAGTCTCAGAGCCAGACTAAGTGCCAGAGACCCTGTTGCTGAATCTCCTCTGACCACAGCTCACCTCGTCTCCTCCCTTCCCTTCTCAGTCTCAGAGCCAGACTAAGTGCCAGAGACCCAGTTGCTGAATCACATCTGACCAAAGCTCACCTCGTCTCCTCCCTTCCCTTCTCAGTCTCAGAGCCAGACTAAGTGCCAGAGACCCTGTTGCTGAATCACCTCTGACCACAGCTCACCTCGTCTCCTCCCTTCCCTTCTCAGTCTCAGAGCCAGACTAAGTGCCAGAGACCCTGTTGCTGAATCACCTCTGACCACAGCTCACCTCGTCTGCTCCCTTCCCTTCTCAGTCTCAGAGCCAGACTAAGTGCCAGAGACCCTGTTGCTGAATCACCTCTGACCACAGCTCACCTCGTCTGCTCCCTTCCCTTCTCAGTCTCAGAGCCAGACTAAGTGCCAGAGACCCTGTTGCTGAATCACCTCTGACCACAGCTCACCTCGTCTCCTCCCTTCCCTTCTCAGTCTCAGAGCCAGACTAAGTGCCAGAGACCCTGTTGCTATATCACCTCTGACCACAGCTCACCTCGTCTCCTCCGTTCCCTTCTCAGTCTCAGAGCCAGACTAAGTGCCAGAGACCCTGTTGCTGAATCACCTCTGACCACAGCTCAGCTCGTCTCCTCCCTTCCCTTCTCAGTCTCAGAGCCAGACTAAGTGCCAGAGACCCTGTTGCTGAATCTTTTCTGACCACAACTCACCTGGTCTCCTCCCTTCCCTTCTCAGTCTTGGGGCCAGACTAAGTGCCAGAGACCCTGTTGCTGAATCACCTCTGACCACAGCTCACCTCGTCTCCTCCCTTCCCTTCTCAGTCTCAGCGCCAGACTAAGTGCCAGAGACCCTGTTGCTGAATCACCTCTGACCACAGCTCAGCTCGTCTCCTCCCTTCCCTTCTCAGTCTCAGAGCCAGACTAAGTGCCAGAGACCCTGTTGCTGAATCACCTCTGACCACAGCTCACCTCGTCTCCTCCGTTCCCTTCCCAGTCTCAGAGCCAGACTAAGTGCCAGAGACCCTGTTGCTGAATCACCTCTGACCACAGCTCACCTCGTCTCCTCCCTTCCCTTCTCAGTCTCAGAGCCAGACTAAGTGCCAGAGACCCTGTTGCTGAATCACATCTGACCACAGCTCACCTCGTCTCCTCCCTTCCCTTCTCAGTCTCAGAGCCAGACTAAGTGCCAGAGACCCTGTTGCTGAATCACCTCTGACCACAGCTCACCTCGTCTCCTCCCATCCCTTCTCAGTCTCAGAGCCAGACAAAGTGCCAGAGACCCTGTTGCTGAATCACCTCTGACCACAGCTCACCTCGTCTCCTCCCTTCCCTTCTCAGTCTCAGAGCCAGACTAAGTGCCAGAGACCCTGTTGCTGAATCACCTCTGACCACAGCTCACCTCGTCTCCTCCCTTCCCTTCTCAGTCTCAGAGCCAGACTAAGGGCCAGAGACCCTGTTGCTGAATCACCTCTGACCACAGCTCACCTCGTCTCCTCCCTTCCCTTCTCAGTCTCGGAGCCAGACTAAGTGCCAGAGACCCTGTTGCTGAATCACCTCTGACCACAGCTCAGCTCGTCTCCTCCCTTCCCTTCTCAGTCTCGGAGCCAGACTAAGTGCCAGAGACCCTGTTGCTGAATCACCTCTGACCACAGCACACCTCGTCTCCTCCCTTCCCTTCTCAGTCTCAGAACCAGACTAAGTGCCAGAGACCCTGTTGCTGAATCACCTCTGACCACAGCACACCTCGTCTCCTCCCTTCCCTTCTCAGTCTCAGAGCAAGACTAAGTGCCAGAGACCCTGTTGCTGAATCACCTCTGACCACAGCTCACCTCGTCTCCTCCCTTCCCTTCTCAGTCTCAGAGCCAGACTAAGTGCCAGAGACCCTGTTGCTGAATCACCTCTGACCACAGCTCACCTCGTCTCCTCCCTTCCCTTCTCAGTCTCAGAGCCAGACTAAGTGCCAGAGACCCTGTTGCTGAATCACCTCTGACCACAGCTCACCTCGTCTCCTCCCTTCCCTTCTCAGTCTCGGAGCCAGACTAAGTGCCAGAGACCCTGTTGCTGAATCAACTCTGACCACAGCTCACCTCGTCTCCTCCCTTCCCTTCTCAGTCTCAGAGCCAGACTAAGTGCCAGAGACCCTGTTGCTGAATCACCTCTGACCACACCTCACCTCGTCTCCTCCCTTCCCTTCTCAGTCTCAGAGCCAGACTAAGTGCCAGAGACCCTGTTGCTGAATCACGTCTGACCACAGCTCACCTCGTCTCCTCCCTTCCCTTCTCAGTCTCAGAGCCAGACTAAGTGCCAGAGACCCTGTTGCTGAATCTCCTCTGACCACAGCTCACCTCGTCTCCTCCCTTCCCTTCTCAGTCTCAGAGCCAGACTAAGTGCCAGAGACCCAGTTGCTGAATCACATCTGACCAAAGCTCACCTCGTCTCCTCCCTTCCCTTCTCAGTCTCAGAGCCAGACTAAGTGCCAGAGACCCTGTTGCTGAATCACCTCTGACCACAGCTCACCTCGTCTCCTCCCTTCCCTTCTCAGTCTCAGAGCCAGACTAAGTGCCAGAGACCCTGTTGCTGAATCACCTCTGACCACAGCTCACCTCGTCTGCTCCCTTCCCTTCTCAGTCTCAGAGCCAGACTAAGTGCCAGAGACCCTGTTGCTGAATCACCTCTGACCACAGCTCACCTCGTCTGCTCCCTTCCCTTCTCAGTCTCAGAGCCAGACTAAGTGCCAGAGACCCTGTTGCTGAATCACCTCTGACCACAGCTCACCTCGTCTCCTCCCTTCCCTTCTCAGTCTCAGAGCCAGACTAAGTGCCAGAGACCCTGTTGCTATATCACCTCTGACCACAGCTCACCTCGTCTCCTCCGTTCCCTTCTCAGTCTCAGAGCCAGACTAAGTGCCAGAGACCCTGTTGCTGAATCACCTCTGACCACAGCTCAGCTCGTCTCCTCCCTTCCCTTCTCAGTCTCAGAGCCAGACTAAGTGCCAGAGACCCTGTTGCTGAATCTTTTCTGACCACAACTCACCTGGTCTCCTCCCTTCCCTTCTCAGTCTTGGGGCCAGACTAAGTGCCAGAGACCCTGTTGCTGAATCACCTCTGACCACAGCTCACCTCGTCTCCTCCCTTCCCTTCTCAGTCTCAGCGCCAGACTAAGTGCCAGAGACCCTGTTGCTGAATCACCTCTGACCACAGCTCAGCTCGTCTCCTCCCTTCCCTTCTCAGTCTCAGAGCCAGACTAAGTGCCAGAGACCCTGTTGCTGAATCACCTCTGACCACAGCTCACCTCGTCTCCTCCGTTCCCTTCCCAGTCTCAGAGCCAGACTAAGTGCCAGAGACCCTGTTGCTGAATCACCTCTGACCACAGCTCACCTCGTCTCCTCCCTTCCCTTCTCAGTCTCAGAGCCAGACTAAGTGCCAGAGACCCTGTTGCTGAATCACATCTGACCACAGCTCACCTCGTCTCCTCCCTTCCCTTCTCAGTCTCAGAGCCAGACTAAGTGCCAGAGACCCTGTTGCTGAATCACCTCTGACCACAGCTCACCTCGTCTCCTCCCATCCCTTCTCAGTCTCAGAGCCAGACAAAGTGCCAGAGACCCTGTTGCTGAATCACCTCTGACCACAGCTCACCTCGTCTCCTCCCTTCCCTTCTCAGTCTCAGAGCCAGACTAAGTGCCACAGACCCTGTTGCTGAATCACCTCTGACCACAGCTCACCTCGTCTCCTCCCTTCCCTTCTCAGTCTCAGAGCCAGACTAAGTGCCAGAGACCCTGTTGCTGAATCACCTCTGACCACAGCTCAGCTCGTCTCCTCCCTTCCCTTCTCAGTCTCAGAGCCAGACTAAGTGCCAGAGACCCTGTTGCTGAATCACCTCTGACCACAGCTCACCTGGTCTCCTCCCTTCCCTTCTCAGTCTCAGAGCCAGACTAAGTGCCAGAGACCCTGTTGCTGAATCACCTCTGACCACAGCTCAGCTCGTCTCCTCCCTTCCCTTCTCAGTCTCAGAGCCAGACTAAGTGCCAGAGACCCTGTTGCTGAATCACCTCTGACCACAGCTCACCTCGTCTCCTCCCTTCCCTTCTCAGTCTCAGAGCCAGACTAAGTGCCAGAGACCCTGTTGCTGAATCACCTCTGACCACAGCACACCTCGTCTCCTCCCTTCCCTTCTCAGTCTCAGAGCCAGACTAAGTGCCAGAGACCCTGTTGCTGAATCACCTCTGACCACAGCTCACCTCGTCTCCTCCCTTCCCTTCTCAGTCTCAGAGCCAGACTAAGTGCCAGAGACCCTGTTGCTGAATCACCTCTGACCACAGCTCACCTCGTCTCCTCCCTTCCCTTCTCAGTCTCAGAGCCAGACTAAGTGCCAGAGACCCTGTTGCTGAATCACCTCTGACCACAGCTCACCTCGTCTCCTCCCTTCCCTTCTCAGTCTCAGAGCCAGACTAAGTGCCAGAGACCCTGTTGCTGAATCACCTCTGACCACAGCACACCTCGTCTCCTCCCTTCCCTTCTCAGTCTCAGAGCCAGACTAAGTGCCAGAGACCCTGTTGCTGAATCACCTCTGACCACAGCTCACCTCGTCTCCTCCCTTCCCTTCTCAGTCTCAGAGCCAGACTAAGTGCCAGAGACCCTGTTGCTGAATCACCTCTGACCACAGCTCACCTCGTCTCCTCCCTTCCCTTCTCAGTCTCAGAGCCAGACTAAGTGCCAGAGACCCTGTTGCTGAATCACCTCTGACCACAGCTCACCTCGTCTCCTCCCTTCCCTTCTCAGTCTCAGAGCCAGACTAAGTGCCAGAGACCCTGTTGCTGAATCACCTCTGACCACAGCTCACCTCGTCTCCTCCCTTCCCTTCTCAGTCTCAGAGCCAGACTAAGGGCCAGAGACCCTGTTGCTGAATCACCTCTGACCACAGCTCACCTCGTCTCCTCCCTTCCCTTCTCAGTCTCGGAGCCAGACTAAGTGCCAGAGACCCTGTTGCTGAATCACCTCTGACCACAGCTCAGCTCGTCTCCTCCCTTCCCTTCTCAGTCTCGGAGCCAGACTAAGTGCCAGAGACCCTGTTGCTGAATCACCTCTGACCACAGCACACCTCGTCTCCTCCCTTCCCTTCTCAGTCTCAGAACCAGACTAAGTGCCAGAGACCCTGTTGCTGAATCACCTCTGACCACAGCACACCTCGTCTCCTCCCTTCCCTTCTCAGTCTCAGAGCAAGACTAAGTGCCAGAGACCCTGTTGCTGAATCACCTCTGACCACAGCTCACCTCGTCTCCTCCCTTCCCTTCTCAGTCTCAGAGCCAGACTAAGTGCCAGAGACCCTGTTGCTGAATCACCTCTGACCACAGCTCACCTCGTCTCCTCCCTTCCCTTCTCAGTCTCAGAGCCAGACTAAGTGCCAGAGACCCTGTTGCTGAATCATCTCTGACCACAGCTCACCTCGTCTCCTCCCTTCCCTTCTCAGTCTCGGAGCCAGACTAAGTGCCAGAGACCCTGTTGCTGAATCAACTCTGACCACAGCTCACCTCGTCTCCTCCCTTCCCTTCTCAGTCTCAGAGCCAGACTAAGTGCCAGAGACCCTGTTGCTGAATCACCTCTGACCACACCTCACCTCGTCTCCTCCCTTCCCTTCTCAGTCTCAGAGCCAGACTAAGTGCCAGAGACCCTGTTGCTGAATCACGTCTGACCACAGCTCACCTCGTCTCCTCCCTTCCCTTCTCAGTCTCAGAGCCAGACTAAGTGCCAGAGACCCTGTTGCTGAATCTCCTCTGACCACAGCTCACCTCGTCTCCTCCCTTCCCTTCTCAGTCTCAGAGCCAGACTAAGTGCCAGAGACCCAGTTGCTGAATCACATCTGACCAAAGCTCACCTCGTCTCCTCCCTTCCCTTCTCAGTCTCAGAGCCAGACTAAGTGCCAGAGACCCTGTTGCTGAATCACCTCTGACCACAGCTCACCTCGTCTCCTCCCTTCCCTTCTCAGTCTCAGAGCCAGACTAAGTGCCAGAGACCCTGTTGCTGAATCACCTCTGACCACAGCTCACCTCGTCTGCTCCCTTCCCTTCTCAGTCTCAGAGCCAGACTAAGTGCCAGAGACCCTGTTGCTGAATCACCTCTGACCACAGCTCACCTCGTCTGCTCCCTTCCCTTCTCAGTCTCAGAGCCAGACTAAGTGCCAGAGACCCTGTTGCTGAATCACCTCTGACCACAGCTCACCTCGTCTCCTCCCTTCCCTTCTCAGTCTCAGAGCCAGACTAAGTGCCAGAGACCCTGTTGCTATATCACCTCTGACCACAGCTCACCTCGTCTCCTCCGTTCCCTTCTCAGTCTCAGAGCCAGACTAAGTGCCAGAGACCCTGTTGCTGAATCACCTCTGACCACAGCTCAGCTCGTCTCCTCCCTTCCCTTCTCAGTCTCAGAGCCAGACTAAGTGCCAGAGACCCTGTTGCTGAATCTTTTCTGACCACAACTCACCTGGTCTCCTCCCTTCCCTTCTCAGTCTCGGGGCCAGACTAAGTGCCAGAGACCCTGTTGCTGAATCACCTCTGACCACAGCTCACCTCGTCTCCTCCCTTCCCTTCTCAGTCTCAGCGCCAGACTAAGTGCCAGAGACCCTGTTGCTGAATCACCTCTGACCACAGCTCAGCTCGTCTCCTCCCTTCCCTTCTCAGTCTCAGAGCCAGACTAAGTGCCAGAGACCCTGTTGCTGAATCACCTCTGACCACAGCTCACCTCGTCTCCTCCGTTCCCTTCTCAGTCTCAGAGCCAGACTAAGTGCCAGAGACCCTGTTGCTGAATCACCTCTGACCACAGCTCACCTCGTCTCCTCCCTTCCCTTCTCAGTCTCAGAGCCAGACTAAGTGCCAGAGACCCTGTTGCTGAATCACATCTGACCACAGCTCACCTCGTCTCCTCCCTTCCCTTCTCAGTCTCAGAGCCAGACTAAGTGCCAGAGACCCTGTTGCTGAATCACCTCTGACCACAGCTCACCTCGTCTCCTCCCATCCCTTGTCAGTCTCAGAGCCAGACAAAGTGCCAGAGACCCTGTTGCTGAATCACCTCTGACCACAGCTCACCTCGTCTCCTCCCTTCCCTTCTCAGTCTCAGAGCCAGACAAAGTGCCACAGACCCTGTTGCTGAATCACCTCTGACCACAGCTCACCTCGTCTCCTCCCTTCCCTTCTCAGTCTCAGAGCCAGACTAAGTGCCAGAGACCCTGTTGCTGAATCACCTCTGACCACAGCTCAGCTCGTCTCCTCCCTTCCCTTCTCAGTCTCAGAGCCAGACTAAGTGCCAGAGACCCTGTTGCTGAATCACCTCTGACCACAGCTCACCTGGTCTCCTCCCTTCCCTTCTCAGTCTCAGAGCCAGACTAAGTGCCAGAGACCCTGTTGCTGAATCACCTCTGACCACAGCTCAGCTCGTCTCCTCCCTTCCCTTCTCAGTCTCAGAGCCAGACTAAGTGCCAGAGACCCTGTTGCTGAATCACCTCTGACCACAGCTCAGCTCGTCTCCTCCCTTCCCTTCTCAGTCTCAGAGCCAGACTAAGTGCCAGAGACCCTGTTGCTGAATCACCTCTGACCACACCACACCTCGTCTCCTCCCTTCCCTTCTCAGTCTCAGAGCCAGACTAAGTGCCAGAGACCCTGTTGCTGAATCACCTCTGACCACAGCTCACCTCTTCTCCTCCCTTCCCTTCTCAGTCTCGGAGCCAGACTAAGTGCCAGAGACCCTGTTGCTGAATCACCTCTGACCACAGCTCACCTCGTCTCCTCCCTTCCCTTCTCAGTCTCAGAGCCAGACTAAGTGCCAGAGACCCTGTTGCTGAATCACCTCTGACCACAGCTCACCTCGTCTCCTCCCTTCCCTTCTCAGTCACGGAGCCAGACTAAGTGCCAGAGACCCTGTTGCTGAATCACCTCTGACCACAGCTCAGCTCGTCTCCTCCCTTCCCTTCTCAGTCTCAGAGCCAGACTAAGTGCCAGAGACCCTGTTGCTGAATCACCTCTGACCACAGCACACCTCGTCTCCTCCCTTCCCTTCTCAGTCTCAGAGCCAGACTAAGTGCCAGAGACCCTGTTGCTGAATCACCTCTGACCACAGCTCACCTCGTCTCCTCCCTTCCCTTCTCAGTCTCAGAGCCAGAATAAGTTCCAGAGACCCTGTTGCTGAATCACCTCTGACCACAGCTCACCTCGTCTCCTCCCTTCCCTTCTCAGTCTCAGAGCCAGACTAAGTGCCAGAGACCCTGTTGCTGAATCACCTCTGACCACAGCTCACCTCGTCTCCTCCCTTCCCTTCTCAGTCTCAGAGCCAGACTAAGTGCCAGAGACCCTGTTGCTGAATCACCTCTGACCACAGCTCACCTCGTCTCCTCCCTTCCCTTCTCAGTCTCAGAGCCAGACTAAGTGCCAGAGACCCTGTTGCTGAATCACCTCTGACCACAGCTCACCTCGTCTCCTCCCTTCCCTTCTCAGTCTCGGAGCCAGACTAAGTGCCAGAGACCCTGTTGCTGAATCACCTCTGACCACAGCTCAGCTCGTCTCCTCCCTTCCCTTCTCAGTCTCGGAGCCAGACTAAGTGCCAGAGACCCTTTTGCTGAATCAACTCTGACCACAGCTCACCTCGTCTCCTCCCTTCCCTTCTCAGTCTCAGAGCCAGACTAAGTGCCAGAGACCCTGTTGCTGAATCACCTCTGACCACACCTCACCTCGTCTCCTCCCTTCCCTTCTCAGTCTCAGAGCCAGACTAAGTGCCAGAGACCCTGTTGCTGAATCACGTCTGACCACAGCTCACCTCGTCTCCTCCCTTCCCTTCTCAGTCTCAGAGCCAGACTAAGTGCCAGAGACCCTGTTGCTGAATCTCCTCTGACCACAGCTCACCTCGTCTCCTCCCTTCCCTTCTCAGTCTCAGAGCCAGACTAAGTGCCAGAGACCCTGTTGCTGAATCACATCTGACCAAAGCTCACCTCGTCTCCTCCCTTCCCTTCTCAGTCTCAGAGCCAGACTAAGTGCCAGAGACCCTGTTGCTGAATCACCTCTGACCACAGCTCACCTCGTCTCCTCCCTTCCCTTCTCAGTCTCAGAGCCAGACTAAGTGCCAGAGACCCTGTTGCTGAATCACCTCTGACCACAGCTCACCTCGTCTGCTCCCTTCCCTTCTCAGTCTCAGAGCCAGACTAAGTGCCAGAGACCCTGTTGCTGAATCACCTCTGACCACAGCTCACCTCGTCTCCTCCCTTCCCTTCTCAGTCTCAGAGCCAGACTAAGTGCCAGAGACCCTGTTGCTGAATCACCTCTGACCACAGCTCACCTCGTCTCCTCCCTTCCCTTCTCAGTCTCAGAGCCAGACTAAGTGCCAGAGACCCTGTTGCTATATCACCTCTGACCACAGCTCACCTCGTCTCCTCCGTTCCCTTCTCAGTCTCAGAGCCAGACTAAGTGCCAGAGACCCTGTTGCTGAATCACCTCTGACCACAGCTCAGCTCGTCTCCTCCCTTCCCTTCTCAGTCTCAGAGCCAGACTAAGTGCCAGAGACCCTGTTGCTGAATCTTTTCTGACCACAACTCACCTGGTCTCCTCACTTCCCTTCTCAGTCTCGGGGCCAGACTAAGTGCCAGAGACCCTGTTGCTGAATCACCTCTGACCACAGCTCACCTCGTCTCCTCCCTTCCCTTCTCAGTCTCAGCGCCAGACTAAGTGCCAGAGACCCTGTTGCTGAATCACCTCTGACCACACCTCAGCTCGTCTCCTCCCTTCCCTTCTCAGTCTCAGAGCCAGACTAAGTGCCAGAGACCCTGTTGCTGAATCACCTCTGACCACAGCTCACCTCGTCTCCTCCCTTCCCTTCTCAGTCTCAGAGCCAGACTAAGTGCCAGAGACCCTGTTGCTGAATCACCTCTGACCACAGCTCACCTCGTCTCCTCCCTTCCCTTCTCAGTCTCAGAGCCAGACTAAGTGCCAGAGACCCTGTTGCTGAATCACCTCTGACCACAGCTCACCTCGTCTCCTCCCTTCCCTTCTCAGTCTCAGAGCCAGACTAAGTGCCAGAGACCCTGTTGCTATATCACCTCTGACCACAGCTCAGCTCGTCTCCTCCCTTCCCTTCTCAGTCTCGGAGCCAGACTAAGTGCCAGAGACCCTGTTGCTGAATCACCTCTGACCACAGCTCACCTCGTCTCCTCCGTTCCCTTCTCAGTCTCAGAGCCAGACTAAGTGCCAGAGACCCTGTTGCTGAATCACCTCTGACCACAGCTCACCTCGTCTCCTCCCTTCCCTTCTCAGTCTCAGAGCCAGACTACGTGCCACAGACCCTGTTGCTGAATCACCTCTGACCACAGCTCACCTCGTCTCCTCCCTTCCCTTCTCAGTCTCAGAGCCAGACTAAGTGCCAGAGACCCTGTTGCTGAATCACCTCTGACCACAGCTCAGCTCGTCTCCTCCCTTCCCTTCTCAGTCTCAGAGCCAGACTAAGTGCCAGAGACCCTGTTGCTGAATCACCTCTGACCACAGCTCACCTGGTCTCCTCCCTTCCCTTCTCAGTCTCAGAGCCAGACTAAGTGCCAGAGACCCTGTTGCTGAATCACCTCTGACCACAGCTCAGCTCGTCTCCTCCCTTCCCTTCTCAGTCTCAGAGCCAGACTAAGTGCCAGAGACCCTGTTGCTGAATCACCTCTGACCACAGCTCAGCTCGTCTCCTCCCTTCCCTTCTCAGTCTCAGAGCCAGACTAAGTGCCAGAGACCCTGTTGCTGAATCACCTCTGACCACAGCACACCTCGTCTCCTCCCTTCCCTTCTCAGTCTCAGAGCCAGACTAAGTGCCAGAGACCCTGTTGCTGAATCACCTCTGACCACAGCTCACCTCGTCTCCTCCCTTCCCTTCTCAGTCTCGGAGCCAGACTAAGTGCCAGAGACCCTGTTGCTGAATCACCTCTGACCACAGCTCACCTCTTCTCCTCCCTTCCCTTCTCAGTCTCGGAGCCAGACTAAGTGCCAGAGACCCTGTTGCTGAATCACCTCTGACCACAGCTCACCTCGTCTCCTCCCTTCCCTTCTCAGTCTCAGAGCCAGACTAAGTGCCAGAGACCCTGTTGCTGAATCACCTCTGACCACAGCTCACCACGTCTCCTCCCTTCCCTTCTCAGTCTCGGAGCCAGACTAAGTGCCAGAGACCCTGTTGCTGAATCACCTCTGACCACAGCTCACCTCGTCTCCTCCCTTCCCTTCTCAGTCTCAGAGCCAGACTAAGTGCCAGAGACCCTGTTGCTGAATCACCTCTGACCACAGCTCACCTCGTCTCCTCCCTTCCCTTCTCAGTCTCGGAGCCAGACTAAGTGCCAGAGACCCTGTTGCTGAATCACCTCTGACCACAGCTCAGCTCGTCTCCTCCCTTCCCTTCTCAGTCTCAGAGCCAGACTAAGTGCCAGAGACCCTGTTGCTGAATCACCTCTGACCACAGCACACCTCGTCTCCTCCCTTCCCTTCTCAGTCTCAGAGCCAGACTAAGTGCCAGAGACCCTGTTGCTGAATCACCTCTGACCACAGCTCACCTCGTCTCCTCCCTTCCCTTCTCAGTCTCAGAGCCAGACTAAGTGCCAGAGACCCTGTTGCTGAATCACCTCTGACCACAGCTCACCTCGTCTCCTCCCTTCCCTTCTCAGTCTCAGAGCCAGACTAAGTGCCAGAGACCCTGTTGCTGAATCACCTCTGACCACAGCTCACCTCGTCTCCTCCCTTCCCTTCTCAGTCTCAGAGCCAGACTAAGTGCCAGAGACCCTGTTGCTGAATCACCTCTGACCACAGCTCACCTCGTCTCCTCCCTTCCCTTCTCAGTCTCAGAGCCAGACTAAGTGCCAGAGACCCTGTTGCTGAATCACCTCTGACCACAGCTCACCTCGTCTCCTCCCTTCCCTTCTCAGTCTCGGAGCCAGACTAAGTGCCAGAGACCCGGTTGCTGAATCACCTCTGACCACAGCTCAGCTCGTCTCCTCCCTTCCCTTCTCAGTCTCGGAGCCAGACTAAGTGCCAGAGACCCTGTTGCTGAATCACCTCTGACCACAGCACACCTCGTCTCCTCCCTTCCCTTCTCAGTCTCAGAGCAAGACTAAGTGCCAGAGACCCTGTTGCTGAATCACCTCTGACCACAGCTCACCTCGTCTCCTCCCTTCCCTTCTCAGTCTCAGAGCCAGACTAAGTGCCAGAGACCCTGTTGCTGAATCACATCTGACCACAGCTCACCTCGTCTCCTCCCTTCCCTTCTCAGTCTCAGAGCCAGACTAAGTGCCAGAGACCCTGTTGCTGAATCACCTCTGACCACAGCTCACCTCGTCTCCTCCCTTCCCTTCTCAGTCTCGGAGCCAGACTAAGTGCCAGAGACCCTGTTGCTGAATCAACTCTGACCACAGCTCACCTCGTCTCCTCCCTTCCCTTCTCAGTCTCAGAGCCAGACTAAGTGCCAGAGACCCTGTTGCTGAATCACCTCTGACCACACCTCACCTCGTCTCCTCCCTTCCCTTCTCAGTCTCAGAGCCAGACTAAGTGCCAGAGACCCTGTTGCTGAATCACGTCTGACCACAGCTCACCTCGTCTCCTCCCTTCCCTTCTCAGTCTCAGAGCCAGACTAAGTGCCAGAGACCCTGTTGCTGAATCTCCTCTGACCACAGCTCACCTCGTCTCCTCCCTTCCCTTCTCAGTCTCAGAGCCAGACTAAGTGCCAGAGACCCTGTTGCTGAATCACCTCTGACCACACCTCACCTCGTCTCCTCCCTTCCCTTCTCAGTCTCAGAGCCAGACTAAGTGCCAGAGACCCTGTTGCTGAATCACGTCTGACCACAGCTCACCTCGTCTCCTCCCTTCCCTTCTCAGTCTCAGAGCCAGACTAAGTGCCAGAGACCCTGTTGCTGAATCTCCTCTGACCACAGCTCACCTCGTCTCCTCCCTTCCCTTCTCAGTCTCAGAGCCAGACTAAGTGCCAGAGACCCTGTTGCTGAATCACATCTGACCAAAGCTCACCTCGTCTCCTCCCTTCCCTTCTCAGTCTCAGAGCCAGACTAAGTGCCAGAGACCCTGTTGCTGAATCACCTCTGACCACAGCTCACCTCGTCTCCTCCCTTCCCTTCTCAGTCTCAGAGCCAGACTAAGTGCCAGAGACCCTGTTGCTGAATCACCTCTGACCACAGCTCACCTCGTCTCCTCCCTTCCCTTCTCAGTCTCAGAGCCAGACTAAGTGCCAGAGACCCTGTTGCTATATCACCTCTGACCACAGCTCACCTCGTCTCCTCCGTTCCCTTCTCAGTCTCAGAGCCAGACTAAGTGCCAGAGACCCTGTTGCTGAATCACCTCTGACCACAGCTCAGCTCGTCTCCTCCCTTCCCTTCTCAGTCTCAGAGCCAGACTAAGTGCCAGAGACCCTGTTGCTGAATCTCTTCTGACCACAACTCACCTGGTCTCCTCCCTTCCCTTCTCAGTCTCGGGGCCAGACTAAGTGCCAGAGACCCTGTTGCTGAATCACCTCTGACCACAGCTCACCTCGTCTCCTCCCTTCCCTTCTCAGTCTCAGCGCCAGACTAAGTGCCAGAGACCCTGTTGCTGAATCACCTCTGACCACAGCTCAGCTCGTCTCCTCCCTTCCCTTCTCAGTCTCAGAGCCAGACTAAGTGCCAGAGACCCTGTTGCTGAATCACCTCTGACCACAGCTCACCTCGTCTCCTCCCTTCCCTTCTCAGTCTCAGAGCCAGACTAAGTGCCAGAGACCCTGTTGCTGAATCACCTCTGACCACAGCTCACCTCGTC